>NC_143581.1:45821487-46186183 GCF_048544385.1 Mastigoproctus giganteus | reverse complement strand
CCTTCCCCCAATTAGTCCGTTAATCAAGGGCCAACTGTATATTCAAAATATATAAATTCTTGGTAAGAATGAAGGGATTACAGCACAAGGTCTGAACGTAGAGCCTAACAAATCTGGTTAATAATGTAATATGATTAAGTTAAAGCATTTAGTTAATAGAAACAATTATGATATTGTATAATCCCCAGGGGCTCACATCTGGTGAGTATGGGCTTGGCACACCCAGGGTCCTGAGCTGGATATCATCATTCTTATCTTTCTTGGTGATTCTCTTCTACTTCTCTCTCTCTCTCTCTCTCTCTCTCTCTCTCTCTCTCTCCTCACTCTCTCTCTCTCTCTCTCTCTCTCTCTCTCTCTCTCTCTCTCTCTCTCTCTCTCTCTCTCTCTCTCTCTCTCTCTCTCTCTCTCTCTCTCTCTCTCTCTCTCTCTCTCAGGGTAACTCAAGAATTTTTTTTTTGGCTGGTGCAGCATAAGCCTCAGGCTTCCTTGCACCATATAGCTGCTAATAATAATAATAATAATATAGATTTTAGTAAAACTTTTGATTTGGTCTTCCACAGGAGGCTACTGTATAAATTGGAGCACACTGGAAGATACATAAGTGGATCAGGGACTGGCTGAATGAAAGGAGACAGAAGGTTAGCAATCAGCATACATTGTTCAGGATGGATTAATTTGGCTGAGTCCTCAGGATTCAATTTTAAGGGCCCTCTTGCTTCTTATTTCCTTCAGTGATATTGGTGAGGGTATAAAGGAAAAGTTTGCTAATTATTTAAAAGGTAGGTAAAATAGTAAATAATGGGAGTAGCCAGGCTGCTATAGAACATCTTAGATCACTTTCACACATTATCTTTAAAATGACAACTGACGTTTAATCTTGCTAAATTTAAAGTTTTGCATTTGGAGATAAGAAATCAGGCAGAAACTAAATATAATATTATATTATATTTGGATAAAAGAAACCTGGCTGTCTGTTTATATAGATAGACAGGAAAGTAAAGTGCAAAGAATCTACTACCTACAGAATCTTTTATAGCAGCGAGAAGGATGTTATTCCTCTTCATAAAATGATAAGGAGACCAAATTTGGAATATTGTATTCAGATATGAATGCACCTAAAAGGATATAGAACTTCTACAGAGGTATCAAAGAAGGACAACTAGACTGGTTAGTAGTGCTAAGGGTTGTCTCTATGAGGATGAGGAGCATCTTAGATGTGTACTACAAATACTGATGATTACACACTTCAGGAGTGACCTGACAAGCGTTTAAGGCTCTTGAAGGAATAAGCAGAACAAATGAGAGAAGTATACTTGTAGCAGCATATGAAACTATACTGAGAAAACGCAGACATAAAATTTTGGGAAGCAACAAAAGATTAGCTCTCACAAGGTTCACCAACCTTCTGGCAGCATGCTACTGATCATTTGGAATAAGTTGACTTCCAAGCAGTAGAGGTAGAGGCTGTAAAAGTGTAAGGCAAAAAAGTTGGATAGTTACTTTTTAGTGATGGGAAAATGGCAATCGATTCAGTTTTATTTATTTATTTTTTTGACTGATACAGAATAAGTTCTTCCCTTGCATCACTTGGCCTGATTAATATTTATACAGTAGACTCTCGATTTTCCAGGACAGACGGTAAAAAACAAATCCCAGATAATCGATTTCCTAGTTAATCCAAAAATCTCCGATATACGTAAGAGATATGTTCCAGGCCTTCTTATTTAGTTTTATGTAACTCGGGAATGACTAATAACATATTGCTATTATATTATTATTGACAAATCTGAATTCCGCGTGATACTTGTTAATGTTTGGCCATTTTGATACATCCTTATTATAATGATTCCTTAGAGATTTAACAGATGCACCGTTTTCAAACTTTTGAATAATTTCAAGTTTCTGTTTAACTGAAAACACACTCTTTTGTGTTTACCCATCATTTTCGCAATTTCTAAATAAAAAAAAAAAAATTTTTTTTACCATAAAAAAAATTCCAACATCCCTGACATAAATAACAAAACAAAATTTGTTCTTTTGCACTGCAACAGAACACAACAATTGACGCGCCGCACTAAAACAAACTAAACATTTGGTCTCTTTTTTTTTTTTTTTTTTTTGAGCGGCGGATGTCAAGACAGCGGGGATTGCAAGATAATAGGTACACTAATCTCCCAATGACGACTTATAATGCCACTTGTCGCTTATTTACGACTTGCAAAATATCTGTTTATACCTATTCTAGTTATTACTTGAATTTTATGATTTCTGGTTGATTTTTTTTTTTTTTTTTTAATTTGGAGTCTTGAAATGTCCCAGTTAATCAAGAGTCTGCTGTACTTAATTAACAGTTGTTTGTTTGTTTGTTTGTTGATTGGTTTTTAGGAGCATTAGCAACTAAGGCCATATTGCTCCGGGATATGCGGTGGTCATTCCCTGACCTTTCCGCATCCTCCGTATTTGGTGGTGACAGGCTCGAACCTTAATTAACAGAGATAAGGTATGATATACTCTCACTGGACTATTCCAGAAAGAAGAACACCTGATAATCTTACCCCAAATTCTTTTTCCTGGGAATTTAATTAGTGTGTGTACTTTTTTCCAGATGATTATAGCGCATTTCTTGTTTGTTTTATGAAAATGCCTGCATTATAAAAAATATCTTATAAGAATTTTTTCTATAAATGGTAAAATTCAATCACAACAGACTATCATTCATTAGTGTTTAAATCAAAAAAATTATTTTTTTGAAAACTCTAACAAATATATATTTTTCATATTTAAAAAAATTGACTGAATAGCGTTAAATAAAATACTTATATTGTACTATTTCTCGAAGGTAATGTAATTTTTTTTTCTCCTTCAAATAAAAGTTTCTATAATATGTACAGATATACCTATCTAATGATGTATATATGTATGCATAAATACCTATGTTTTCCTGCATTCCTGAAGTTTTTACTTCATTCTTTGGAGATGCTGCTGAAGAGCCATTTGTATTTTGCCTTTTTCTCCATGCCCCAGTCAATCTTTTACCTTTCTCATCCTGCCTGCAAATTATCTTTCCTTTTCTTCTGAGATTAATTCTCTTCAAATTTTGAGTTTTATTGCTTCTGGTTTGCTTAACCACCCTGGAAGCAGCTCTTTTCGGTGGAGGTCCTAAAATAGAACAAAAAGTAACTTATTACACAACATATTTTAGTTAAAACTAAAACATTTAATCAAAACTGGTTCTTTAAAATTGGCAGGGAATAAAATTAAGATATATGTGACTAATCTCAGTTTAAAGGATTCTGACAGTGCACTATAGATAGTGCCTCTATTTACAATGGGGGGGGGATGAATCCTAGAAAGTATGGCTTAAACCAAAACATATTTTCCATTGACATAACTGATATAAACAGGAGTGCATTCCTGCAAGATGCCATCCATTATTTGGCTTATTATCAGTTTATTTTCACTATTTCTGTTTAGTAGCATGAAAACAGGGAGGCCCAATTAGAAAATGCCACAGGCCCATAAGTTCAACTTCTATATATTTGATTTTATCTTTTTATGAATCATTCTACTCCTGGCTATGCTACTGTATATGCACTGTTCAGTTGGCTTATGGTGTAGTGCAGGCAGCACTGCACCTTAAATGTGGCACTCACACCCAATGAAATTTTTTTCATTAAAAAACACAACCTGAACATTATCAACTAAATTTTCAAACTCCACTGGATATCCAGATTCATCCAGGAGGGATACAATTCTGTTCAAGTTTTAGAGAAATATGAAGTTATCCTATTCTGAATTTAAGTTGTCATCATCCAAGATTTTTTATCTTTCTACACTCAACAATTCTTCCATATGATCCATACCCTAGTTCCTTCCTTTTTGTAATTCTGACAACACTTGGTACCACACTCTAGCACATTCTTTAATTTTTTCAGCATTTGTATGAGCCATCAACACAGTCAGTGATTTGTGATATGTTAAGTGCTCAGTATGTCCATCACATTCAACTATTGTAATAGTTCTAATTAGAATGCTTTCTATAATTTTTTTTTGGTGTCCATATAACTGTACTTGCTGGAGTGATCTGGACACAGTCTGTATACTGTTACTATCAACAAACAGACAGAGAATCTGACATATGATTATTCCACATGTAATACTAGATGGTAATAAAACAAATTGATGTACTTGGTCTTATTGTGCAGATTAAGCAATTCTGTCAAATTGCCCAACTGTCATAATCCTTCACTTATATCATTATAATACTTGACTCATTTAGAAAATTTTATGATTTATCAATGATAATGTAGCAAAACAAATATAGATAGGAATGTAAAGAAGTAACTACTTATAAATGAAACACAAAAGATGGTGCAAAAAACAAGGATAAAACTGAAGTGAAAAAAAAAAACATGATTTTGATATAATTGGCAATTTCACCATCAAATCAATGAAGTTATCCAAGGATTTCCTGAGTACTCATTGTTGAGGGCATTCTCTAGCTTCTGGAGTTTATTATTATTATCTATATGGTGCAAGGAAGCCTGAGGCTTATGCTGCACCAGCCAAAAAAAAAAAAAAATTCCTGAGAGAGAGTTTCATGGAAACACTGATCAAATAATATCACTATTATACATCTCATCACTGATATTCATTTCATACAGCATGCTGTCGACCTGTGTCCTATAAAGTAGGGCATTATTTCCCCAATAACTGTGCCATATAAAAGGAATATTAATTTCATGATCTCATCTCTATATACCTTATCTGCAGTAATCTGTTCCTGATGACTCATTTCCATTAAAGCTGAATTATCCACAGATCATCAGTCCATCAAATAAAACTGATGCCATTCCTGCACAAGGGAAGAGCTTTTTGCAGATTTCAATTCACACCCAAATTAAGGACTTGCCTTCAACTCAGTGTGGTTTTCGAGCACAAAAGAGTTAAAAAGGAAAGTGGGAGGTCAAAATCATCCACATGCAGGTCCCAGTCGGCTCTGTTGTTGCATGAATCTGATTGTCACATAATCTAATTTTTATGCTCAGAAAAGAATACAGAAAAATAAGACTAAAGTATGTAGCATTCCGGTGTGGCCAAATGGTTGTAGAACTGTCATTCTTCGTCATACATGTCTAACCCTCCAACCAATTGGAGCCATGCCACAACAGTGTGCTCCAACATCACAGACTCTTGCAACTTCAGTGGTTACAAGTCTATGATGCTGTACTTTGTACAGAATGCTGATAAAGTAACTTAATATAAAAATGTTACTTGACATACAAGAAAACAATGATCGTTTTATTGTTGTGTCTCAGCTTATATGGCTACAGATATTGTTCCCTCTAAATCAATATCAGCTCCAATTAAAGTAATAAAATTATGAATAGTGTGGGAAAGCTGATCTGGGGACACATTCACTATCTCTATTTGACTGCTCTCTTTACCTGTGATATATTTTGGCTCACTGTATATGCAACCTTTTAGATAACCCAACAACCAATATCAAGAGGGTTCAAATCTAGACTTCAAGGTGGCCACTTCATCCAAAAGCTCTACCAATATTTCATCCAACAAAATGTTCTTTTAATAAGCAGTAACTCTTGGGTGAGTATGTGAAGCACTTCATCCTGCTGAAATATCACCTGGTCCATCTCTCTCTTTATTATTATTTTTTTTTTCATTGTGAATGTACCCTAACATGCCTGCTTTGGGGTTCATCTTATGAAGTGGTGCAGAGTAGGTCTCAGTTGCCAACTGCCACAATTTACAAATGCAAATCATGTGTCCCACTTTGTTAAGTGGAACAGTGAAAATATAACTTTCTACTTTTATTGACTGATACATCATTAGTTAATTTGATTAAATTAAAAAAATTATTCTACCAATTCCACATTCTCTTGTCACAATTGGATTAATCTTTAGGTTTAATGAAAAACATATTGCAGGTTGTCACTGATTGGAAGCAGAATCAATGATGAAATGGCACTTTGATTTTACTTGTACCGGTTTAGAAAATATCTGAACATGCCCAATGGCAGAAAAAATTCCTCAAAATAAAGGTCATATAGACACATAATAAACAATAAAAATTAAATAAGTAACAGTGTCAAGTGCAATACAATATTATAAGAATTCCTTTTTGTTGTAATATTTTTTTTCTTTGTTTTTGCTTTAACATAATTTAATTTTGATAATATGTATAATATATAGTATATATATCATACACATAACATATGAAATTTATATAATATATAAACTAGGGGACTCCACCCCCTGCTCGCTTTGCCAATCCCCAGCCAATATCAAATATATAAAAAATGTTATAACCTGCTTGACATCATTACTGAAGCCACTTTGGAAAGAGTTTCCTTCACATAATAGATCGATTTGCTTAAACCTGCTGTTCGAGCAGCTTCTTCAAAAGTCTTGTATACTAATGCCATTCGCAGTTCTCATGCCTTCGAAATACCATAGATGTTTCGCTTTTGTAACAATAATTTCAAATGAAACCTCTCCACATCTTGTAGTGAGACAGTATTTGAAATCTAATCAGGAAGAGTGACCACTTTATGCATATTTTTACATTGACACCATTTATTTCCCGTTTTGTCCCACGTAAAATGTAGAAGTATGACAGAGTAAGTCAAATCTTCTGCACCCCTCTCATAATTATACTAATATACTAACATTAAAACGCACTGAATCAAAATCTAATCAGGAAATCACCTGTGTAATTATTTACCTGTGCATGTGTAGCGATGTAATTGCCCGCCCACTTGTACCACGTCACCTGCATCCCTCTTCTCCCATTGGCTCGAATAAATATCACCAGGAGGAAAACTTTAATGTATAGAGAGATAATACTGTATTTATAATATATAGAAAATTTGATTTTTCTATATATTATAACACGGGGTGTGTGTTGGGGGGAATGATTCCATTGGCATTGGGTGATGCTCGTGTGTGACATACTTATGATAACGCATTGTATATGACATCACTTCCATCAAGAATTCTGCTGTCTTCCCCTCTGGCAGTCTTTCCCCTCCAACCGATTTCGAGATTTCAAAATATAGTAATAATAATTTTAAATCATGGACACTAGATGACAGCCCAATATTCTAGTTCAGTGGTTCCCAAACTACTGAGATCTATGGACCCCTTCAAAAATGTTCGCAGACCCCCTATATATATACACACACACACACTGGTGTTCAAAGAAAGTGCATCACCTAGGAATTTCACATTTATAACCCTTTTTCGCGATGGTATATTATATTAATGACTAGCATCACAAATAGAAATATAACAAAAGATATTTATAAATATTTAAGGCAAAGCTAAGTAATATTTGACAGGTGCAAAATATTCCAAAATGAGCATTTGCAACCTTTATACAGCAGTTTCGTTAAACATGACAATTATGGCTGAAATGTTATCAGAAGCCTTCAATTTGCCTCAGTTTATCATTTTAAATGGAAAACAAAAAAGTTCACCAGGTGCAAACTAATATTTAGTTGAACTGCCTCTAGCCCTGATGACAGCAGCACACCACCGAGGCATTGACAAGATCAATTTCTGAAGATAATCAACTGATAGTTTGTGGTTCCAAATGGCTTCCTTAAGTTCATGAAGGGTCTTTGGTTTCTTTCCGACAACTGCAGATTCCACACGATGCCAACAGTTCTCTATAGGATTCAGGTCCGGGCTGTTTCCTAGCCAGCTAAGAGTTGTAATGGACCATTTTTTTCACCTGTAATAAATATAAACACATTACTATCGAACATCTAATGCAGAAATAAAGCTAAAGTAACTACAGAAGTGCTTACTTACACTTTTCGCCCGATGACAAGGAGCAGAGTCGTCCTGAAAGATGAAGTTACTTGGCAGGTTGAAATGGTCTAATGGTTGGCAGCAATTTACCTTACAATATAGCCAGGTATCCATTGGCATTTACGGAACCTTTTATAAACTGCAGGTGACCTACTCCGTGATACGAAATATCATTTGGCTGGTACGGAATTTCACTGTAGACACCATACAGTCTGGATGGTATTCTTCACCACATCTACAGAAAATCGTTTGTCTCCCATCAGTACCATGTAGATTGAATTTCTTCTCATCCGAGAAAATAACTGACTTCCACTGCTCAGGGGTCCATTTGACATGCTCCTTACACCAAATTAATCAGGCCTTTTTCATTTTCTGTGTGAGGAGGGGCTCCTTCTTAGAACGATGGGCTACAAGTCCATTTTTGAAGCGGTGTCTTCTGACTTTACTGCACTTGCTACCACTCCTGTATGTTCTTCCTATTCTCTTTTCAGCTCAGACAAAAAAGCTTTACAGTTTTTAAGGCATAAGCACTTCAAAACATGGTCCTGTTTTGGCGAGACTCGTTTGCATTCAGTTACTTTTTTCCTGTCAGCAGAACCAGTATTCTTGAGTTTGGAAAAAAATCTACTCACTATTGACTGATTACAAGACTCACTATAAACAATATGATGGGAAGAACATTCTTCCTCACGTAAAGCAACAATAGCACTCTTTCTTCATGGCATCAACTGCACATAACTTGCCATCCTGACACAAGCAAGGAATGACTGCAACTCTTGCAGAACATGCTTATATAGCTGAAAGCAACAGCTGATGCAATATTATATCATCACCTATGCATGTCAATGTTATCTGATGCAATCTGTAAGAAATATTGCCATATACTTATGTTATTCGGACGACAATTACAATGTTAAGGAGTGATGCACTTTCTTTGAACACCAGTGCATATATATGTATGTTTTGCTGTGTGTGTGTGCGTGTGTGCGCACGCAGTGGGGTTTTTAAAAAGAAAATTCAAAGTTTCATGCTTAAAACAACAACTTTATTCTTATTTTTACATAAATATATAATAATAACTTTATTAATCATCAGTTTGCTATACATAGAACTAATAATTTGACCAGTTCCAGAGGGTCGTTTCACGAACCCAGTTTGGGAATGCTGTTCTAGTTATAAAAATCAGCTCTGTTCGATACTATATTTCTTGTTGCTAGTTTCTGTGGTCTTTTATTTTTTTAAATCAAAGTCACACACTGTGCACAATTTTGATTTTAAAAAAATTTGCACGCAGTCTTCAAAAATGCATTACATTGTCACTTGTATAAGATTACCTTATTTCATATTTAAATTTAGTTTTTTCGTCAAAGTGTGCTGGAATGGTGTTTTTAAAAACTTATACGGAACCAGCTAATATTTGCAAATAATAATAATAATAATAATTTAAAAAAAAGAAGAATTTTCTCCCCCCTATCAAAATTTATTTAACACTTGCAAGCATTATACGCCAGGTGTCATTCGAATGCCATAATTGCTTGAACACTTCGTAAAACTTTTTTTTTTTTTTTTTTATGTTTAACAACCTGAAGGCATGTCGGAATGATGTTCCTTTGCAATTCCAGTCAAATACAGTACCGATTATATTATAATATTAAAGTTGCTATATTTTATGCATGTTTACAACTGAAATGAAATGCATTGCTTATTTTTATTGAATTTAATATACTTATGCTGTTATATTTTAATAAAATCTTTTATCTTAATAACATAAGGTAAAATTTAGCTGGTAGTAGTTAATCTAATATGGTTGTTTAAAATTGAATTACATAAATATCGTTAATTTTTCTTCAAATTTTATGTAAAATCTGTATTTAAAAGTTAATATTAATTTTGCATCCAGCAACAGCCTGGTAATTAAGGTGGTTAATTACTGAATTTTTTTCCGTTAATTTTTTTTTTTTTTTTTTTATCTAAAAGAATTCTTCCCTGGCAAAAAAAGTTAAAAAAAATCACTAACCAGACATTGGAACGAATAATTTGTATGTGATAGGGTAATGTAAAACAGAAAAAAAAAAAAAAAAAAAAAGTTTGTGCCGCTATAAGTGCCTCTTGATTGAAGGTAAAATCACCAAATACAGTCAGTACTGCAGCTAGGGCTTTTGCCGCCCGGGGCGGTCCCTGAGTTTGCCACCTCTCTCAATACAAAAAGTCAAAACGCGTATAGGGAAATAAATTAAAACACTGTTTATTTTTGAAGTAAAACTTTAATTCCAACATTCTAAAATGTTATTTTTTTTTTGCTTTCTCTGCTGCTGAGACGCAGCCACCGCGGTATAAGCAATAAACCAATCGCCGTGCCATGCGTTTTATTTTTAAGAATTTGAATTATAGTATGACAGGGAAATGTAACGGTTTTGTTGTTGTTATTATTATTATTATATAATAATACTAATAATATATTTATATTTTATTTATTTTAGTTGTAAATATAGTTGTTAAAACCTAATTATCAATTAAGTAATAAAAATTACTAAGTTAACATACATAAAACAATCGTCGAAAAATAAAATTGTCTCACGTGAAAAGTTCCGCCCGGGGCAGACCCCCCCCCCCCCCATAGCTACGCCACTGAATACAGTACATGGTGGGTTTGGAGAACCCCTACACACACCTTTTGTTATAGTAATTTGACGAATTTTAAAAGACTCTTCCTCCTCCACTCTGTACCGACGCCAAGTGCTTTGCAACTACTGTACTGCACCTTCTCACCCCTTTTGCATCCCTGCAGTTTCCAACCAATCAATATATATATATATATATATTGCATACCTCCAATAATATGGAAATTAATGTCAGGTATGACAAATGCACCTAAAAGCGCAAAGCAGCATTAAAGGATGCAAAAGTATATATTAAATAAGTGAGAGCATACATGTGCTCTTGATCAAGGAGAGTTGATCAAGAAGAATTCCTTCCGACGGAATAAAAGATAATTCCTTGTTTATTCTTAAATATAAGTATGTATGAACAGATATATTAGATAAAATATGCATAGATGAAAATTACACAAAGTGCCAGTGACTAGAAGGGTAAGGATAGTAGAAAAAGAAGTACAGTAGATATGTAAAAGGTGAAAGTATATATATATATATTAGGTAAAAGATTTTAGCAGAACGAACGAAGATTCCAGAATTCCATACTGAGCTATTTATCATAAAAAATATAATGACAATAAATATGTAGCTGTAGAATCGTGGACGAATACAGTTTAAAAATTGCACACTAAAATGAAATCCAGGAGGAAGCTATGAAATAAATCTAATGTTCAATATGGAAATGGGGCGTTAAATCCCGTCCCCCATAAGTCGCCAGTGAAAAACCCGAAATGGAAAACAACAATCCTATTTTAAAGATGTTTAGCATAGTTCACATCTCCGATTTTTTTTTTTTTTTTAATTATCTTAGAGCATTTATGGCTTGAGCTGCCGACGCGCCACACACACACACACACACACACACACACACACACACACACATATATATACAGTACTGTATATCTGTATATATTTGGATTGTTTCGCTTTCTGAATTTTTACTCAACAAAGTTGTTCAGTAAAAATTCAAAAGTGAAATAATTCTAATTAAATAAAAGTTACATATTACCAGTTTTTACTTTAGCGGATGTATCCACCCTTCTTTTGGATTTTTTTGTGTTTTTTATGGATTTTTTCCCTAGATTTTATTTCCATGACTTTACCCCCTTATTCCCACAGCATGGGTATTATTATTATTATTATTATTATTATTATTAATAGCCATATAGTGCAAGGAAGCCTGAGGCTTATGCTACACCAGGAAAAAAAAAAAAAAAAAGTTCCCGAGTTACCCTGAGAGAGAGAGAGAGAGAGAGAGAGAGGCGCCTCCGTAGCCAGGTGGGAAGGAGCAGCAGTGCGTAGCACATGTTTCTTGATTAGACCGGGGTTCGAGCCCGTCACCACCAAATACGGAGGATGCGGAAAGGTCAGGAAATGACCACCGCATATCCCGGAGCAATATGGCCTTAGTTGCTAATGCTCCTAAAAACCAAATAACAACAAATAACAAGAGAGAGAGGAGTCAAAAGTAGATGGGAATCACCAAGAAAGAGAAGAATGATAATATCCAGCACAGGACTCTGGGTGTGCCAAGCCCATACTCACCAGATGTGAGCCCCCGGGGTTATTATTTGGAATTGGCTATTAACAATACTTATAATTCAGAGTTTTTCTCAATCGATACAACACTCACCACAATCGATAAAAGATTATCGGAATGTTAAAGAGGATATATGAAATAACTATACCTTGAAATCAAGAAGTTAATTAGATAAAAAAAAAAAAAGTCTTCTCAGCAATGGTGGTTCCAGAATTTTCTGAATTGGGGAGGGGACTAAAGCAGTATTTCAGGATATCATTAAACTTCATTCATCACGTAGTAGAAAAGAAAAAAAATCCACATTTGTGGATTTGTCGTCCCTTAATCCCTACCTGGTACTGCCACTGCAACCCGTTCATGACAAACAGAATTAAAAAATAACTATTCCTATCATGATTAGTAATAAATAAAATGTATTCTGCCTTATTTTTTAAAATTATTATTTGCGAAAACAAAGCTACCTCTCAAATTTATTATGGTCTTGATCACTATATAAAATTTGACATTTACAAGCATATCTGAGCCGTCAATGTTCGCAAATATAAAATTTTAAAATCGATTTTCATAATGCTTTATTTATATTTAATTGTTAAAAACAACAAAAAAATTTTTTTTTTGCTTGTACAATACCAGAATTATTCTATAATTCTGGTATTGTATAAGCAAATTTTTTTTTTTTTTTTATTCTGGCTGTTAACAAATAAAAAGGATCCAAGTAATTTCTAAAAAAAAAAAAAAAAAAAAAAAAACAATTAATTATTTGTTCTTTTGTCAATGATAAAAATGCGCAAAGTACTGACAAATCGTGTGGGGGAAGGCTGTAAATTAACATCCAATAAAATCAAAGATACAAATTTGTTCAAACTGTTTCCAAAATCATCTGTAGAAACTGCGACCTACATTTGAAAAACTATAATATTTCAGTGCAAAACACTGCATTCTTAGAAGTTTAAATAACATAAATTTAAATCGCTTAAAATATTTGAAGAAATACATTATTTCGTTCGAGGCTGCAATCAAAACGATTGCAAGATTGCAAAAGGTAGTCAAATAATCTGAAGATCACTCCAAATAATCTTTGTAGTAAGAGGCTGATAGCTCGAACTCAAGGTTCTCGAATTCACTACATTTCGGTAAATTAAACGATAGGTTAATAGAAAATCAAAATCTAAATTTTAAAGCTGACTACATATATAGTGGCTGGGAGGATCATACTCCACCTTATCATTTCTTAGAATAAACAATCAAGTGGGAAACAGTAATTTGTTGCTACAGATAATTTCAGAAACCAAATACTTGATAACAAGATACACATTTCTGACTACAATTGTGCAATCAAATACTTTATCTAAAACTTGCCCTACAACACTTAGACTCTTGACAAAGATGCGATATCAGCTCTGAGGTATCTGAAACCACACCTTTGGCTTCTCTCGGCTGACGTAAAAGTGCGACCCGATACTCTGAGCAATAATCTTACTGCTATCGTCTTACCTATATGAAATGAAAGGAAGCTTCAGCAGGGCTGAAAAGGTACTATCACTGTTATATGAAGGGATGAAGCCGTGCTGGTAGGATAGAGGGTACGGACAGAGGGATAACGTGCAACTGCTGAAACTTTTACACCTGAGTCACTAAAACTAGACACGCAGACACACAGTAGCATGTCCGGTTGCCATAGCAACCATCCTGTACACAGAACTCGGTGAGGCCACTGGCTTCAGCGGCAGTCGCCAGATGCAGCAGATCACTGGGATACCACGATCAATGGGATGGCTTACCTGAACTGGCTTTCGATAATGTAGAGTATACGGTCGAGTTGTTCCTCTGTCCCTAGTGCTGTTGGCGCGATAGTTATACACTTTACTGGGACTATGAGAATTATACCTACTGACGTTTTGGACTATTATTTATTATTATTATTATTTAAGTGATACATTAGCAACGTACCTAAGCATAAGGCAGAATTCCATTACTCCGCAAATGCACATACAGCAAGAAACGTGCCCCCGGATATAATATATTCAGTAAAGTTGGAAATGATTACGTTAATATACTGCTCACATGTTTTGCTATCCGTTCTTTATTTTTTTAAATTTAATAAATAGCGAATTTCCACAGTACATTTATAGTCTAATTTTATAACGGGTTGTATTCTGTTAAATTTTAAAGTCTAAATAATATTAATGGACGAATGAAAACTTGAAAGCTGCTAATGTAATCGCCTTGAAAAAGTTTAAGCACTTAATAAACACATCGTGGTTTCACAATAATAAAATGTAGAGGTCTGACAAAAACTAGTAAGCATTAAAATGATATAAACCAATTCTAAATAAAATAACTGCAGAGTTACTAACCTATTTACCACGTTTTTGAAGATGAAAAATGAATAATCTCAAAGTTAATTTTAGAATTAAAAGGGATTTTCATTTTCCATACCATCATCACTCTCCTAGGACAGTAAGTTTCATTTGGGTTATCGAATAAACAAAAGAATTCTATTATGTCCTCAAGTTTTTTCTCATACAAATTAACTTTACAGGGGAGATTAATTCAGTATAAAAAAAGGGGAGGGGAAGGATTCTGATTAAACATTAGTTCTAGTTTTAGAAGAGGGGTGATGCCACTAAGTGCACTAAATTAACCTCCCCATTCTGGCCGACAGCCAGAAACATGAAGACGGTACTCGACGATATCAATTAATTATTATTAAACTTACCTCGAGGACACAAATAATTTGTGGGACAGCTACGGCCTATCTCAACTTCCAGATCCTCATTCTATTTCATTCTTATCTATTTCGTTTCGCGGATCGTATACTTAGTAATAGGAGATGCTAAGTTATTCAAATTTTCCAAACACAATCAAAAGACTTACAAATGAAATAAATGCGATCCGATTGTGATTAAAAAGAAATAATTCAAAGCCACATATTTTATAAAATACAAATTCAAAAATAGTTCGAGGTGTTGAATAGCGTCTTTAATCTATTATAAAAAAAATAAAAGGTAGAGAGAGACACTTATTTATTTTTCTTTTGGGATGAGGATACATGTATATTCTCATCATCATAACATATCCAATAATTGGTGGTATACCGACTGTCGTTGCAAGAGGTCAAGGCCCGCCATCGAACAAATGGCAAGTTAACAAGCAAAAAAAAAAGATAAGGCCTGGAGGGGTTTTGGTATACATGGCTCCTACCAGTCTACAGGCACGTACGATCGTTATCAATAGAAAAGAAGACCACATCCTTCCCTTACGGGTCCTTTTCCATACAGCGTAATATAAGATAATCGGTGAGATCATGCAAAGAAATCATCTTGGAAGATACCGAATCACGACCATGAATGCTTCTTGCTACCCGGCAATAACAAAAAACCAGTACTGCAAATGATCAACATGTACAAACCTTGCAGGTATATAGAACAACAAATCGTGGCCGTCTCTTTGCTTGTAAACTGAAGCATTAAATTTAAATGACACTAATAAAAAGTAGCCCCATAATTCTTGAGCTTTTCCCATTCCCCAAATATCGATAATATTTACGCTTTCTGTAATGCTTCCGGAAAGGAAGTGTTCTCGGCACATAGATTTTCGAACTTGATGTTTTTAAGGTAATTCGAACATCTTGAAGTTTTATTGTTTTAAGTAATCTCAGCCGGTTTCCAATGCTATCACAATGTCAGATATTTCAAAATCAGTGTGTGTATGGCTCTTTTGGCCAATACACGTATCTTTCAGATATTTTAGTAAGAAAAACTGTTAAAAAACTAGTCTGGAAAAGTATTTTAGTTATTCAATAGCTTTTGTCCGACTCTGATTTCACCAGCAGAAACCATTTCTGTGATAGTTCATTACCATGTTATAAAATTAAAATATATACTTCTTAATTAATTTTGCTCTAAAATCCGTAGTGTATTGAGTCGGTGTGATCTTTTATTATCGAGTTCCCATAGCCAAAGGCATATAATTAAAACTTTTTAAAACAATTTAAATCTACGGTAACCAAATTTAAACCCATAAGTCACGGAAAAAAAAAAAAAAGTAATTTTGTCATAATACGCTGAGATAACAATTTTAAATTTATTATTTTTATTTTTTTATTTTCATTCTTGCTTGGCTCTGCTTAATGCGAAAAAATCCGCCCAAATCAAACATCTTACTTTCTTTAAAGGGTCATTACGAATAGATCATTTTATCCTATATACAGCTTACCTAAACAGCTTAAACAATATATATTTACGTTTTCTATAACTTTTATTATTTATTTTACTTAAAAGTATCATAAGACATTATTGATTTTGATTTTTTTTAAAGCTAAGTAATAAGATTCTCAGCACTACATAAAGAAATACGCTTAAAATAAGTTATTTTCATTACAAGTAATCTATAGACAGGAAAAAAAAAAAAAAATTCAATTTATAAATAAATTTATACTTTTGGTTAGGAGAAAAAAGGAAGGTGTAAGTCAGGCGGGCAAAATTAACTTCATTAACACGCGCCTCGGATCAATTGCGTATCCCTGGAGTCGAGTTTTGATCTGCTCAGAAATGTGATGTCACAACCACGAATGAGCGACATCAGTCGCTATGCATCGCCGACGCACAAGATCACCAACTATTAATGACGTATTCCGGTGGCGCCGTAGCTCTGACCCGCCGATGATTCAAGAGAAATGCTAAGACAGTACTGACGTGGCTACGTTACTTTTCTATTGTATTTGACCTCTATCGTTTTATGCGATTTATCATCTTTACAAGCAAATTCGAGAGAGAGTCAACAGACGAATATTATAGCTGAGCATAACGAAAGAAAAGGAAGAAGAAAAAAAAAAAAACAGATGCTCTTCACTCAAAAAACACATAACTAAATGTGAAACCGCAGTGATTATCAATGTTGTTATTGATATATATTTAAATATTTTTTGTTTGTTGAAAAGAGAGAGAGAGGTCAAGCACAGCCAGTATTCGTATAAAAATGTTAATTTCAAAATAAAGCAACATTACTACTCTTTTCTAAAACTTTTGCACACATCTGTAACAGACATGAATAATTACATTACCCTGTGCCTTTTCATCATCGATGGCACCTCAACACTTTAAGCTATTCGATGATACCCATTTACTCAACATACATTATCCCTGTTTCCATCTCGGTTTGAGTGGGTCAGCTTCCGTCTTGTCGACACCACTTGTTGACGGTCCTCCCAGCATCCTCTAGGCACAGAGATGCTGCCAGCTGCCCTTGGAAGGTCTGTGTTCCCGGCACGCGGAGGCCGTAGTTGGGGAAGTGTCCCAGACGAGGACATTTGCGCACGCACTATCACGTGACGGCTGATGCGGGATGTTGATCTCTCTGCTCCGTCATACGTGCAAGCTGTTGCTAAGGGCAGGTGGGCATTACGAAGTCAGACTACACTATTCAAGTAACAACGCTCGCGAGGAACTGTCTTTTTTTCTTCTTCCCCTTTTTTCCTCCTCTCTCCTTCTTCCCCTTCTAAGGACGAACGGTGAAATGCCTATTAGCATTTCGAAATTTTGTTACAATTTCTCACAATTTAATATTATTTAATATTTTTGGATGGAATTTCATAGTACACAATGTTTTAAATAAATAATTATTTAACGACTTTTTTTTTTCCCCTTTCTTATTTCTCGACATCTGAAACAATCCATTGTTCAATTTTCTTTCGTGCAGTGAGAAAACACAAACAGTACTCCCGAGCGAGGTCAGGGAATTGCAGTTTATCCTTGTTCGATGTCTACTTATACGTTGTGTTTGCTAATGAAAAGAACGCAAAAAAAATTCAAACTTACTGTTATCCGGAAAGTAGATTTTATACAAAAATTTGATTTCTTTCAAAGAGAAAAATTAAATTAACTAAAGTGTTTGTTAAAACCCATCTTATGGTGATATGCTACGACCCGTAAAAATGCATTTATTATTTAGCATAATAATACATTACAATAATAATCACTAATTCAACTATATACAGAAATACTGTACACAATAAGGAAATTAACATAAATATATGACAATCAATAAATAGAATTACAGACTACTTACAGCTCTAAATAATATATTTATACAACGAACAGCAACTTTATTAGGTATAACTACTTAAAATCGAGTGGGACCCCGGATAGTCCTCAGAACAGCAAGGATTTATTGTAGCACAGGATAAATGAAGTGTCGAAAACATGCCGCAGGGATGCTTGTCCACATTGACTCAATTTTTTGCCAAACTGAATTGAGTACTAGTCATTACGGAGGTCACTGCAGTAGGCTGAATTCACTCTCATATTCCTGGAACTAGTTTTATACAATGTTGGCCTGTGGTAGCGGCGCATTATCCTGTTACAAGAATCCATTTCTGATGAATACGTTGCAACCATAGGAAGAGAAGTCAGAAACGGTTTCCTGATAACCTGTAGCATCCAAATATTGCTCTATTGATATCAACGGGTCCCAATGTGCACCACAAAAAAAAAAAAAAAAAAAAACCTAATTCCATTACATCGCCACCACCAACCAGCCTCTACTGCTGACATATGGCAGGATGGGTTCATGCACTCATGCCGCGTTTACGCTATTTCTGGTCCTCCCATCAGCGTGAAATAGCAGGAACCGGGATTTTCAGACAAGGCAATTTTTCCATGTCTTCGCTACCTAAGTGATTCTGGTAGTAGTGGAACCCGGTTCGGTCGTCGGCTACGATACCGCATCCGTCAAAAGGTGCGAAGAGTTGTGCACTCTGAAATGCCTCTTTGGTTACCATCGTTGTTGGATGTATATATTTGGTTATTGAACTAATCTGGATACACGCGAGACACAGTCGTACTTGAAAACCACAGCAGGGTTGCAGTTTCCGATTTTTCATACCAGCGCGTCTGGCTCCGGCTACTGTGTTACTTTCAAAGTTGCTTAAATCTTTTGAATTGCGCGCGCACAGCATCTCTCGTATATACCGGGCTGCGCTTTATATCGTATGGTACGTGATACTGTTACTAAAGGGGCAATCCTGTTCATGAAAACGATGGGTGTACCTAATAAGGTGGCCGTTTACAGAATCCTCATTGTATACCAGTTAGGACCACTATTACAGGTATTTTACAATTTAGGTTTTAGTTATAATTGTAGTTCACAGTTTATATTCAAAGTTTTTATTACACAATTTTGGTTACTGGCTTATTGGTTCATCTGCTAAGTACTTAAAAGTCTTGAGTGCCACGATTTGATTTAATTTAATTTAATTTTAAATTTGCCTGTTCTGTTTGCTCTAAGTCACTTTTGCTAACACAATGAGCTATACGTCCCCGTTATCCGGATTGGATGAGAAATAAATTTTCCCATTAATCTGGATTACTCTAATTCCAATTTCAGGATAATCGAAACCTCGGATAATCCACTAAATTAAAGAAAACTGTATATGTGAGAAAAATGTAAATTTATTTACATTTTCCTCACATATACAGTTTTCTTTAATTTAGGTATTGTTTGTTTTACAAGATGCAAAACAAACAATACCTGTAACGTATTCCGACTTAGACTTTCCGTGGCCGTAGAAATCTCGGTTAATCCGCCTCCAGATAATCGAGTCTACTGAAAAAGATGGATTATAGCGTAAAAATTGACATGCTAAGTACTCTTAGTTAGACTTGGACAATACAATCGGTTGATAACAGAATTTAAAAAAAATTAAAAAAAAAGTTATTTTAGCGCATCAAGAGTCACGAATCTTTGGGAACAAAAATATGACCATATGAAGAAGGTCAATTAGTTTCATACCATGAAATACCGGACTCAAAGAAGAATTGTTCGTTCTAAGAAGCAAGGAGGACGTGCATTGAAGATGATAATTTGCACGAGAAACGTGCGATGATATAAGCGTTAGGAGAGCAGAAAAATGAATAAAAGCATGAATTAAATTATAAAGAAAATAGCAGGACTGAAGATAACGTAAACTATAGTGGAATTAAATGAAACCAACTGCATAGAACGTTCTCTACGTAGAACTCTGCGTAAAAGAATCGAATAAATTTCAATAAGTGTGTTCAAGTAGATCTGATAGATTGCTAGGGTGGCGTTCAAATAATGATACAACAGCCAACAATACACTTAATTACTTAAAAGGGAAGAAAATGGTGCCTTCACTAATGAAAGCCGAGGTAGTGCTCTTAATAAGACCAAGAAGCCGGATATGTTACGATAATGTTTATGAACGGATGGATGAAGATTGTCTCATACTAAGCCCAAGATCTCTGAAGTGGCCAAAAACTTCGATCTATTCCTGAGCGACGTGATAACCGATAAATAACCCATAAAGGTTTTAACCGATGGTGGGAAACCGACATAGTTTGCAAATAGCTTGTATTTAAAGACATTGTTTTCATTGGGCCAATCTGAGTTGAAGCCAAGATTAAATTGTAAAATATGAACATCGTACATGAATCGATAACGTTGCAGATTTTAAGGTCATCGGCAAACAGCTGCCGATGACCTTAAAATCGAAAGTTTGGAGCACTGTTGAGAGGTCATTGAAGCATATAACATGAGAGCCAGTAGAAGATCCAGAGAGGAGCATTGAGGAAACACACACACACACACACACACACACACACACACACACTGAAGAAGGCGACTCTTCGAGAAGAACATTTACGGCCTATTATTTGATAAGTAAATTTATACAGAGTGAACAGAGTCAAAGAACAGAGAATCGATCTGATGACCAATATCCAGATTAATATGCATTAAACGCGAAAACAAGACCAAATTGGAGCAGGTTGATCTGCGGGGCATAAACCCAAACTGAAATTCATGGCTAGGATGTATGCGTATGTGCGCGTGCGCGCACTGAAATTCTTGAAGATTGCATTTCCAAAGATCCTGGCTAAAAGGTTAATAATCGAGATGGAGCCACAATTATAGGTATCAGATTTAACTGACACTTGCTTCCTATTTTCTGATATCCACGATTTTGTACTCTTATCCATCCCAGTAATTTCTAGAGCTCAAACTTAAGTGTGAGCTCTAAAAATTACTGGGATGAATAAGAGTACAGAGAAATTGTGGAAATTTAACAAATTAGTTGTTGTTGTTGTTGTTGTTGTTATTTGGTTTTTAGGAGCATTAGCAACTAAGGCCACATTGCTCCAGGATATGCGGTGGTCATTCCCTGACCTTTCCGCATCCTCCGTATTTGGTGGTGACGGGCTTGAACCCCGGTCTAATCAAGAAGCATGTGCTGCTCTTTCACTACTGCTCCTTCCCACCTGGCTACGGAGGCGCCTAACAAATTAGTAAGAATTAGCATTGCTGTATTCGAGCATTTGTTAAACAGTATGATCAGGACGATATTGTCTTTGAGCCTAGAAATAATAGTTAAAATATTATCGGGCTCTAATTCAAACGAAATCGAACAAACCTTGAATACCAGCATTCGACTAAGAATAGCGGCCCGGAAGAAGGTCACAATTTAGGGAGGAAGATGAGAAAACTTGTGCGAAAAGATTACCCATTTCAGTATTATCAATAGATAAATTTAGTTTTCCTTGGTTGATTTCTTCTCAATCTTATGTTTTAAAATCTTCAGTTTACGTTTATTTGTTACGACCTTCAAATTAAACAGCTGTATGCAATGCAACCCAAAGATGGTCACTCTAAAAGCTCTATCTTGCCAATAAAATGTTTTCATCTTTTTAGTAAATGTATATCTGATAGCTGCATCTACATCCACTAAAGATTAGAGAATTACACAAAACTTAGTTACAAAATAATTATCGTCACAAGATCTCATACATGGATGTCTGGTAAATGTTAAAGTGTTGTTGTTGTGGGGGTTTTGATGGCGCATAAGCTGCTTTGGCTATAATGCGCCTATGTTAAAGTGTATACTCACTTTCTCGTCAACAAACATTATATTAGTCTATTTCGTGTAAAAGGGTAGTTTAATATTTTAAACTTGCCGCATTCCATATAGATATCCATTTCCGGAAGCCTGATCTCCGTAGTTGTACAAAGTATGAGATCAAGAGTAGACAACCCAAGTCCTGTATCTGTTATTAGTAAAAAAAAAAAAAAAGTAAAGTGCAGCCATTATCAACCCACTGCAGGGTGGAAGCCTCCTCAACAATTCATGCTGAGGGAAATGGACCATAATCTGCCACGCTGGTCCAGTGCGGGTTGGCAGATCGACCGTATTCAGCAGTCAGGGGCTTGAACCCCGGTCTACTCAAAGAGCGTGTGCTACTGCACTCCCGCTCCTGCCCACTCGGCTACGGAGGCCGTCTAACATGTTTTTCAATAAACTTTACAATTTTATTTAATTTTAATACTGCTTTACGTAATATTGTATATATCCATTTGATATATTTCGTTGTAGGGTTTTGGATTTTTTTTTTTTTTTTTTTCATTAACAAATTTGGAACGACGGCATGGAAGTATTACGTGTAAACCAAACTGCCATGCATTAATACTGAAATGGATAATACTGTTATTAGTATTCATCCATTATTATAACCTAACAGAGGAACTCCGTGGTGTAAAGATCTAGATTCGATTCTTAACGCAACCGAAGGGAGTTTTCGAAGCCTTTGCATCCGGTGCTGAGTTAGTCGGTCTCTGGAGTAAAGTATAGTCTTTCTTTTTCTCCCCACTACATATACGGTGGAATTTCAAATATTTTGTAATCGATGGCATTTTCTGTCTATGCTTCAATAGGAAAAGGGGTAGGATGTCTTAATCTTAAGCCCCTTAATGAGTTACTTTTTTAGACCGAAAACGTTCGCATTATTTCATGTATTGATGCAATATATCACATTAAAATATATTATTATTAAAATAAAAGTCGTCCTCCTTCTTGACATAATTTCTTTAGATTTATTACCTTCTACGTAGTACACTCTCAGCAGACATTTGAACTGAAAGAAAAATGCACAAAAGTACCAAGTTCACAACAACAGAGTGTAGAAAAATATTTTTAATGGCTTCCAGTAGCTTGGCGACAAACAGTAGGTTCAAATAGGACCATCACCGAAGACCTGCTGTGTGTGTTATTCAAATAAAAACAAAA
Organism: Mastigoproctus giganteus; assembly: GCF_048544385.1. Lineage (NCBI taxonomy): Eukaryota > Metazoa > Arthropoda > Arachnida > Uropygi > Thelyphonidae > Mastigoproctus > Mastigoproctus giganteus. The sequence goes on along the minus strand of NC_143581.1, from coordinate 46,163,076 downwards.
AGAAGTCCAATCACGTGCAGTAACATGTTTTTCAATAAACTTTACAATTTTATTTAATTTTAATACTGCTTTACGTAATATTGTATATATCCATTTGATATATTTCGTTGTAGGCTTTTGGATTTTTTTTTTTTTTTTTTTTTTCATTAACAAATTTGGAACGACGGCATGGAAGTATTACGTGTAAACCAAACTGCCATGCATTATTAATCATCCAAACAAGAGTGGGGAGACTGTAGTAATTTAATTCTTTGTGCACGACTACTGGAAGCACGAGTTAAGAGGTTGTACTAGTGGGCAATCATACAGTTATCAAACTGGTTCGCGCATTTCTAACAGAGCGCCATAAATAGTATAAAGCCATCCATCAGACATTACGTGCTAAATGAAAGCACAACGAGAATCATTTCGAAAGCATACAGTTTGTTTCTTTGCAAGCTAGATAAATCTACATTTTTCTGCAAACACTTATGATTCAATTATTTCAATGACACTATTATAATACCATGCATCCATTTTATAAACTGAAAATTACTGAGACTGTTACCACAGTAAAATCTGCTTGTTATTTAGAGATGGGACGCCAGAAAACAAACTCCAAACAAAAGGCTTATCTTTTATCTTACCTTTCCGTCCTGCAGCCTCGTTCAACAGTAGAGAACCCCAAACAGGTGACGGCTGAACGAGACACCAGCGAGAGCGTCTCGCGAGCCATCTGTACCTCGCGTGCACCCCGAAGACTTACAAAGATCCTGTGGCATCTATTCGTCTTCCCCTTTCTCCCCTCTCCCCCCGCCAATTCTTTTCTTCCCTCTTGCCACCAGACACGGACAGGCGGGATGCGGGGAGCTGGGACGTCAGACGCCTACAGTACCGCTCAATCACACAGTGGCTTTCACCTGTGGGGGAGGCATGTAGCCTTGGGGGGAAAGGGGGAAGGATAAGCACGCAGAGGGAGATGGCGAGTGTAGCGGAAGCCAAACTGGTACCACAGGTTATAACCTTTGGTGACATGATGCCGTCTTTACTGATATATGACTAAGACATCCGAGGACGTTACTAATTTGGATACAAAAACAGAAAGAGAAGAATATGAGTCGGCAGAGGAAAGTCTCTAGTCCAAATAAGGCATCTAAGAAAGAAACCAAATGAAAATCCACTGTGTAAAACTTTGTTTTTACAGAATTGAGTTCAAGTTCAAAATATGAGCCTAAAGTGTACAGTAATCTGTTCTTTAAGGTGGATAACAAAACATCAAGTGAATTCAAAGTTTATTTGGAATAAATAATCTTGTTAATGATAAATTTTCTACCCATTAAATACCGTTCAGACCTCATGACCCGCTTAAAGGGCAGTAGGAGCTGACGCTCTGATTCAGTACTGCTGAAAGCGGGGTCATCAATACACAAGGGATGGAACAACTATATTGCAGATTTAATGACTTGCTGGCCTTTCAAGGCTACTACTGTATTAGGATATGAAAGGAATCAATAGCACCAACAACTAACAAAAAAGATTTTTAATAAAAGCAAAAACTCAGAAATCGGGGTTACTATAAATCCGAATGCGATTTCTGATAATGTGAATTCTCATGGACGTCGAAATAACAGGCTCTTAGGATTTCGACGAATAACCGCCAGAAATTAAAAAATCCGGCAACTTATCGGAAATTTGCTTTGCCCATTTCTGTGCAGGAATAATGAACAGTATATTATTTTACTTGTAGTGTCGACCTTTGGCTAGCTAACTGAGTAAAAGGCATCCAGAAACTCGAGGTGAGAGCGGAAAGAAAAAGGTGCGAAAGATAAATTTATGAAAAGAGGAATGAAAAATTAACTTATTGTGAAATCTAAATATCTGTTTTGTTTCCATTGTACACAGATGGAAATCGGACGTTTCGTGGAAGTTGTTTCTACCACTTCATCAGTGACTACAAAGACAGAGAATAGTAAAAAAAAAACCAAAAACAAAAAACTATGCACTTCACACTGCGTAATCTGTCTTTAAATTTCTTAAGGACTGTAGACTATTCTCAGCTGTTTCTTGGTACTGGAAGTACCACCTCTTTATGGTTACATATTGGTAACTAAATTACACAGGGTTCTTTCTTTAACCAATTTTGAGTTTACTTAATAGATAAACTGATTAATAATCATCGTAGTTCTGGTTATTAATAAATAAAATCCACGTACCTGAATACCGTCCTTATAACACCTTTAACTTCACATACTAAGATATGATTTGTATTGTATTCTAAGACTATGATTACTCTAAAACTAAAGTCAAGGTTAAGATCTACAGTCACTTAGGCCCACAGTAAGAACCAAGAGTATTAATCCATTAGATTTTAAGGGATTAGATGTTCCTATCATGACACTATCGTGAAGAAGTGGTACAGGAAGTAACGTCTGAGAATAATTTTAGTTCTTTAATTAAGAAATTAAAGACAGTTAACTCTATGCAGGTTGATGTGCTTAGTTTTTCACTATTATCCATTTCGATTTACCTGAGCACCATGCCCAATAAAAGAACGACTGCAAAAGCAGAAAATAAACCGGAAAATAGAGTTAAATTGCTTGAAGTTACTTACATAATGTTAAAATCCTTTAAATACAAAAATATAAAAAAGTTCTGAAGGAAACATATCTGCAAGGAAAAAAACTGCGGACCCCCCCCCCCCAAATCTTGTTTCTAGAACAACAAAACGAACGAAAGAAAAATTCTCCATCCAATCTCCAGGAAAAACAATTCATAACCATCTCCTACGCACTGCAAATTAGTGAAGAAATTTTAAAAATATATAACGAATACAAAAAACACATTGAAAATTTCCACATATCCAACTCGGATCCATGCTTTCTCACTTGGAGAAGACCATATTTTATCAAAAATTTAATCCTCAGTCCTATCAACACACAGATAATAAGAGCCATGGACAATAATATTGATCGCAACAAGGGCATACAAATTGAGAAAAAAAAAAAAAAAAAAAAAACAGAAGCCACATGTACATTTTTAAAATAGTTATTCCAAATTGAAAATCTGTATAAACATCTTGACCATAACCAACTCCTTCTAACCCCCAACTCCGCCCCTCCAAATGAGGCAAAAAAAAAAAAAAAAAAGCCCAAATACATGATGAACCCTACCAACCAACCATTCTGGAACCGGATGAATCTACAGTATTGTTATATAATCATTGTACCTCTTATTATAAACTAATCAGTTCTAAATAATTGGAAGTTTTATAATTTCATTATCGAAGAAACTTCTTGTAATGAGACAAAATGAAAATGACCAATCGTCTAAAGCAACCTGGTAATTAAATAAAAAACAAACATATATACACACACACACACACACGCTCCAAAACCCATGTTAGATAAAGTATATCAATGTCAATTTGGCATTTCTTTTCTTTGTAATGGTGATGTAGCAAGTACAGTAGTATCCATTTTCTAAAGTTTCCAAATTTAATCCTAAATCTAATTAAAATCTAACCTTAACTAATACTTTTAGCCTTACGTAAGTAACCTATGATAATCCGTTACAGTAACTAATAACAATAACTGAATTTTCCTATTTATTTGCATTCAGTGATGAAATGATAGAAGCATCTCGCATAGAAGTGCTTCATTCCTCTTTTTAATATATTTACATTATTCATGCACCATGCTGTTCAAGCTACATCTAAGGATGAAACTTCTTGGAGGCTGTAATCGGAGAAACAATAACAGTTTAGGGGATGCGAAATATGCTGCGCCGAGAGCGAGAAGAGAATTTTCTTCAAGTACTAAATGGAGATCGGACACAAACAAGAGAGGAAAAAAAAGCACAGAGAGCAAGTTGCATAGGGAAGCACAAGAGGAAGTTGGGTACATACCAACGACAATGTAGAATACCTTAAATCAATTTTTCGACAGAACTGACGGGTAGAAGTAAGGAAAAGCAGGAAAATGTAGGTCAGCGAATCATTCATTCTGGTTATATACAGTCATAATGTGCAACCACAAAATAATGAGGTTTATTGTATTGAAAGGTTTCTACAGAGTAAGTGAGCTCGTGGCCTTCGGAAACTTATAATACGTTTGATAATACATCATCAGTAGATATTCCTTAAAACATCCTAGTAGTCTTGTTTGTCAGCTATTGAAGGGACCGCACATATTTTCTTTGCATATAAAATGAGTAATCGTTATTACAAAACGAAGAATTGATAGCAAAGTTTTATGCGAAGCTGACAAAATCTACAATGATATAATTCAGATGCTAAAGCTAAGTTTCAGAACGAGGTCATGTCCAGAGAAAGTGAGTTTGAATGCTTTAAAAGAAGATGTACAACAATTTACATGGCTAACCTTACACGTTAATTGCTAAAATTAAATTCACCATTAATTTTGGGCCTTCCTGTCTTTTACTGGTGCGAAGTTTCAGGTGAAAACATGGCTACACTCGTTCTTCAGAGTCTACGATACCTATGAGGAGAAACTATCTTAGACTCTGGATAAAGAGATGAACTATCTCAGCCTTTAAATGCTTACTGAATTTGTGCTAGCATTGCAACAGTTGCATTGTGAGTTGGAACGTTTACTCCATTTTGGAGAATCTTAACTCATGTTTACGTATTCTAGCCAATAAGTTGGATTATTTCTTTAGCGAACTTAACTCCAACGCGATTTCCCTTTACCCCCCCCCCACCATACACTAAGCGTTTTCATTGGTTTTTTGAACCTCCGCCTTTGTATAATACTGATATTTAGCATTCTTTAAACATTTCTAATCGAATCAGGTTCTACAGTGTATTAATTGGGTTGGCTTTAGTCCCGGAGTAACGTACGTGGTCATCAATATGCATGTTTCCAGACGAACGTGCATTCTGATCAAGATATTAACTACTCTTCTGGCTATCTTGGTGCCAGAGGAGTAGTAAATATCTTAAAGAAGAGTAAAAGAGTAGTTAATATCCACAGGAGCATAAAAAGAACAAAAATAAATGTTATACTATCACAATTTAAAAAATATCACGAAACAGCAAGAACGTTATCAATTTGTGAAAGTGAATGTTAAAAATATTAATTTTATGATCATGATTAGTAAATCATTAGTAATTTAAAAAATAATAAATAAAAAACATCCACATACACCGATGAGCCAAAACATTATGACCGGCGAGTCGTTATGCAAATCGAAGCAACTTCAAGTGTACTACGTGCGCGGGTCGAGACACGGTATAAAAAACACCTGATACTGAGCGCCGTTAATCAGTGTTACTCTTGTGCTTCAGATGGGAAAGGCAGCGGACTTAAGCGTATTTAACAAAGGCCAAATTGTAATGGCCAGAGCATATCCGAATCGGCACGGCTGGTGGGATGCTAACGGTCAACCGTGGTTAGTACCTACCGAAAGTGGTCCGAGGAGGGGGAACCACTAACTGCCAGCGAGGTGTTAGAAGACCACAGCTCATCGATGCTCGAGTCGAGCGAAGGCTCTCCCGGATGGTACATGGCAACAGAAGAGCGACTGTGGCGCAACTCGCCGGTTTGTTATTTCGATTTTAGGAGCATTAGCACTAAAGCCATATTGCTCCGGGGATATGCGGTGGTCATTCCCTGACCTTTCCGCATCCTCCGTATTTGGTAGTCACGGGCTCGAACCCCGGTCTAATCAAGAAGCGTGTGCTACGCACGGCTACTCCTGGTCTAAGAGGCGCCTGCAACTCGCTGGTAATTGGAATGCTGGTGACGGAAGTAATGTCACAACACACACAGTACATTGGCGCCTCCATAGCCAGGTGGGAAAGAGCAGCAGTGCGTAGCACACGCTTCTTGATTGGACCGGGGTTCGAGCCCGTCACCACCAAATACGGAGCATGCGGAAAGGTCAGGAATGACCACCGCACCGGAGCAATATGGCCTTGAGTTGCTAATGCTCTTTAAAAAAACCAAATAACAATAACACAGTACATCGAACCCTGCTGAAAATCGCGGAACATGAGGTAGACCTCTAGGTATTGCGCTGGCCTCCAAATTCCGCAGACATCAATCCCATCGAGAATCTGTGGTTTGTGTTGGAACAGCAAATCCGATCTGCAGCGTCTCAACCACGAGACTTCACAGGAGTTAAAGGGTCTGCTGGTTACATGTTGGTACCAGATACCACAAGGCACATTTAGAAATCTTGTAATCATGCCTCGCCGGGTACGAGCAGTTTTGGCTGCACGTGGAGGACCAAACATCATATAGGCAGGTGGTCATAATGTTTTGACTCATTGGTGTATTCATTCCACAGATAATGTTTAGTATACTAAAAAAAAAAAAAAAAAAAAAAAAAAAATCTGAGTAGGGATCCGAGGGAAAAGCTTTTCTGTATGCACAAAATAAATCTTTTGTGCGATAACGAAAAGTCAGTGATTAACAGGTTGGAACAAAAACTGAACTTTTTTTTTTTTTTTTTTTTGTCAGGCTAACCTAATTTTAATTTCGGATTAAAGTGGGGGCGCGCAAAAAATTGCAGGTTTAAATGAACCAATTTAGACTCATCACTGGAATAAAGTCATCTAAGGTTTGTTATATACGTGAAACATACCATGTGAAGAAAACTGTATCGAATTTATAAAAATAACTGTTTAAAATATATTTTAATGAATAGTAAAATACTTAACTGAAACTAATTTTAAAACGAACAGAAATACAAAAAAATAGCGCGAACTGTAGAAGCAGAATGCTGCCCACACAATATTTATAAACTACTTCAATAGATTACAAACTAGAAGGAAAAATACCAAGACTGATATAATGCATCAGCAAGAAAATCAAAAGCCACAACTTTTGAAAGAAAGGGAGGAAAAGATTGCTAAATATAGAACAATTTTTACAGACTGAATTATAAGAGGAAGAGCCTATGGAGAATACAAGAGTATAAATACATATACATTAATACAGTGCATAACGGGGGAAAGTATACGAGAATGCATAACAATATATGCGACACTGAAAACCACAAAAGCCCTGTGGAAGTGAGAATGAATAAATGTCAAAAAATATTGAAATAATAAAATAATATTAAAATTAAAACATTCCCAATTAACATTTTATAACATTTCATTTAAACCACATTTGATGTGAAAAAAAAGTATTGCACGATCTAACGTTCTATTTAAATTCTTTGGCACGACCACCTGTCGTCAGAAGCATCTACGCCTATTTATTCTGATAACAATACAATCAATACCATATTTAGCAGTTACGTGAGCTTGAACCACGGTCAATTGAAATGCGTTTTCTGATAACCACTCGGTTACGTCAGACCTAGATCCCGCATATTATCAAGATGATAATAATAATAAAAAAAAAAAATCTGTTAGTACAGAATAAAACGGACAGGACATCTACAAGGATGGCAACCAAAAAAATAAAAGTATAAATATTTTGGAAACAAAAGGATATTTGGTAGACTAGAATTCTACCCGATGGCGTTAATCCGGGAAAGGAGGAGAAAAAAAAAAAAAAGCAAAACAAACAAAAAAAAAAACGATATCTTTGAGCTATGTGAATCTCCAGGCAGTCAAAAACAAATTTCCCCTTCCGGAAAAAAAAAAAAAAGAGGGACCTGAAGATGAAGAACACGCACAACCACAGTAAGAAAATGGTCCGCCTTTATATCACAAACGGATTGGGATCAATGGGCCTCTTCAGAGCTACACACTCATCGAGGGAAAACGACAGCCCCAACCCAGTAATTACTATACGTTTGCTGTTGAAATGAGACCCTAATGAAGACTGTTTAGAGGTCGTTTTTGGTTTTTTTTTTTTTTTTTTTCGTTTTTTTTTTTCTGTTTTGATTTCCATTTAGTTCCTGCCTATTTCTGTCCTTCCCAACGATTCTATAATATTGAAACTTAACTTGCCAAAACAAAACAGAAAAGACATTACTATCCAAGAAGTCCAGTCACAGTAGGGAGGTTGCTATCGATACAATTCCAAGGGAAACTACACTTATAATGAATTCGATGCAATTTCTTTGAACTGTACTCGGATGAAAGTGATATCCTATTGAATAAGTCGTGTAATAGATATGGTTTCCAATCTAGTCAGTAATTTATTATCTTAAAAAAAAAAAACTTTTAACCCGGACCTATAACAGAAACCTTTCTTTGAATCATATATATATATATCTGATAATTAAAATAAATATGATATTTAAATAAAATCATCAGCCAGTAGTACGGCAATAATGCAAAGCGAAATGAAACGCAAAATAATATAAATAAACAAACAGGGAAGGGAAAGTAGAGATAATAGGACAAAAAGGTAGTCGATAATCCCCTATATAATTTAGTCAATTAAGTCATTAAACCCAATTAATAAAAAACGATATAAATTTAAATAATGCCAATTATAAATAATTTAGCGGTACCGCCCTTGAAGGTACCAGTTCCAAAAGACGTGAAATATCACCAAAAAAGGGTTAAAGAAACTACCAAAAAACTAAAATATCAAAATAATAGACTGACCATCATGCCCCATATCGACAGAGGACCACGAGGCCAATGATGGTCATGGAATCGCTGCATTTCAATCGTCATACAAATCATCGCAAAGGCAGAAATATCGAAGAACCATCCTCCGATAGATCAACCAATGCAGAGGATTTGCATGGCGGTGGTCCTTATGCAGCGAAAAATAATCTATAGAACAGACAGCACTCTTGATCAGAGCCACACCACTGACATAATGCAAGCTTAACCAGCTTATATAATAGAAAGGAAAAGAATAGATGGCGGCACAGGTGCTGCTTATTTAGCATAACAACCCACTACTACCACTCATTTATATTATGTGAGGTAAAAGTTAGGTAAAAGTAATAAAAATAAATAAATATGGCTATGTAGCTATCATTAGAGGCAGCAAATGCACATCCTCCACATGATGCCTAATTATATCTGATAATTAAAATAAATATGATATTTAAATAAAATCATCAGCCAGTAGTACGGCAATAATGCAGAGCGAAATGAAACGCAAAATAATATAAATAAACAAACAGGGAAGGGAAAGTAGAGATAATAGGACAAAAAAATGGTTCTTCGATATTTCTGCCTTTGCGATGATTTGTATGACGATTGAAATGCAGCGATTCCATGACCATTATTGGCCTCGTGGTCCTCTGTCGATATGGGGCATGATGGTCAGTCTATTATTTTGATATTTTAGTTTTTTGGTAGTTTCTTTAACCCTTTTTTGGTGATATTTCACGTCTTTTGGAACTGGTACCTTCAAGGGCGGTACCGCTAAATTATTTATAATTGGCATTATTTAAATTTATATCGTTTTTTATTAATTGGGTTTAATGACTTAATTGACTAAATTATATAGGGGATTATCGACTACCTTTTTGTCCTATTATCTCTACTTTCCCTTCCCTGTTTGTTTATTTATATTATTTTGCGTTTCATTTCGCTCTGCATTATTGCCGTACTACTGGCTGATGATTTTATTTAAATATCATATTTATTTTAATTATCAGATATAATTAGGCATCATGTGGAGGATGTGCATTTGCTGCCTCTAATGATAGCTACATAGCCATATTTATTTATTTTTATTACTTTTACCTAACTTTTACCTCACATAATATAAATGAGTGGTAGTAGTGGGTTGTTATGCTAAATAAGCAGCACCTGTGCCGCCATCTATTCTTTTCCTTTCTATTATATAAGCTGGTTAAGCTTGCATTATGTCAGTGGTGTGGCTCTGATCAAGAGTGCTGTCTGTTCTATAGATTATTTTTCGCTGCATAAGGACCACCGCCATGCAAATCCTCTGCATTGGTTGATCTATCGGAGAATGGAGGGGTGGTATGGTTCTTCGATATTTCTGCCTTTGCGATGATTTGTATGACGATTGAAATGCAGCGATTCCATGACCATTATTGGCCTCGTGGTCCTCTGTCGATATGGGGCATGATGGTCAGTCTATTATTTTGATATTTTAGTTTTTTGGTAGTTTCTTTAACCCTTTTTTGGTGATATTTCACGTCTTTTGGAACTGGTACCTTCAAGGGCGGTACCGCTAAATTATTTATAATTGGCATTATTTAAATTTATATCGTTTTTTATTAATTGGGTTTAATGACTTAATTGACTAAATTATATAGGGGATTATCGACTACCTTTTTGTCCTATTATCTCTACTTTCCCTTCCCTGTTTGTTTATTTATATTATTTTGCGTTTCATTTCGCTCTGCATTATTGCCGTACTACTGGCTGATGATTTTATTTAAATATCATATTTATTTTAATTATCAGATATAATTAGGCATCATGTGGAGGATGTGCATTTGCTGCCTCTAATGATAGCTACATAGCCATATTTATTTATTTTTATTACTTTTACCTAACTTTTACCTCACATTATATATATATATATCATTATCTCTGTTTTAATGAATGCATGCGCTCTTAAAATTAAGTGCAAATAAAACGAACTGTTGAAATTGGCAGAAATAAGAGCGAGAATTTTATTTCTTAAATTTACTTTCCTACTTATTAAGAAACGTATAGATGAGAAGCAGGTATAGTACTATCAACGGGTGGAGGTTACCAACCATTAGCTAGTGTAGTGGACAACAGTTTCGTGTGTATTTTCCGCCTGACGTAGCCGAGTGGTCAACGAGGAGTAGTTAACCCTGGTTCCAGTCTCCCCCTATTCAATACGGTTAATGATTATATTCTTGTTAATATATTTAGTTGAACTCCTTTGACCAATATGCTCATGCCCAAGTAAAAAAAAAAAGAATTTTATAGCAGCACAGCAAAACTAGTTTTAATTAGCACCTAGCAACATATTTGAAAGGAAGGGTCAAGTGCTGCTGTGTAGCATATTATTATAAAGATTATGTAAAATGAAAACGTGAACAGGGCAAAATTATTTTTCACCCGTTTCACGTTTTCATTCTACATAAATAAACCAAACAAAGCTCAATATGGCAATATCACAAAGTGCAAAGCTTTCAATTACGTGAAAATGTGACAGACAAACTATTCTGGGATGCGAAAGATGTCAATTCTTTGATTTTCTTATTAACACGAATTAGTATTAAAGGATAAGATAAAGCTATTAATATTGTCAAAAAGCAGACTTCAAAACAATTTCCACATTGCTGGGACTGGCATAGCGGCAGTGATGATGATCCCATTTCAGTCCCTGAGGGATTGAAATGGGATGGTGTTTCCTCTCCCTCTTAAGAGACTTAGCACCTTCTAATTATCATTTGTTCGGACCATTAAGAGTTCTTCGAGGGTAAAAAAATTTCAACATAACAAGGAAGTCGAAGACGTCGAGTTCTGTTCCGATAACAAGCACAACGCTTCTTCGGAAGTCAGTAGAAAGATGGCAGGAGTTTTTAGATAAAGAGGGAGACTATAGCAACAATCTCTCGCATTAAAATTTCATAGAATAATAAAAAAAAAAAAAAAAAAAAAAAAAAAGCACTTTATATCTGAACCATTCCATCCTCATAATTGACTTGGCACATGAAGAAAGCACAACAAAGCAACTCTATTTAAAATCAAGGAAAACATCGCAATACATACACTCCCCCATGCAGTCAACACACTAAGGGTGTACACGATTCCTTTACCACTTTAAAGAAGTAATTACAGCGGAAACATAAAACATTCAGGAAAATGTTGCTGACATATAATGTGGGGTGGACAGAAAACTTAAAACATCCCAAGTAATTTGCTATAGTTTTCAAACTGAAATTAGTTCACTAAGTGGGGTAATCTCTTCCTTCCCCACAGTAGCAGCGCTAAACGTGTTTATGATCAGCAATCAAGCCCAAAAATTTGAGAAGCATATGGACAACCAGTAGAGTTAAATCTAACGTTATCTTCAGAGATTTAGATAAATGTTTGAGCGGATTTATTTTTAAAAGCAATGTAAGAAGGCAGGCGCCTTAACCACATTTCCCTTGTATGTCCACAGTTTTGGTTGCCACCGTTCATGAATTATAGGCATTTCTGCATTTTAAATACACGGAGTATAGTGGCAGTGTGAAAACTACGTACTATACTACCAGGTCCGAAAACGTGCATTAGGCCAAAAAAAAAACGGGGGGGGGGATTCGGACGGTTGGTTTGGTATGGGCGCCATTCGCATATCTCGCGGGAGGTTCCGAATTTGTAGTTTCGCTATAGCCGAGTAGTAAAATTGGAAGAAGTAGTAGTAGTACACGCGTTTGAGTTAACCGTGGTTAAAGCTGATGTGACTGCTAAATACGGCAATGTTCTTATATTATCTCTATTATATGAATTCCCCTGATCTATGTGGTCGTTTCGGAGTATAAACAAAATTTATTTTTTATATTTAATTTGGCTGGTGGACCAAATTAAAAAGTTTGTATGAATAATTAGATAGTTTCGAAAAATAAATTGTAGCTACAATTGCAACTGCTGTTCTTCCACCTGCGTGGAAAATGAAAATGCCTGGTTCACTCGAATTTCCCCCTTCAAGTTACTGATCCAGTAGAAGAAGAAAACCAATAACAGAGAGTAATCAATTTATAGGGATGGTGGATGATATGTAATGACACCATACGGGCTTAGTTGCTTTCGCGCTTATTATATACAGCCCAGCTAAAAACGTATACCATGGGAAAGGCAGGTGACATCGAAAACTTCGCAAGAGCAATGATCATTGATTCTCGTGCAGTGGGAGCATCATTACGGCAGTATCAGTTAAATCTGGTTAGATTAGGTTATGTTAAGCGTCAAAGCAACTAAGGCTATCAGATGCCAGTATATTGTGACTAAATTGCGTGTATTCTCGGTCTTCTGGACGAAAAATTCGCGTTTCCGGGTGAAATAAAAATAATAATAAAGAAACAATGCAACAGATTCCAAAAAGTATGTTTGTACCATTGCGGAAAAGGCACGACTAGCTTAACCGCGGCTGACGTAATTACCAAATGGAAACGTCACTGTTCTACTACATGCGCGAAACTTTTGGGTAGACAGCAGAAATTGATAGAAAGATATCAGAAGGTTGATACGTAACATCCCGTCAATCCTCATCGAATACTGTCAATCAGGTGTTTACGGACACCACAGGAACTGATAATAGTACAAATACGATACGTAAGGAGCTGCATTGCATCGCATTTTATGCTACAGCACACAGACCAAACAACACGGAACGCAATGTACAGCGTCGACTTACCAGATGCACACCTCACTGTAATTGGTCCCTACAGCACTGGAAAGCTGTGTTATGGAGCGACGAATGTACGGTTTTCCGATCTGATGTTCATGTTTGTGTCTGCGAATGCCCAGACCAAAGTGTCTTTACAACCGTGAAGTTAAGTTTGACGAAGGTGCTGTTTCACGTATTTTGGTGTTGGACCATCCCAGAAGGAGAGTGAATGCCCATGCGGTACACTGACATTCTAGATAATTTCAAGCTTTCTACACTGTGCTAGAGTGTGGAGAGGGTCCTTTTCTGTTTCAGAAGGTCAATACATTAGTCATACTGCACAGCTTATGCTGACTTGGTTTGAAGACATGGAAGTGCAAGAGCTGATTCGACTGTCCAGAATCCCAACCTTAACCCCATGGAACACCTTTAGGATGAACTAGCACGTCGGGCCACACCAAGATACCCGCAGTCAGTTGCTGAGCTGACCGTTGTGCTGGAGGAAAGAACTAAAACACCACATTACTGTAATCAAAAAATTGGTTCGGAGTGTGTAATTAGGGCCAATGGCAAGCCCACATGTTATTAAATATTATATCAATAAAAGGTTTTTGAAACATGCAGGTGTTCGGTTACCTTTGACAGTATAGTATATAACTATTCAAATAAATTATTCAACTTTTTAAGAACGAATGAATGGAAATTTATATTTTCGACATTTTTCGAACGGAAAATTTTTATGCTTGGTCTTATATAGAGGAGCGGGCAAGAAGGAGTCAAAGAGGATAAGCCCCCACCAGAAGCTTTTAACCCTTTATTTTCATTTATTCTTGTACACTTCTTGTACATTATGCTTGAAGAAAGCAGTTTTCTACAAACACGGCCAATTCCAATAATTATTTCTAACTGTATGACTGTCCTGATGAATATTTTGAAGAATAAAAATAACAGTACAGTATTCATAATTTGCAAGCATTAACAATTTAATGTATAACAGTCAGTTATTAAAAAACTATAACTTATTGAAGCATTTGTTACAAAATAATGATTTTGGACTAGAGATTTGTATGAGAAGTGTACAGTGATTTGTTTATCTAGAAAAAGATTAGATATAATGAAGTTCCCTTATGAGCAGCGGATTGTAGAACATTGCCTCCCAACGCGGTGAAAGCAACGAGTCTGGACAAATTTAAAGCAGAATTTGAATAGTACAAATATTCTGATTTATTTTAATTATATTTTTCTTTCTTTCATTTTCTTCTTCTTTTTTTTTTTTTTTTTTTGCCGAGGCAGAAAAGGTTTTCGCTTCCTTGCTAACTCTAAATACAAACAGGTTTCACTTGCGGAATTGAAGGAGGTACCAGTAGATAATGCTGAAGGCGACACAAAATGACATTAAAAGAATTTCAATTTATCCATATATCGCATCAAGCCAGTTTTCGGAATTTTTGATCCAATCTTCGTCAAGATCTCAGACCCTTCATATCCAGCTCTAAGAAGTTGTTAATACGAATATTAATAGCATCATTACAAAAAAAAAAAAAAAAAAAAAAAAAAAGATTTTTTTTAAGAAGAGAATGATATTTTAAGTTTCAAAATCTCAATTTACTGTAAATTGTAAAAAGATACCGTATATTGCGTTATCTTGGAAAATCTGCGAATTAATTCTCAAAAAAAATAATAATAAATTAAAGAAAAATATATCGAAAAAAAAATTCCTAACTTGGACATATTCTAACCCTCTTTTTTTCCCTCCCACCAGAAATACCTGTGAAGAAAATGAAGTGTAAGAAATTGGGCTTACAAATAGTGCAGTACATACACCAGTGGTTTTCAATCGGGGTGACACAGCACTCTAGGTTGCCGCAACATTCCAGGGGTACCTCATAATTTGGGTTTAAGTTACTTAATTTTTTTTATTTATATAATATGTATTTCATTATAAAAAGGTGTATAGTATCTTTTTAAATTTGTGGTGATCTATAATAGCTGTTTATTTAGTACCTCTATATAAAGAATAAAATTATATAGGGGTATATATAATTTTATATATACCTCTATATAATAACTATCATATTACATATTTTTAATATTATATATATATATGCCAAAAAATTGATTAAATTACTTAAGAGTGCCATTATTAAAAAAATGGTCGAAAAACACTGACATACACTATTGTAGGATGCATGATATACATTATAGACCGAATTCGATTTAAAAAAAAATCGCATTCAAGATTTTTACTTGAAATACTCATACCACATTTCAGTTCTAATGAAGAATGTTTCTATTAGTATCGCGTTATAATCATGTAAATTTGTGGTGTGAAAATTCCAGCATGACCAACTTAAACCAAACTTACATCATTACTAGAGGCCTCTGTAGCCGAGTGGTCAGGAACGGGAGTACAATAGCACACGTTCTTTGAGTAGACCGGGGTTCAAGCCCCTGAATACGGCTGATCTGCCAACCCGGACTGGACCAGCGTGGCAGATTATGGTCCATTATCCTCAGCATGAATTGTTGAAGAGGCGTCCATCCTGCAGTGCGTTGATAATGGCTGCACTTTACCTTTTTTTTTACATCATTACTTAGCGTCGGTGTGGCCATTACAATATGATCTTATAATCAAAAGTCTTTGTTTCATCATTTAATTACTTTTTTCTTGAATAAGAGTTAGATAACAAATAGTAAAGATATATTAAAAACACACACACACACACACACACACCATTGATTAAAACTCTTAAACTTTTAAGATTTTCTGCGCTCACGAAGGAGAAAAAAAAAAAAAAAAGAGATTTTTTAATATTTCCAATTTAAACTTAAAAATCAGTTTCCTAACTTCTTCTCACAATAATCGTGACGTAATATATGGATAACCATTTATTTATATTTTAACTTGAGGAACAACAAGAAAAGGCCATACATAAAAATAAATAAATTCATATGATTTCACATAATTCATTCACACTTTCAATATTCAGGTCAATTAACGTTTCTCCATGAAGAACTTAGAATTATTTCAAAATTATATGTAAGTATAAATACCCTTACTTGTTTCAGTTTCGTAACTTTACTGAAAACAAACAAACAAAAGAATAAAAATAGTTTGTCAAAGTTCATTCTTGGGCATGCTAAACACGAGAAAACATTTAAAATAATGAACCTTTCATTCGTAGTAAGTAAATGAACAAGAATCGTGTTTGAATGTCTGAATTTTTCCAATCATTTCCAAAAAGTTCTTAACACGAACTACGTTTTATCCAACGTGTATAACTTGTAGGATAATGAACAGTGTTCGATTAATCATTGTAGAAAACCTGATCGTCCGCAGTCGTTTAAAGGAAGGGGAGATATTCCAGGGATTCCCAAGAAATGATATTTATCTACTAATTTTCAGGCTTTTGGCATTAGAATTATTTTGCTAACCCGATATATTAATGACATACTTCATATGAATAACATTCCCTTCAGGTCACAGCCGAAGGTCCCCAAAGCTTTCCTCCCTTAGAAAAGCTCTAATTTAAAATATCATCTTTGCCACAAACCATCCGAACTTGATAGTCTGTCCTTGTGTATCATGCAGGTGTCATTTGGATAGTAAAAATACCAGAGGCAAGCTGGTCGTTTCACGTGAGGCCTTAGAAGTAGTTAACATCGCAAAACTCGGGAAGAGGAAGTGAGAGAAGAGGCAGTTTAGGCAGGTGCAACGTTGCATTCCCAATGAATCTTGCTTTTTATGGGGCTCGTCTTTCGATAAAGAAGAAAATACGCGATATGAATAGAGAAACATTTGGAAATTAGTAATAAACAATTGGTAACAATCAGAAACCAATATTACTATTGATGGAGTAAGTAACAAAATGCGTGGAGTGAAGAATTATTTTAGAATAAAGAGAGCTATAGGACAACTCGAGTAATTGATGCAGGCGAAGGTTAGAAAAAAAAAAAAAAAAAAAAAGCGACGAAATTGTTCGTAACCAGTTCAAGTTACAATAACTTTAATTAATTAAAAAAAAAAAAACCGGACAAGTCGACTAATGCTGGTCAGATAACGCTGAACAATTTCTTTAACGACCTACTATTTCTAATATGATCATTGAGGGGTATATTGGGTAAGTTTGATCTTAAGTTTAAGAAAAGAAATGAGCATTTCTTCTTCAGTTGAATAAATTGTACTTATTCCCAAAGAAAATAAATGTATCGTGATATGATCCTCTATGACTTCTCGAGACTATGTTGAAGTATTAGAGGATCATACCATAAAACATCTTGTTTTGTAATCATTTTGTAAACAATAGCCTCGAAATTTTTTGATTTTTTTCAAGCGTATCGTGTTTATAATATTTGCAACTGAATCTCGCACTCATTAGAGTCTTTTCTGTCCTCTCACCTATTCAATATTTAATTTATAATTTTGGAATACAATGTGATAATTAATATTCGTTCCGATCACAATGTCATACTTCGATTGTTAAATGGAAAGAAATTAAGAAATTGTATAAAGTACAGTGCAATACATACCAATTGAAGAACTGGTTTATTCCTATAAATCTAAATAGAAACCCGTAACCTCACTCTCTACAAGTACAAATAATTTAGTTACGCGGCTTGAGATTCTCTTTTCTCCTCCCCTCCGCACTCCTGGTTCCTCATGAAGCATTGGACCAAATTAAGGCTAATGAACTACAGTTTAGAGAAGACTGCTGAGAGAGAGAGAGAGAGAGATGTATGGAAGAAGGTATCCAAGAAATAAGCTTTCACCTGTTAAGCCATTAATTGAGATTTGTTTGTAATTATAAAATGATCATATTTATTTCAAAAATTTATTTCATCATCACATACAAAATTTACATCGGTCATAACCATAAAAGGAAAAAAAAAAAAAAAATTATCCTGCCTACTTACAAACCTTCATCAAAAACTATCTTAAGTTTATATATCTGATACTTGCCATTCGCTATTATATTCTGTGTGATGTCAGCAATGGAATCAATTGGTACTCTATCTCTGACAACATTTACTCGCAGAAAATACCAAACAGGGTTACTATTTACAACAATAATAAAATCAAATTGCCTTCTAAATATTTTTCCTTCCTCTTGTTTTCTCAGCGGCATTCAAACGCAACAGAATGCCAAGTAATCTCATTATTCTCGGTTTTCATGTTATTTTGGTAATAATTCGCTTCACTCGCCACCGTCTTTTACTGTCAGCATTTATCTAAAGAGCTCCTAATCTAGCCCTCCTGCGTTTTCAGCTAGTGGGGGTACTTCCGTTTAAACCGATCTCAGGTGTTATACCCCGCAGCTATACGTAATGACCCAACAGGTTATTCCCTACACGTTTTCCAATATCACTGTTAAAAGTTTCTTTGGCTATTGCTATGCTTGAATTGTACGATATTGAAAGCGTTAAAAGAATTTCTGTCAGAATAATGGATATACGAAGTCATGGAAGAGCACACATTAAGAACACATTTTAGAGAATTCCATTTGGATAAATCTTCCAACGTTGGAATAGCAAGTATGATGAAACAGGAAAGAAACTGAGCAAAACAAAAAACATGGCAGCTGCTTATATTCATATTGATTGTTAGGAATACACACATTCCTATACTGCAAAGTAACTATAGAATGGCCAAGGTACTCTGAGCCATGATCAGAGAGAATTTTAGTGAGCTTGCGTGAGTGTAGTTTCTGTGCGTCAGTTGATTAAGAAAACCAAAAACAGAACTTGCATGTTGACGCTCAAGGAAAAAAGATTGGTTGGTGGAAAGTAAACACCGAAAAGAAATTTATTACACCAAGCTTATTGCCATATCGATGGCGGGTTATTTGTTCGGAGATGGAACATAAATATATACTGTGAATTGTTTAAAAAGAGATCAAAATTCGTGCCAATGCAAAAAAATGATGAACAATGTGGATTCGAATAACATGACCTTAGTAATTTAAAAATGAAGATGCTGGGATTTAATTAGTGGTTAGCATTCAAAGAACAGATTTACCTCAACATCTTCCCTTTAAATGAATGGATAATATAATTTGCTCTTAAGATCCGAATTCATAAGCTTAACAAACTGAGACAAAACTGGTTAACAAATACAGTACTGTACTTCAAAAATTTTTACAGCATGAACTTCATGACAAATATCCGTTGTCAATGTTAAAAGTTTGTCTATCTAATGGTTTTTGGTGGTATTATAAAGTAGCCGTATTAAAATCTGAAAAGTCAACTATAAAGAGCAAAACCGAAGTTCGCACTAATTAAAACAAAAGTTTTAGTTCTTGTCTTTTTACACCCCTTACACCGCCTCAAATGAGGATTCTATCTTTGTTTAATGCAACTAGGAAATGACATTATGTGGTAACAGTAAGTTTGATAAATTGAAGAAAAAACACTTTCTCCAGTTGATAAAATTACGAGGAGAACGTGTTTAACGTAAGATAAGTTTATCGGTCAATCAGGATAATAATTTTTACATTTCTTGCCTTAAACGCTCCAAATTGCTAAATTAAGTGGCTACGTTTTTGAATTGAAATATGGAATTCTATCATCGGGCCGCAGGAAGGGGTCTACATGAATATAAATAGTAAAAGAAATATATGAGGATATTTCTGTGTACAATGAATATTTGAGTATTGACACAGGAGATTTAAAAACTTGCAAATGAATAATACATTGAGATGCTTAGGATTAATATAATGCTAGATGGTTTTATCCTATAAATAATGCTATCACAGTGCAGGGGCATTTAAAATTGAATTAATTAGAACATTTAATTCTAATTAAATGTTCTTTTAATAAAAATATTAAGTTGTATACAAATGATAAAATCTTACCCTGAACTCTTCGTTTTAACACGGTTAAAACTTGCTACAGCAATGCTAGAAGCCGTTACTAAATCTTCAGAAAAATAACATGCTACCGCACAGAAAGAAACAATGAAATGAATTAGGATCATTACTGTTATCCTAGATAGGTGTTCATGTCTAAGGTTTACAGAATACATTGGACATTAGGAAAGGTTCCTTGCTGTTCAAAGGAAAAAAAAAAAAAAAAAAGACGCCTGGGTCGAATATTACTTAAATCCACTGGGATAACAGGACCTCTATTGCACGGGATCATTGTTTTTAATTCTTTCTAGTATTGATCTGCAACGGCACCCTAAACAACTTCTTGAGTTGCATGGTTGTTGTCCTTTCCCGGCTCTGGTCTGTGTTATTAAAAGTAACTCCTAGTTTACTTCTAAATAGATATCTCGGGGAAGCATTTCATGAAAAAAATGTTTTCATGAAAGCATACCCGCGGGTATACGTCGTATACCCTCTGGATTTTTTTTTTTTTTTTTTTTTTTTTTAGGTGAATAGCTTATACCTGCTGGTTTTTGAAAGACTTGAAAAATATATATTATTAAAATATTTAACATTATAACATTCATAGAGTATACCTTCTGCAAATTTTACGACTACACCACTGCGTATCCGTAGTATGAATGGTCTGTTGAGAATAACGAATCAGACACGGCACTCTGCTGAACTGCACAACCTTGGCATGCTGTTGGATACGAGTGTTCAACCTCATCATACACACACACAACCTATACGGTCAATGCTAGTTTTAGGTACTATGGGAACCTGGTGTACATATTTTTAGAGGTCCTTTTCTAATGTTTACGAGGCTACTCTAGAGTAGCTTGCAGAGTATTTTAAGGTGAATAGACTATGAAAAAAATCCGAAATAGATATGAAATGCAATTAAATTCACAGAAACTTTCTTACAGTAACTGCGTTGGTCCACCTCTATCTTCTAGAATAGCTGTTCCAATTCAATTCTGTAAATCCGGCCTTGTATGCGGTAGATAGGATTCCTGGAATTGCCGAGATCATTATTATGATGTTTTATCAGGTTGTTTTTTTTTTTTTTTTTTTTGATTTGGTAGTTATTGGCGCATCGGCTTCTGTGGCCATATTGCACCTCCCAAGGTTTTTTTTGCAGTACTTTGATCCCAGCCCGAGGCGGGAATCGAACCCGCGACCTTTGGGTTGCCGGGCAGGTACTTTACCCACTCGGCTAGCCAGGTCGGCCTTTTTTTTTTTACTGAGGACGAGCCTGCAAAACAGGCTGAAATTTCTTTGTCTTACCAGTTGAGATGTCTTCTTATTGATTCCTGGACGAACGGATAGACGTGTGGTTATTAGTTGGAGGTTTTGAGCTGATTGAAAACAATATTTGATTATTTCCATAAAGGTCTAGGAGACGAGGTTTTCTGGGTAGTTATTTTCGATGGCTAATTTTTTGATGAAGTTTAATCCTTTCTGGAGAGCAGGCCATTTGCGGATGTCGAGGGGTATAAAAATGAAGAATCTAAGGTAATTAAAGTTTTGATGAATGGAAGAGACAAGGCCGCAGGTTTGGGATAATTAATGTCTTTGATTTTCTATGCACAGATCTTTTTGTGCAATGTGGGTTTCATATTAGCATGTCTTTTGAATTTGATGCGTCCATGGAAACCGCTTAAGTTGTTGGAAAAAAACGATGAAGGTTGTTATGACCACAGCTACAAGTAATAAGGAGAGGAGAACGTTTACCATCTTTCACTGTATTAATTATCATCACTTCAACGTATTATATTTATGTGCACATTTTTAGGTGCGTTAGCATATATGCATAAAGCGACTATTTTCTTCACCATGTCCCTCCATTAGCATGTAACAACTCGACTACTAGTGATTGATTTTCATAAAATTTTACATTTTGCTCTTTTAAAAGAGACTTGTCAAGCCATTCCAAATATCATCAAAATCAGATCAATAGAAATCCGGAAAATATTATTTATTTGTCCGTTCGTCCGCATAATTCGACTCTCAGTGGATGGATTTTCATGGAATTTTATATTTGGCTCTTTTGGAATAATTTCTCGAGCTATCCCAAATTTCATCAAAATCGGATCAACAGAAATCCAGCAATTATTATTTTATTATTATTTCCTCCCAAACATATTATATTGGCTATCCACATACAGTATAATTGTAGCAGAAACACTGTTTATTATATTTGTTGCCCTGCCCTGATTGTAGGAATAAATGGATTATATGGCGGATGAGCAAAAACGAAACGTTCTCTATTGGCGCATAAAAGTGCTTTTTGCTCTTTTATTTTTAATTTTAAATCATGAATTATTACTATTTACTAATGCGCTTGAAATGTAACACACTGAGTATGCAAATAGAGCACTCGGAACTTTACAGGACTGGGCTTGGCACAACCACCTGGAAATCTCACCAGTAAAGACAAACTCCATCCTGCTTAAAGGCTCTCTGAACGTAGCAAGGCCACCGCAAATCAAAATCCAAGGGAGAACTATCCGGTTAACAACTGAGATGAGATACCGTGGAGTGATCTTGGATAGGAACCTATCTTTCACACCACACCTGAAATATCTACATACCAAGATTCGAAAATATACTGCGCTAGTGGCAAGAATCGCACGTCGGGACTGGGGATTGAAGCAACGCGTGCTCACCCTCTTCTATAAGGCTATGTTCACCCCCATAATCACTTATGCATCTGGTATCTGGTTTCCAAAGGCCACCACAGCAGTTAACAAGAGGAAGCTTGACTCGATTCAGCGTGTCATCCTGCTCACCATCACCCGGGCCTGCTGCACAGTCAGCACACATGCTTTGCAAGTGTTGGCCGGCGTGCTACCTCTAGATCTAGAAATCATCAAATGTGGTTTGCTTTATATGCTTTCCAAAGGTAAAGCCATCTCCTGTCTGGATTTTACCACCGACCCCTCAAATAACATCAAGGCCGAGAAGAAGCGCCTCACTGCATACTTGCAGCAGGTCTGGCAGTCTAGGTGGACACAGTCTACAAAAGGAGAAGTCACCAGAAAATTCATTCCTACAATAGCAACAGTATACCCAAAATCTCCCACATGGTTCTCCCCTGGCCTATACGTCACTTTTTTGTTAACTGGCCATGGATCTATCAGAGGAAAGCTCACTGCACTCGGGATCACTCAAAACCCACAATGCCTCTGTGGATCGTCAAAACCAAGAGAAGCCAACCACCTATATTTTGGGAATCGATGCAGAGACCTACCAGCAAATGAGACTACACCACCAAATCTAAGAAGATCCAGTATAGGACAACCACAGCTACATTCCTATCTATATTCCTACTGATTTAGACACAGATCACCGGATGACATCACCACTGAAATTGACATCACGACCGGACCTGAATGAGAAGAGCAAGAAGATTTTGCCAAATGGCGATCACGCTTGTGCTCTCTTGCACGGCAACTTTTGTCCCTTACTTTCGCCTGATGGATGTATTCCATTGTACTGGAGGATGCCTTCTTCATCCCCATATTTCTACCTGTCCCCCCCTTTCTTGACTCTAAAGCCCACCTGCTCTAACTTTTTTTTTTTTTTTACATTGGTCTCTGTCAGGAAGCTTAGGCGACCCTGCAGAGACTAGCCAGAGAATAATGGGCAGCCTGGCTACCTCCTAGCGGTGTGTGCGGGCAACGTGGGGTTCCATCAGGGCCCTGCGGCCAAATGCAGGACACCCAACAGAACCCAACGCAAAACCACGTATTCAACACAGAACACTTTTCTGGCATTTACAGTAGTTCTGTATTTCTTCACAGTGTACATATGGCGCAGATGTGGGAAACCACAGGGGCGCCTGACCCTAATACTATGCACACTATGCGTATATTAAATAATTTGTTTATAGTTAAGATTTGTTGAATATTACTTAAAAGCTGCATTATAAATAATATTTTTACGAGTAAGGCATTGGCATTTCATGATAATGAAATGCCAATGTATCATAGTATCTTATGTAGGGTGGCGCACGAATGGCAGTTCAACTCCGCCTTGGTACACTGTGATGAATACAGAACTCTGTAAAAGGCTAGAAGTGTGTGTGTGTGTGTGTGTTTTGTTTAACTGTTTTTGGATTCTTTGCCACCAGGAAAGCGATCACCTGGAAAGTTTGCTCAGTACCCATCTATACCACGAGGAGGTGGGCCACAACTAAGTGTGAACCGTGGCGGACCTCGACATCTCGTACTGATGATCCTAAATGAGTTTGGGATCAATAAAAAAAAAATAATAATAAAATAAAATAAGTTCCACATCCACCGGTAGAATGCAAGACCAGTGGATGACACTAATTCCGTACACAAGCAACCCAAACCCGAGCACCAGCTAAATCCCATCTCTAGCACGAGGCTAAGGGCCAGGAAAAAAATAATAAATAATAATAATAAATAAAATTAAAAATGACAATAAAAATAAAATCCCGTCTCTTTACGGCAGTGAAGAAGTCAACAAATCCTATCCCTTCAAAGAAAATAATAAAATAATTAAGTAAAAATTTAACAAAAAAAAAATCCATCACAATCATGAAGGGGCCAGCATATTATGTCCCCAAGAGGAGTCTCAAAATATGAAATATTAATAAGCAAATAATAAAAATGAATTAATGAAAGTAAAAAGATATAATAGAGAAAAAAATTCATATCCTGTCTCTCCGCACTAGTGAGGAGACCAAAAAAAAAAAAAAAAATTCTGGCCCTAAAAGACAGCAAACAAAATCAATAAATAAACAGAAGGATAGAACGGGGGAAAGTAGTAAGAGATACAATCCCACTACCGAACACAGGTCCCAGTCATCCTGGTCAAATTTGTAGGTAAATACTCCATCGGTGAAATCTAAGATAGACAAGTTCAGGAAGTCGCATCAAGTACAGTTACATCCGGATCTATTTGTCTTGTAAGCTGTCTTGATTAATTTACATGAAATTCAATCCACATTGCTGAGCAATTCGTAAAAGACTTCTATTGAGAAGATATGCTTTAAAATAAATAAATTTTCTGTTTATACTCCGGGACGACCAAACGGTCAGAGGAGTTCACAAGATAGACAGAATACAAGAAACAGCACCGTATTCAGCAGTCACGGGCTTGAACCCCGGTCACTGAAGGCACGTGTACTTATGCACCCGCGCGCTTGACCACTAGGCTACGGCGGCCTTTTTTAGTAGTACAGTAGTTATTACCACTGCATTGTCTGTATTTGTTGATATTTGTGTAGAGGATTTTTTTTTTTTTTTTTTCATGTGAAGAAGGAAGACGCAAAATTTTGAAGCATTTTAAAGGCATCTTTATTATTCACGAATCTTTGTTCATCACCAGAGGAGATGGGTCCAAAACTAGAAATCAGCGGAGAATGAGGGTTTCGTTTAACGGACAGTGATAAAATATATGCTCCCAATTTTCAATACCAGTGCATGCACACAGATCTGTACTAATAAGTACAAAGTGAAAAAGCTTATAATTTATGGACCCATGGCCAGTTTAGAGATATGATGTGTAAAAGCATGGTATGAACCATTTCTTTATCTCTTTCTTGATTGTAAAGGTGACATCAGTGAGAAAAGAATAGGTGACCCGTTCCTTGGTACTATTATTCCAGCAAGTTTCCCAGATGTTGGGGGCACTCGTTCCAGCATCTGAATTTTTCACTCTTATGTCAGTATTTAAGTTAAGTGTAATTCCGAGGAAATCAGTGGGGATTTCATGTTTTAGTCTGTAGGTTAAAAACCTTTGGGTACAGTCAGAATCTGGGGGGAGAGAGAGAGAGAGAGAGAGAGAGAGAGAGAGAGAGAGAGAGAGAGAGAGAGAGAGAGAGAGAGAGAGAGACCCTTCGATGGTCTTTGCATATAGAGGCAAATATTCTAGCTAGGACACCGTACAGATCCCTCGATAAATGCATCGCCAGCTGAAATCACGAAGTGAAGCAAAAGCGCAACAAAAAAATTATTCTGAAGTATAAGATAATTTGTATATACTGATATTCAGATTATCTCATTGTCTATCAAAGTTTGTAAAAAACATGCATATACATTAATTTTCAGCGCTTTTATCTTATTGCGTAGGAAAAGAAAACTCAGTTACCAAAACTATTATTACTGTTCACGTTAGAGCCTAAATTTCAGAGATTTGTGACTTGCTTATTGCTCTTATTTATTTAGTTCAGTCCATGACACGGGCGGCTGACTCATGATCAGCCACCCTCACGGGTAGAACAGTTGGTAAAATCAGAGTCCTCCACACACCGAGTGGAAAAAAAAACTTGAGTTCGAATCCCGCCAATGAGTCAAGGAATTCTTATGGGCCTTTTTCACAA
Organism: Mastigoproctus giganteus; assembly: GCF_048544385.1. Taxonomy (NCBI): domain Eukaryota; kingdom Metazoa; phylum Arthropoda; class Arachnida; order Uropygi; family Thelyphonidae; genus Mastigoproctus; species Mastigoproctus giganteus. The sequence continues at coordinate 46,136,662 of NC_143581.1, read as the reverse complement.
GGTGGCTGAGTTAGTCGGTCTCAGGCGAGAATAGCATGGGGTTTTCTCCCGGAAATTAGAGGTTTCTTGTCCAGTAAGCAGGCAAACCGACCAAAGAACACGCAATTTACAGACATGTTATACGTCGTATTATGGCCTAAGTCGCTGATGTGCCTAAAACTCTACAACAAACAAACAAACAAACATCCCGTTTGAGGGTATATTTGAGAATTATTCCAAGTTTTTCATCGAAAAAAGTAATAATTATAACAAAAATAAAGCAACGAATGGGAGCACATACATAGATGAATTCAATGCACTTATATGATATGAAAGTGTCACCAGAATGATTATCCGCTTCAATGTCTCTCCAATGTACAGTATCAGATTAGTTTAGCATGATGAAAACTGGGAAATAATATTAAAGAATGATTGTAACAACGTTAAAAATATGAATATTCATTAGATAAATTTACCATAACATTATAACTTAGCTTACTAATATTATGAGAAGTCAATGGGATGGTTATCATGACAATGATACCATGAATTCTGATATATACTTATGAGTAGTTAACCGTATCCCTAAGCTTAATGTTTGAACATAAATGCTGTCTAAGATGCCACTTCAAAAGACGTGTATTCGAGGATGAATGTTCTGCTTCCGTTCAAGATTACTTGTAATTGGAACTTCTTTAATTATGGCATTAAAGATTTAATGATGTGTAGGTCTCAAATAAATTTTACTTATAGCTTTTGCAAGTACACAACAACGTTCGCAACTAATTTGTTAACAATTTTTGTCAACTTACTGGTGAACATATGGCTCAGGCTAATCAGCTTTTTCAGTTTAGATCTCAGTTGAAGGTAACACTACTAGCTCTGCCCCAATGTCAGGTACGTCAATCATCCTGGAGACGAGTTGAGCAAGTATCGTTGTATTTCTGGTAATGATCTGTCACCTTCATGGAATAACATTAAAAGTTAGTGAGAGGAATGGTGCTCGACATAGATAATCACAGTAGCTCAGTTGATATAATCACCGTTCTCTCCACAAACCAGTACAAAAGACCTGAGTTCATTCGAATCACTTCAATGACGGGAGGGTCTCTCTTTCTGTACGCGCCTTTTTCACAACGTAGCTGAGTTAGTCGGTTTCAGGCGAAGGCAGCATGGTGTTCCCCGCCCCCGAAACTCGGATTTTTTATTCAGCAAACAGGCGAATTGACCGCAGAACATACGGAATTTACAAACATAATATATACGGCGCAATATGGTCCAAGTCGCTGATACGCCTAAAACTCTACTAGAACAGTATAACAATAAAAGCTCTATATATTTCCTTATTTAGTGTGTGGATGGCCATCAATTTTATTCATCCATTAACTGTCTTAAAATCTATATCACAAGAACGGTATATTGTTAGCTTATGGGCGCACTGTTTTCCTCTCGCCAAAATTATCAAATTACACTTAAAAAGCAAGATGGTGGTATCACTGATTCGATACATTCTCATATATACGTCACTCGACTACTGATGACCTTCAGCAATTTAAAATAGTCTCTATTATGGAGATTACTGCGTCCGTAGACCAGCGTTTCTCAACCTCCTACGAAGGAGCCATTTTAGGCAACCAAACTCTGTGACACCTCCCTGCCCCCCCTCTTTCTCTTTAATATACACAACAAGAAGTCAAAAACGTAAAAGGTAATTATTTTGTTATTGCAAGTATAAATGGTTCACACTTGAAGTGCGTATGTCATTAATAAAGACTCATTTATTAAAATCATTCATCAAAAATTTATTAAAGACTCAAACAATTTACAACACAGTCGCCATACTTGTTAGGCACTTGTCATAGCAGTCGCTCAATTTGTAAAAGCAGTGATGGTATAAAGATGTATCCTGATGCCGTAGCAATTGTTTGACTTCCTCTTGGGCGGCTTCATCAGAGGAGAAATTTCTCCTCGCACATGCTTGTTTAACTGCGTAAGAAACACACTTCGGTCTACCGACAGTAGGGCACCAATGTCTTTGGCACGTTCGGATGACGTGGATAGACGTCCATTCCTGCTGGTGTCCATTATGATGATCTGGCCATTGTCAAACTCTTATCAGCACTTCCTCACATGCTGCACTAATTATTCGCATTAAATGAAAAGTCCTGTCTCGCAAAATTTATCTGGATTTCTCCGTTTTAATATTATTTTTATCTTATTTTTGCCATTTCCTTATTTATTCATATTCAAAATTGGTATAATGTAGTTCTGGACTTTTGCTAGTAACTGATTTTCTGTAAGCCTCGAACAAGAAGCTTAGCTCAATGTTGCACTGATGTCATATCGGGGACGTAAACTCTTCTGCTCTAGGAGGAAAAGTTGACTTCTTTGTTGTGACCATAATTCTTGGTTTAGACATCTACTTCTTGGATTGGACTTCTTATTTTGAATCTTCATAGTGGACCTACAAATGTCAACTGGATCCTCAAAGATCATCACAACCTTATGTTGGGACTTTAGTGTCAGATACTTTCATAGTATTGCATTGTGATAAGGACATTACATTGAGAACAAAATGACCCTCTATTATGGAATCTGAGATAGTTGTACATCAACATTGTTAGCGGTACAGCATTGTAAAGAGATTGAGGGATTATCGGGAAAGCTGGCTGGGAACGCAAAGTACAATAAATGAAAAAAAAAAAAATAAAATAAAATAAAAAATACCCATATCACTGCATATAACGTATCTTTAACAAGTCAACTAGCGTGAAATGCTGTTTAAAAGTGAGCCACTCATCTCAAGTTAAGCCTAGTTGGTATTGGGGGGGGGGGGGAGCGTCTTTACCTTCTGTGACCGTTAACAGTTTCTCTGATATCATTTTTTATTCTTTTTGTAATGCTAATATGGACCGATTTACAATGATTTTGAGTTCCAGATCTATCTCCAGGAATTACTGTCAATTCTAACGGCCCATTTGTATGTTTTTCTTAAGGGGAAAACTCAAGTTTCCGGGGAGGATCACTTACAAACCCTCGCCTGAATAACTTGGCAATGGTATAAAGAGGGAAAAATTTTTTTCCCCTTGTTTCTAAGTTGTTGTTGTTATTTGGTTTTTAGGAGCATTAGCAACTAAGGCCATATTGCTCCGGGAATATGCGGTGGTCATTCACTGACCTTTCCGCATTCTCCGTATTTGGTAGTGACGGGCTCGAACCCCGGTCTAATCAAGAAGCGTGGGCTACGACGCACTGCTGCTCCTTCCCACCTGGCTACGGAGGTGCTTGTTTCTAAGGGAACTGTTTGAACCTCGACTAAACGTGGCAATGTTAGTATACCCCTTCAGAATATTTAAAATGAAAATAAAAAATTGAATGTACGAGTATTTGTCCTTTTTTGTTGATAATAACGAGAACAGAACTCGAGCCTTTTCGACATGGTGTGAGAAAGCAGCGACGCTGTCCAATGAGCTGCCCTCGAGGGAGAGTAAATTTTTTTATGAAAACCCCAAACACGAGAGGTATTAGAACCTATAGTACTTAGTACCGTGCTTGGGTTGGAGGTTGAGAAGATATTTGTTAACATTAGACTTGAACTTCTGTAGACTGTAATTTTCAGGAAAGACATGTGAAGGAAGGTTGTTCCAGAAAACGGCAATTGAATGAACAAACAAGGAAGATGAAAAGTTGGTTCTGTGAGTTTGTTGTTTGTTATTTGGTTTTTAGGAGCATTAGCAACTAAGGCCATATTACTCCGGGGATATGCGGTGGTCATTCCCTGACCTTTCCGCATCCTCCGTATTTGGTGGTCACGGACTCGAACCCCGGTCTAATCAAGAAGTGTGTGCTATGCACTGCTGCTCCTGCCTACCTGGCTACGGAAGCGCCCTGGGAGTTTGAAGTTGGACAGTAAATGGATGTTGGCTGGTGTTCAGACTGTTTTGAAAGAGAGCTGGAATTATAATAGCCAATTCAGAAGAACAATGGCCATGGAAGTATCTGTAGAAAAGGCATGCAGCAGAAACAGTACGTCTATGAGACAGAGTGGAGAGACTCTGTTAGAGAGGAGTCATTAATTAACCTAACTGCCCTCTCCTGAATGGAATATAGAAGCTTGAGAGATGTTTTGGAGGAACTGCCCCAGATGTGGGAACAGTATTCCGTGGTAGGGTGAATTTGCGATTTGTACAGAGTGAACAGCTGTTTGGAAGAAAAGTAAAGCCGAGAAAAGAGAAAACCAAGTTTTTTAGATGCAGAGGAAGCAATATTTGTAAATGTGCTAGTGCCAAGAAAGATTAGAAGTCAGGGTAATCCCCAAAAGAGATATATCAACTTGTCTAGAAATCGGAGTGTCACCAAAGATAAGCTAAAGGAGTAGAAAAATCCTTTTTGCGAGATATAAAACAAGAGGGAGTTTTAGAAGGATTGAAATAAACTAAGTTGTCTTTGCCCCACTGGAGAATTACCTGGAGATCGGCATTTAAGGAATTGGTAGCTGATTGAGCAGGGCAAGGTTTCTCAAAATGGAAAGTGGAATGCAATGTGCTATCATCGGCAAAACTATGGATAGAATTTCCAGTCAACAGAAGAAGGTCATTAATATACAAGAGGAAAAGAGTGGGAGAAGGAACTGAACCTTAGGGGACACCGGCATTAGTGGAGAAGTTAGAAGACAGAGAGCCATCTACCATCACCCTCAGTGAGCTATCAGAGAGAAGACTGAATAACCAATCACAAAAAACAGTTGGAAAACCATAAGATGGAAGCTCGTTTAGAAGACCTTTAAGCCAAACACGATCGAAAGCCTTTGAGATGGCAAGAGCAACTGCTTGTGTTTCATCCAACTTTTCCATTGAATTTGTCCATGAATGGGTAACATAAGCCAGAATATCACTAGTGGATCGACACTGACGGAATCCATACTGGCGATCATTGATCAGATGGAAGGTTTCTAGGTAGTTTAAGAGTTGGCGGTTAATTGATTTCTCCATTACTTTGGGCCGACCAGGCTAGCCGAGTGGGTAAAGTACCTGCCCGGCAACCCAAAGGTCGCGGGTTCGATTCCCGCCTCGGGCTTGGATCAAAGTACTGCAAAAACCTTGGGAGGTGCAATATGGCCACAGAAGCCGATGCGCCAACAACTACCAAATCAAAAAAAAAATCAAATCAAATCCATTACTTTGGAAAGAGTAGAAGTAATTGCAATACAACGATTTGATGGGAGGGATTTGTTACCCTTTTTATGAACTGGTTGGATATGAGCAAATTTCCAAGCAGAAGGAAAAACTCCTTTGGAATAAGCAAGTGAAAAAAAAAGGCGGCAAAGAACAGGAGTAAGTTCATGAGCGCAAGTTTTGAGAACAAGTGGAAAAATACTATCAGGACCTGGAGCTTTCTTAGCATCAAGATTTGTCAAAATCTTTCTGACATCCTTTTGACGGAAGACCACAGAAGACATTGAATGGAGCATGTTGGGAATGGTGGGAGGTGTTTTACCAAGATCATTAATACACGAGTTGGAAGAAAAATGGGATGCTAGCAGGTCAGCTTTATCCTTGGCCGAAGTGACAACAGGACCATCTGGTTTTGACAGAGGTGGGAGCAGAGATGGGCAAAAGTTGCGGCCAATAGCTTTGGCAAGAGATCAGAATGCTCGGCTATCATTAAGGCAAGAAGCAAGTTTTCTACTCTTAGCCTGCTCAAAATCTAGTTTGGACTGATTAATAACTGCTGTACAATTGTTGCGAGCTTTGGTGTAGGCATAAAATGAAACTGAAGAGTTGGTAACAAGCCAATTACGATATTAGCATAGGCATACGAAGCAAGAAAGCAAGCTTATGCAGCATCAACCAAATTAAATAAATAAATAAAAACCCGCTCCCATTTCACCCCTCCGTTCGTTCCAAATACCTGTCCAGCTCAGACTTAAATTTATTTAGGCTCTCAACTTCCACAACAAAAAATCGAAGTCTGTTCCACCAATCAACTACCCGCAGGCTAAAGGCAAAAATTCGGCACATCTATCCCACACACTGTCTTTCCTCAATTTTGAATTTGTGCCCTCTCGGGTGATTATTCTGAGCAAGAGGAAGAATCCCATCAGCATTGAGCATGCTCAAACCATTCAAAGCTTTATACACCTCAATCAGATCACCTCGCAGGTGTCTAGTCTTCAGACACTGTAATCTGCAAAACTTAAGCCTTTCTTCGTAAGAGCAACCCTTTGTTCAATTCACTAATCTTGTTGCCCTTCTCTGTACTCGTTCCAACAGCTCTACATACTTCTTAAAATGAGGCCTTCAGACCTGTATACAGTACTCAAGGTGTGGCCTGATCATTGCCTTATACAAGGGGATAATCACCTCCTTAACCCTGCTAGAAAAATTACTGTATATCATTGACAAGACACGATGAGATCTACTCTTGCAGACTGTCTGCACTGCTCAGAAAACTTCATATCTGCCTGCACAATTACCCCCAGGTCCTTTTCATTCTCTACCACTGTAGTGTAGTACCACAGTGTTGATATGTTACTCTGGGGTTACTGCTTCCGATATATAGTACTTTACATTTGTCAATGTTAAACTTCATTTTCCACCTCTCAGCCCATCTGCTCAACTTTTCTAGATCCTGTTGCAGCAGCGTACTGTCATTAGTGTCCTTAACAACCCTGACAACCTTCGTATCCTCTGAAAACTTGGACATTAAGCCTGATATACCATCATCAATATCATTTATAAATACCGAAAACAACAATGGATCCAACACTGAATCCTGAGGGTTTCCACTACCAATATTAGTCCACGAAGAGCAGTGTCCATTGATTAGCACTCTGTCTTCTACCACTCAACCATCCCTTTATCCATAGCAGCAATTTTACTCTAATGCCACACTGCTACAATTTGTGCAGCAGTCTTCCATGTACAACAGTATCAAAAGCCTTTCTAAGATCCAAATATATGATATCAAAGTTATCCCCTGCATCCAGTTCCTTTGTTTTTTTTTTTTTTTTGGTAGTTGTTGGCGCATCGGCTTCTGTGGCCATAATGCACCTCCCAAGGTTTTTGCAGTACTTTGAACCAAGCCCGAGGCGGGATTCGAACCCGCGACCTTTGGGTTGCCAGGCAGGCACTTGACCCATCTGGCTAGCCCGGTCGGCCAGTTCCTTTGTGACCACATCACAGTATCCAGTTAAATTGGTCACATATGCAACATTATTCTCTTGAACAGCCTTAGCACATTTATTAGGAAACCAAGGTTTAGATAAAAGACGAGATTTTAAAGTGGAGTGTGAGATAAAGGATTCCATTCCTACAAGAATAATTTCACTGACACGATCTGAGAAAACGTTGACATCACAAGTTTTGAAACAGTAATCCGACTAAGGAAAAGAAGAAAAGATATCTCGCGGGTCATCCCATTTTGCATTCTTGTAATGCCAAACAACACGAGGTTGGGAATAGCCATGAGATAAAGGCTCTATTGGAGAAGAGGCAATCACCAAGTTGTGATCTGATGTGCCTAAAGGACCACTCACTTCGACCGTGTACTTAGAAGGGTTGTTTTTGAGAAAAAGATCGAGCGTGTTGGCTGTATAGTTAGGATTGTCCCGTATTCTTGTAGGTAAATGAACAATTTGTGCAAGGTCATTAGTAATTGCAAAAGCCTCAGCATCTCGACCAGCTGGGTCGGTGTAACTAGAAAACGGAAGCTAGCTGGAGTTGTGAACATTAAAATCTCCAAGGAAAATTACCTCACTGTTAGGAAAGTTGGACTGGAGAAAGTCAAGTTGCAAAGAGAGGAAGTCAAAGAGCTCCAAGTGATTAGTGGAGTTGGGAGAACGGTAGAGACAACAGATGAATCTGACACAATGAGGTAGAGAGATTTTAAGCAAGCCAGAGAAGATCGAGACGAGGAGATTCTAAGTTACGAAGTCTCTGACAGGGAATATCGGAACGGACATATGCACAAATACTACCTTTGAGGCAAAAGGAATCGTACAGCGAATAATTTGGGCAACTGAGATGAGCAGTAGTTGAATCAACCGATAACTGAGATTCTGTCAGAAAAAGTATATGGGGTTTGGCAGACTGCAAGTGGAAATGGACATCGTTGAGATTAGAATTGAGACCACGTGTATTTGTGAAGTGAACTGGGAAGTGTTTGAGAGGTTTAGATCTCTTCGCAGATAAGCTTACTCTATTAGTTTTACAATTCATGGTGTATTCAATAGTAAGAAAAGGTGTGGGGGAGGGGACATGCTGTATGAAGTAATGAAATTTTTGGATATGCCATACACATGGTAAGAATATACCCAGATCCTCGACATAAAGTGGCCTCGACAATGCCCCCCCCCCGCATACGCACTACTCGGGCTCCCTCCAGTCACTATCTGGCAGAGTAGAGATAGCAAGATTATACACTCGCTGATCCGGAAGCCTCCTAAAGAGTTACCAATAGGTTCGGTCCGGTGTACTAACTAGCGGCCGGCCTGGGAACACCGTTTTAGAGCTGTACTCTCGAAATGTAAGGAAGATTGGATCTCGCCACGATGTCCATCATAACATCAAAAGTCATCAGTCATACTGCGTGATGGAAGAGATGGGGAAGGGTTACCGGAACTTAGCTCTGGAGACTAAACATGGGTTCCACCACTTCAAGCCTCCAATAAGCAAAGTGGTGGTATTGCACCGGTTGATGAGTCATGTATCACCTAATTTTCTAATGGTATGAAAAACGCAGTTGAAAGTTCCTCCTGTCTCAACGTGAATCGAACCCAGATCTTGTCTGCACAGTGTAGAACAGCAGTTGAGTAGCTATGAGAGCCACGAGGGATTTAGGTAACGGTTAGCATTCAAAGGACAGATTTAACTTTAAATTGGTCCTTTAAATGAATGGCTAATATGGCTCTATTTTAAGATGAGAATTAATAAGCTCATTGAAATAAATAGGCTCATCCATCTTATTAATATAATACTGTAGAAACCTCCATACCAATAGAGCAATTTCGTCGTTGATTTGGAAAATGTCTTGGTTTTAACCTTGTAGATGATTGGAGGAATTTTTCACTGAGGAATTGTAGCCAGTCTCCGATGGCGAGTCACTCCATGTAATATTCCGCCTTTTCATTCCGCAACACATGCAAACCGGCCAGTGAATACTCCGTTCTACAGGCATAATACTGTGCACACAAACCTGAGCTGCTATGTTTGGTGTTCAACAAATACTATACACAGTTAATTTCTTCTGGTTTATAAATGACAGTGGCATGCTAAAATTGTTACTGATGTGAAAATTTCTTGGAATTATCAATAAAAAAGGACAAATACATTAATTTTTTTTATTTGCTTTTTAAATATTCTGAAGGGGTACTAATATTGACACGTTGGATCCGCATGGGACAAAATTATCCCCTGAAATAAAAAAATAAAATAAAATAAAAAAAAGAAAAAAAAAAACAAAGTAGAACTTAAGTCAAAAACACATTACAATTCCGTGACGTGTACTACCAAAGGAACTGTTCAGAACTAGTATCAACAAAAGAAAATGAACTATTTGATAACAAAAGACAACCTTACAGCAATATTACAAAACAATGCCAGCGTTTAAATGACAGACCAAACAGAATCTTGTGGATAATGGAAGTTCACAGACCACAACATACCAGTTTTTCCCCCCCTTTAAGGTTCTAATTGTCTCACCCTGTCGACACGCCTTTGAAGATGCACGCAACTGGATAATGCATATACACCATGTTAAGAAGAAGGAACAACCCATCATGTCCAAGCTAAATTGGAAACGTTACGCTGGTAGAAAGTATGATAAACAAACACTGAAGACGTGCTGCGCATGTAAAGACAGAGCAAAGATAAATTCGTTCGTTAGAGAAAAAGTCAAAAAACTATCAACTTGCTATATTGCAGGCGCATGTCTCTTTCACGGTCCTATTTCTCGTATGCTGCTGGCTGAATGCAGTTTCCTAACATTCCAAGCTGCAAGAGAACGCATATGAGACAATTTCTTTTATATTGAATCCTGGAACTATTTTTCTGGTTAAAACCTCCGGTGGAATCTCATCTCCCCGGTGTTTTCCTAGAGATCAATAAAACATCAGGCCTGGCAAACAACGTCACCTTCAGCATCCTACGCTGAACGACCACATGCTTCCATGGTAACCAAGTAGAAACAGAGTCGGGCTGCACGCAGTCTAGCCTGTTTGATGGCTACAGACTCCACCCTACACATCAAGTATCCAGACCTTCACACATGTTCCTCCTCCGGGGATTTTTTCCCCCTTTTGTTCATTTTATTATTAGCGTTTTTGACCCAACAGACTGATGAAATATTGGTCGTTCGGTTATCGGAGGGTAGAATAGGCCATATTTTTTTTTCTTTTCCCCATAGTGAAGTTATTTTGGCTTCACCCGTTATAGGGATTGGAAATATTCTGCAGCCTACGTTGGAAACATATCAATAACTGGCTTTGAATCCGATCTGATAAATAGCAATATCACTTATTTTCAATAGAATTGTAGTTACTTATTTCACATTCCCATGAGAATAAACCAGAAAGAAAATAAAAAAAATTCTTTAACCTTACACAAAACTGTCCGTATTAATGTAAGATGTGCATAACGCTAATATGAAATAAAGAGCAAAGTTGAATTCGCTGGTAAAATATAGCTAAAGTCAAAATATAACCAGTTTCTTTATGAAAACCGCAGAAATTAAATTATTGAATAACGTGACATAAATAGAGCACTTTCAAGATTGCTTTGATCGAAGGCTGCACGTATTGCCCCGAAGTATGCTCGGGATTTTTGGGCATAATCCGGAGCATGCAGGTTTACATTGAGAGAGAGAGAGAGAGAGAGAGAGAGAGAGAGAGAGAGAGAGAGAGAGAGAGAGAGAGAGAGAGAGAGAGGGGGGATTCTTGAATCCAGGGGATCGCTTTGCTAGTAATTAAGGAATTGGAATTCTTTCGGTTTTGATAGCAGCACATATCTTTTACCAACGCAGTCTACGGAATCGTTTTGCTGCAAAACGAACACGATAGCTGTGAAGCTGACGATACGTAACGGAATATTAACCATAGCAGTCGTGGGAATACTAAGAGCACAAGAAGTCGTCTATCTCGGATGGCCTTCACGGCAAATTGCATTTCATCACCATTTTCTCCCTGAAAGTTCTCTCAGCTTTTGTACTTTGCACACTGAAAAGGGGATCAAAGACGTGCCTATACCTTAAGACTAGGTGATGCTAAGTGATTTAAAGAAGGCGAACACAGTTATTTCCCTTACAAATACTTGCACGAGAAGCACGCCGCAAAAAAAAAAAAAAAAAAAAAAAGAAGAAGAAGAAGAAGAAGAAGAAGAAGAAGAAGAAAAAAAAGCATTTATGCTTAGCAACCTGTCAATTGCACTTTTCATAAGCTGTTCAAATCTACTAATCAGTAGACTGTTCATTACGCAATGCACGCACTACAGTTTTCTTTACAGTATGAACGTTGTCAACAGGATATAAAACGAGGACTCATTAATCATAATTTTGTTTTTTCATTATAGAAAAAGATGCTAACTGAACGAACTACTTGTGAAAAGTCTCTGCTATGTACGAACATTAACGCCACTAAGTGGCTGCAAGGACGGTTCTAGGATTTTCTAAAGGAGAGGGGGGAATAAAGTAGTGTTCCGGGAAATCATTGTTTCTATCAGCATGTAGCAGTAAACTATCCACATTATTTTGATCATGTTATAGCCCCTATAGTCCTGATCAAGCCTGGCAACGGTTTTAAAATGACCATGCAACTTTAACAGTTTGTATACAGGAAGGGATATGAGCAAGCTGTTCGTTTTGCGTGTAAAAAAAAAAAAAAAAAAAGGTCAAACTGTTTGAAAAGTCTCCAGTTGATTGATAGGTCGAAAACGATATGGCGAAGCGTAAGTGTACAAATTGTGAAAGATCATATGGGGGAGGAGTTCGGAAAAGATAGGAAGGATGCCAGTGAATGACACTGAGCCTCCTATAGAGGTTCTCTCGACTATAGTAATGTAAACATTGAAGCAAATGACGCGATCACGGTTCGTCATATCGCAGAAAAACTGAACGTTTCTCAGAGGTCAGCCTAAAAGCAGTTGCGATATATAAAAGTGTTACCAAGAGATGGATTCAAGTCACAGGTTTGACTGTTTGTTTGGTTTTTAGGAGCATTAGCAACTAAGGCCATATTGCTCGGGGATATGCGGTGGTCATTCCCTGACCTTTCCGTCATCCTCCGTATTTGGTGGTGACGGGCTCGAACCCCGGTCTAATCAAGAAGCGTGTGCTACGCACTGCTGCTCCTTCCCACCTGGCTACGGAGGCGCCCCTAGTCACAGGATACAAATTTCTATTACAAAGGATTAACGTCCCACGGAGCGTGGACAATGCCCGAGTAATCTCGGCGACTGTTTATTAAAGTAATATAATAATATCGCTGTGTACTATGCTAGTCTTATCTTATTAGAATTAAGCAATAAATTTGGGGGAGAATTTTCTCCTTTTCTCTCTTCTTGCGGGAGAATTTTCTCTCTTTCTTTGTGTGTGTGTGTGTGTGTTTGGCATTCTTTACTGTTCTCAAGACATTCGGATGTTGAAGGAAGTAAGGGTGGAGAGGGAAGGAAAAAAAATGCAAGCGTTTCTTGCGATCTAGCGATTTGTGTTTCCATGTCACGCGATCGTGTAGTAGGTCAAGATACCGCTCCCTGTTAATAGCAACAATTTCCTGGCTCTTCCAAGACAAGGTTCGAATTTAGAATGACTGTTGACCATTGTCACCTTGGAATCAAAAAAACGGTATACTTTTTAAAAATTTCAGAAAACCCCAATCTTGAGAAATGTCCCACGAATAACTGGAATGATGAATACTGTTGAATACTTCCAGGTCGGCTATTACAAAAGTAAATTTGTCATCAATGTTGAATTTGGGACTTTCCACATCAATTGTTGATAAGAAATATTTACAGAGAAGCTGAGGCATATTCCTCTTCCTCAAGGTACAATACTTTTACAACCACAAAAATGTGAGTTAGTAGGCAATATTACCGAGATATAGTGCACTAGGTGTGGCACTCAAACTACCATTTATGAAAGACCAACAAATGTGTGACCATCTGTGAATAATGCGTCGAATGAGTTTGCAAGCGTCTTCATACAGGTGGCGCGCCAGCTGTAGTAGAGTCACAAAAAATAAAAGGTGTGTAATCTAATTTGGATGAGTTGTGAGTAAAAGAAGCGACTGATTAAAGCTACGAACAACGAATGAGAAACTGAATGAGACACTGGGAAAACCGTGAGAATCCATAATGAGGCTTAAATTATACTGAAGTGCTGATTAAAAATAAAAAAATAAAAGCCAAATGAGCATACGGGGAGCAAACGAATGTGCGATTTCTTTGCGTGTCCAAAAGATCGAATGTTCATGAAAAAGTTAACTCGTTTAGCAGAACAGAGTTAAAGTTTGGATGATAGTGAATTTTCAGTAAAATATCATTTACCATCGTGCATTATTTTGGATTAATGGTCTTATAATTAAAAAAATATGAATACATTTCAAACTTAAGCCTATCTTAATTATTCAGTGATAAATAACACTCCATCCAGCGTTCTGCAATTTTTTTTTTTTTTTGCAGTATGTATTTTTATTTTATTATTTTCTTTCTTTTATTTGCATTTATGTGGGGGATCATGCATTAAAATGCGTACTTGTGCGTGATGATTATTATTTTGGGAGTCATAACAAAAACGATCACAGTATATAAACAATGCTCGCATGAAGAGGGGGGAGAAAAGAGTCAAATGCGTGCGCATACGCGCGCACACACGCACACGCATAAATACATATACACTTCGGGAACATTTTATCATTTCCTGCTTATTTGCGTGTCGCCATTCGTGCTAGGTATTCTGGAACACGATTCATCGATGAGCTTCAGAAAATGTCTGTGCAGTTGCCATGGAGATGGGAGATAGTCATCTGAAACTGCCAACACTGTGCGCATATCCAGCAGGTAAAAATCTCTCTCGCTTAAACGACCCGCAAGCGCGCTCTATAAAAGTACTACTGGGAGAAAGTTTGAAGATCATATTTGGTGCATCCAAAGAGTGATAAATAGCAGTAGTAAACTTTTGCAAAAATTATCCAACATGTACGATTCATTCTGTACAGAAAAGACAAACGTTTCTTTTTAAAACTACAGTAATGATTTTCACTGATTTCCAATTATCATTGGGAGAATTCAGAAAAGGCATCAACGGGGAAAAGGTCATGCACGCTAGTTTCTACAAGTAATCCGTGATATGAAAGATGATTCATTATCGAAATATTACTGTCTCATGTGAGATACTTATCAGGTTTAAGAAAGAAACACTTTATATAAAATTAACTAGTAGGTTACTTTCATGTTTAGTGGCTAAAATAACGAGCGTAATCATAAAAGTTTCTGAAAGGATATTTGTTATCCAGTTGGTAGCAACAACAAAAATGGTGGGTGACACAATGCACACAATTTCTGGCAATTGTGCCCATGGAGAAACCAAACTCCAGCCAAACACACACACACACACACACACACACACACACACACACACACACACACACACACACACACACACACACACACACACACACACACAGCTTAAGGGTATTAGATGCTTATAAGGGTCCAAATCTCCAAATCTAATAAGGGTCCGAAACAAGGAGCTCAACGAAATACATTAAGATTAGTTGAGGCGTTGAGCTTAGAGACTTCCAACAGGGAATCATCATAAGATGCCATATTAGCAGTCAAGCTGCTTCTGTAATTGCAGCAATGGCACGAATCCTAGATAAACAATAGCTGACATAATCACCAAATAGAAACATCATAGTGCTACTAACAGGGCCGCGCCAACCCTGTGTTTGAGTGTGTGACGAACACGGTCGGCCAAATCCAAGGGCGGCAGGAATGATGTAGAATCTAAGCATAATTTGAATAAAGAAAATACAAATAAAGAAATTCTTGTCATAATAGACTTTTTAAAAATGATTAGATAGTGAACCTGTAACTTTTTTTGATTCTTAATTCATATATCAAACTCCTCTGACCGTGTGGTCGTCCCGGAGTATAAACAGAAAATTTATTTTATTTATATTAGCAGTTGTTGAGAGCCTATTATACAGTATTACCTCGTTTAACGATAGGGATACGTTCGATGAGACAACTGGATCAAATTTAGGGGAATTACTCGTTCATACCTAGTCATCACCAACTAAAAACTTTTGTCAGTTATGGTATAGCGAGTATCGTTTACAGAAGTATATTATAATTAGATTTGTAAATTTAAATGAAGTTAACAAAAAAGTAGATATAAGAGAACACTAAGTTTTTCCCCTATAACAAATTCTACGGGAGAAGGGTTAAGTGCATTTATTTTAAACAAGTTTAATGAATTAGGCCTTGATATTAATGATATGCGCGGGCAAGGTTATGACAATGAAGCTAACATGAGGGGCAAACAATGGTTTGCAAAGAAAAATTTTAAATATCAACCACCGTGCTATTTTTGTACCCTGCGCTGCACATAAGTTAACGATGCTGCCAAAATTAAATTTTGCAACAGTACCTTTTTTTTTAACTCAGTTCAAGAATTGTTTATATTTTTTTCTTCGTCCAAGCAACGATGAGACGTTTTGAAAAAATACTGTACTGTATATGTTTCGAAATTACTTTTAAAACCAGTAAGCGAAACAAGATGGGAAAGTCATATAGATCCAATAAGGCCATTAAGACAAGAAATTGGCGAAATTTATGATGTCCTTTTAGAAATAATGGAAGATAAGAATAAAGATGTTAAATCACGACACCAGTCAAAATGTTTAGCCTCGAAATTAAAATCATTTCAATTTATATGTTCAATAGTAATTTGGTACGAAATATTAAATAATGTGGATGCAGTAAGTAAAACAATGCAAAATCCAAAATTGAATATAAATTCTTGGCTTGATCAATTAAATAATTTATCCAAAAAAAAAAAAAATTACTTACAGAGTAAACGATCTGATAGTGGATTTTTAGAGTTTTTAAATAAATCAAAACAGTTAGCCGAAATATTGGAAACCGAAACTAAGTTTCCTGATGTCTCTCTTATACGTCGACGTAAAAAGAAAATCCAATTTGAATCATTTGATTATGAAAATCCAGATGAAGACATAAACGATGCACAGTTAAATTTTAAAATTAATTTTTCAATACTAGACAACAATAAATTCTCTTAAAGGCAGGTTCGATTTATTAAGTACACACATAGTGATGATTTCAATTTTTTTTTATATGACATACATAATTTAAAGCATGTAACTGATCAAGAAATTCTAAAATGTTGTAAAGATTTTCAAAAAATTAACCCCAGGGGCTCACTCTGGTGAGTATGGGCTTAGCACACGCAGCGTCCTGAGCTGGATATCCTTTCTCTTTCTCTCTTTCTCTTTCTCTCTCTCTCTCTCTCTCTCTCTCTCATAAAAAATTTTTTTGGCTGGTGCAGCATAAGCCTCAGGCTTCCTTGCACCATATGGCTAATAATAATAAATTAACAGACTATATCAAGAGCGAAAATGATATCGATGCCATTGACACGACCGACAAATTAAAAGTACTTAAAAATATTTTAAAACCAGATTTGAGAGTAACAGAAGTATTAGGGTATATTTTTGAAAATAATTTATGCATCACTTTTCCAAACGCAGTGGTTGCTCGAAGAATACTTCTTACATTGCCAGTGTGAGTGTAGCTACCGGGAAAATCTCATTTTCCAAATTAAAAATAATCTTCGTAGTACAATATTCCAAGACAGATTGGATAATTCAGCACTATCGCGATAGAACACGATTTAGCTAAAAGTTTAGATATGCATGACCATGACGTGATAAAATTTTTTTCAAAAGTGAAAGCCCGAAAAGTTCCATTTATTTAATATCTAGTCATTTTATTTCAATTTATTTTAAGTTAAATATGTAATAACACATGAATTAAACTTTATACATATAATTATGTTTAGTTATAAATAAAGGTTATTATTATTATTATTATTACATATTTATGTATTTTTATAACAATTATTAATATCTGTTTTCATGATTTTTTTTTTTTTTTCAAAACTAAGTGATATTATTTAAAACATATATTAAATTTCGATAAAATTTATTCCACAAAGCTGTCTTAATTTTGTTTCTTTTCATGTTCAAATATGTGTAGCATGAATAAAGCGTGATAAGGAAATAAAATAAAAAATGTAAATATTATTTATAAATTCTAATATTGATAAAATATTATTACAAAAAAGTTATTTATTTTGGGGGGGGGGGGATTACAATGTTCCGGGGCGGCATATTTTTCCTTTGATAAAGGGCGCTTAATATAGACGGCGCGGCCCTGGCTACTACGAACGGGAAACGCTCGAGCAGACCAGAGAAACTGACAGAAAAAAAAATCGGAGGGCTCTCGAAAGAGTAGTATATATACATCCCATTAGCCCTCATCAAATACTATCCAAGGAGTATACAAGAATTGGATTGGATTTTATGGAAGAGTTAACAGCACACAAACGAAACCACACACACAACGCATAAATGTCGACTTGTCTGGAAAGAACTGTTCTTTCCAGTCAACTATATTCTGTACACTGAATTTTTAAAGTGCAGTTTAAAGAATCCTGTAGTTACTGATCGAATGTAGTTGCGTGGAATGCATTTTTCTAAGATAATGCGCTTCTTAATCGTCTTTCTTCCCCCCCCCCAGATACTGTATATACAGTACTAAATTTTATATTTCATTTTTTTATGATTTGAAAATCCGCTGTCAAAGTCCTAAAATTATACCTGATGTTCTTGTTACTGCAATGATAAAATACTGTATACTATTATTTTATCATATTTTTTAATAAAAAAAATAAATCCATGAACTAGTCATTTCTGGCCCCGCAAAGTTCTTCTCCACTTTATTCCAAAAAAACACAGCTGATCTACGAGTATGTCTCAGAATAAGTGCTTTTCTGCTGTAGTACACGATGGTATTACGACTATATTACGACAGACTATGGGTAGTCGTCTTTAGAACCGATCCTAAAATGCAGTCTTTGTCATTTTAAAGCTGGGTGTACCATTCGTTCCTTTTCTGTATGATCTAAAATAATTCACGGCAATAAAAGCTTTCTCTTGAGGAGTAAATATCACAGCAGCCATACGAATCAAAATACGCACGACACTGGCAACAAAACAAATTCGTGATGGTTTATAACCTGTTTTATACTGCCTGATATCGTCACTAGGAGTGCTAGTATGAACAGTATAGAGTAATGTAACACATTCTGGCATACTTTTATCTGAGTTGTGATTTACGACAAAAATAACAGCACAGTTTTGTTGAGGCTCTTAAAAACGTTGTAAGCTGCGTGATAAAGCGCATTTAACGCAGTCATTTACTCTAAATGACTAACTAAACGTAGTCATGGGAAAAGGACTAGGTTCGAGTCCCGTCGGATGGAATATTTACTGATTTGTATTTTATGTGATGATTGAGTGAAGTGAGGGTAACATGTCTCTCTCTCTCTCTCTCTCTCTCTCTCTCTCTCTCTCTCTCTCTCTCTCTCTCCCGACAATTCTGTTTTTCATCAGCTAAACAACCAAAAAGTTCTACAGTTCATTTCATGATTTATAGACTGATGCCTTATGGCAGTGTTTCTCAAAGGGTGTGCCGCAAAATTTTCCAAGTGTGCCGCGAAATTTAGAAATTTCTTCTTCTATGACTACGTAGGTGTGCCGCGAAATTTTTCTTCTTTGGAAAATGTGCCACGAGAGTAAAAAGATTGAGAAACACTGCCTTATGGTCTTAGTTACCTCAGCGGAACTTCATGAACACTCCAACTCTGTCCGCAGTCACTGGAGCGAATATAATCAGCAAAAAAAAAAAAAAATAAATAAATAAATAATAAATAAATAAATAAATAATTTTACCAATACAGCGTAATTCAATACTACATTCAGCACAAGCTATCAAGAAATACCGCTAAAATAATATTCTCATCCTTCCAAGATTTGATTTTTTGATGCTTTATTCTTTGATTCTTTAAATACTTTTGTACGTAACAGCATATATATTTTTACATAACCTTCGACGTCTTAATATAATTTAACATGATAACTGTTAATTTGACTAAGCTCCGGAAAATGAATCAATAGGTTAAAAAGAACGGTGATTACAGCGAGCATCTCTCTCTCTTATTTATTTATAGTATACAGAATAAAGAATGTGGAACATGTTCCTGGCTCTCTAGCATTAGGTTAAAGAAACTGCTATCGTAGTCGTGGTCTGAGTTCGAAGAGGCATCATAATGAACGGCTGCACTGATCTTCACTTCTTTTGGGGCATGTACCTTGACTGTCAAAGCTACGAGGGTCTTTTCTTCTTTTATTTATTTATTACTTTTTAACCTGAAGGCATTAACATCAGCTGTCTAAACAGCGTGCGAATTCAATGTAAGAGTTAACTGGCTGTCGGGGATGATTATATTCCCTATTAAAGACGTCTGAATTATGCAGGACTGGTCTCTAAATTTTCGATAGTCATGTCTATGATTCAAGAAAACAACACATTTCTTCATCTTGATATGCAATGATTGGTCACTTTATTAGAACCATGTCTTAACAATGCAGTGGGCTTTCGTTTGCCCGTATACTCTCCTAATACGTCTTGCAAAATCCAGCAGGATTTTGACGGTATCAAGAAGAATACTGTACCAGGTAGCCAGCAAAATATCTTAGAATTTTTGCAGAGATGGGGAGGATGGGGTAATCTTCGTGACCATTTCATCCCATAGAAGCTCAATTTGATTGGGATCTGTAGGCTGTCGTATACAGCGAAAATGTGTAAATTTCCCAATCGTGTTCCGCAAGACACTAACGTATATATTTAACGTGCTAACTAGGGGAATTATCATCCTGGGAGTATCTGTTCCTGTCACGAGACTCGTCGGATACACTTGATCTGCAATGATGTTCACGTAAACTGTCTTGTCCACTTGATCGCATTAGAGGACCAAGGATATACTATGAAAACATGATTAAATTATTCTACTCTCCCAGCAGCCTGTTGGTACACACCACGATCGGAGTTTGCCGCTTCATGCTGTTCCCTCCGTATGTGAACTTTTCCTTCGCTTTGAAACAGAATAAAGCACATCTTAAGTCCACTCTTTTCACTCTTGGCACTACTGCAGCCAAACGTTTTTGTTCTTGGTTCGAATTTGAGTAAACAATGTATACAGTGGTCTTAAGCTGTCATAGTCCATTCTCTGCAAATTTTTCAGTACATGAGAATTTTACAACTAATGGCTGCAAAGTTCCTACACTCAGGGCATCAGTCAATTGTAATGTCGTTTGACGAAGATCTACCTTAACAATCCGTTTCAGACGCCGTATACCTCATTCCGTCACTTTAAATTGAGGTTGGTTGGTTTGATGTTTAATGACGCATTGGCAGCTGAGGCCATAATGCGCCCCTTAAATTGAGGCAGCATCCATCTCCGTTAATGTGTTTCATGTGCGCATTTTTTTCATTCTTGAAATACTCGAATAACATTCGTCTTGAAAACCTACAAGAGTAACTATCTTTTGTTCCATAACACCTGTTAGTTGCGCACAGAGGATCATACCTCGTTTGAAGCTGGGAGATCCTTTCTTTTCCTCATTGCTACTAAACCGAATGCATGAACAATACTCCAACTCACATATTTATGGAAGACTCTTGCAAAACTCGCACGTGATTGTGTTCATTTGCTTGATTTTTAACAAATAAGCTCCAATGCAAGGATCCTTACAGGTCCTAATAAAGTGGCTGGGCGGTGCAACCGACAGAACTCAAATACTTATTATCTTAGATTTTATGACTGTAATTAATTTTTGGAAACTAAATTCCTTATATAAAATAATCATTTATTTTGACAATGGATTAGTTTTATGCTATTTTTATCCGAAACCGCAAAGAACTTCTGATTTAATTACATCCGAAACTCCCTGTGTACAAACTGATCAGTCCCGGAGAATCTGGGTCGGCTGGGAACCAACTATCAATGTATGCAGTATCCTCCTGACCATAAGATGCACTTTTCTTCAAAGAAAATCTTGCCTAAATTTTCCCTGCGTCTTATGGTCAGAAGGCTTGGAAGGTGCATGCAGCAGGAATTTTTTTCGATCAGACTGTATTCTTGCCTAGGCCACAAGAACTCGTTCCTTTATTCCAAGGAAAATATCAATACGACAGTTCCTTCTAAAAACCCAAAGTGTATCAAGAAATGAGGAATCGGCAGTGCCATTGTTGGTACTGAAGATGACGCCCTTTTTGAAGAAAGTAAAAAGTTAGATCATAGCATCGATAATGAAGAGTATAATAGCATCGTTTTGGGATTATACGGAGAGTAAATTCGTTCTATACTCATATTTGGTTTATTAAACACTTGTTAATTTTGTTTCTGATATACGTATGCAATCATTTAATTTTTTTTTTTTTTTTTTTTTTTTTTTAACCAAAATTCGTCTTCTAAAACCTGAGTGCGTCTTATAATCCAGAAAATACGGTAGCTTGCAAATAGATTCATTTATTAAATCCGCTGTTAGTAGAAAGCCTGAGACATTACGAATAACTGATTGCCTCCTCTAAATCACAATAAATGTTGAAGCGATAAATCAATGAGTATGATGCAAACAGCATGAACTTTTATTACTTTCAAATCATAAATTTCCCGCTCAACAAATGGAATAAGAGGGATCCGGAATCAAGTTCAGACATTCGCGCAGAGTACACATCTTCGTGCCTCTGTCACAGTATGTGCGAACACGAAAGGTTTTGTCACCCGAGAGCGTAGTCCTATCATGTTACTATAAGTAAATCATTTTATTATAGTTTTTTTTTTTGGGGGGGGGGGGGTATTTAATTCAAAATTTTGAAAACTGCTAAACGATTATCACATATATTTAAAACTCAGTAATCGAGATTTTATTAACGATCAATTTAAGAAAAATTCTCTTGAAATATGCCCGAGCTGGATATCATCACCCTTCTCTTTCTTGGTGATTCCCCTTCTACTTCTCTCTCTTTCTTTCTTTCTTTTTCTCTTGGGGATAATTCAGAAATGTTTTTTTTTTTTTTTTTTTTTTTTTGGCTGGTGCAGCATAAGCCTCAGGCTTCCTTGTAAAAAGGTAAAGTGCAGCCATTATCAACCCACTGCAGGATGGAAGCCTCCTCAACAATTCATGCTAGGGGAAATGGACCATAATCCGCCACGCTGGTCCAGTGCGGGTTGGCAGATCGACCGTATTCAGCAGTCAGGGGCTTGAATCCCGGTCTACTCAAAGAGCATGTGCTACTGCACTCCCGCTCCTGACCACTCGGCTACAGGGGCCGTTCAGGCTTCCTTGTACCTAATGCTTAATAATAATATCCATTAACCACTATACCATGGCAAAAGCTCTTAGAATAACTAACACCAGATCTCTTAGATTTTCTATCATACGCTGCTCAAGAAGAATACTTAAAGAAGTCTAGGCAGAAAGACTAGGAGAAATGACACACTAATTTAAAATGTCTTCATTACAAGTAAAGTTTTGTGTTAACTCACAAAACCTCGAAAGATGGAAGTAAACCTCATCCTCAGAAATAAACCATGTTAATGATGTCCTTATGGTTTACCAAAGTGGATAAGCATCACAAACAATGAGTCAGTGGCAGATTTAAGTAGTACAAGCAACCGTCTAGGAGAGTTTCACGAAAATATTTCCAGCCACGGACCCTGCTTTGCTTCCTAGCCTTACCAGTAGAGGACTTCCAAAATAAAATTTTCATATTGGTTTATTGTTCTCAATAATAAAACATTGTGACCAACAAACAAAAATATTTCGAACTCTTTCCCCGTCCTTCAAAATTTTCCTTCCATCTTTCAAAGTACACAGATTTAAAAAATAAAATTAAAAATCTATCTGCCTGTCTGCAGGAAGTCCGCTCGGTACACAATCGCTTATAAGCGATTATGTACCGAG
Source organism: Mastigoproctus giganteus (assembly GCF_048544385.1). Classification (NCBI taxonomy): domain Eukaryota; kingdom Metazoa; phylum Arthropoda; class Arachnida; order Uropygi; family Thelyphonidae; genus Mastigoproctus; species Mastigoproctus giganteus. Next base: position 46,113,579 of record NC_143581.1, on the reverse strand, counting down.
GGGATATGATCCAACTCTCAAATTCATAGAAATCACAGAGACTCCAAGTGAGTCACAGAAAGTAAAATTTTATTGATGAATATGACAACGGCTTAACATCAATTTTTTTCCTGCAGGTTGCCCATGCCTAATCTAGGATCTTGTACTACCTACTAGAGACTTCGCATTTAGGCCCAGAAATTAAAGAACCTAGAAACGTGATCGAAAAGTTATAAGTAGGGAATGGTAGCACTGCTGGTTATATTCCTTTTCTCTGTTCTTTTTGATCAGGGCTGGGCAACCCAAATCGTTCAGTGGGCTGCTTTTGGAAATAAAAAAGTTTTTCGGTTACTGCATTGCGGAAAGAAATTACGAATAGAATAACTTGATTTTTAGATGTAGAATTGTAGAGGCTACTTTAACGCGGAAAATAAAATCTGCTATATTTGAAGAATTTAACTTAGACAACGATCACTAGGAACTTTCAATACTGTGACACAGAACCAAGCCTTACCAGTAGAGGACTTCCAAAATAAAATTTTCATATTGGTTTATTGTTCTCAATAATAAAACACTGTGACCAACAAACAAAAATATTTCGAACTCTTCCCCCGTCCTTCAAAATTTTCCTTCCATCTTTCAAAGTACACAGATTTAAAAAATAAAATTAAGCCAGGTACAAGGCGATAGAGTTTAGTTCTATGTCAAACTTAAAGACAACTTTTGTTGCAGAAATTATGCTCTTAGCATAATTTCTGAAATTTGGATCTTTCAATGTATTACATTTCATGTAAATTCCAATTTCATTTGTTCAACATTACAATTTACATTGCAATGTTCAATAAAAATTGCCTGGAAGGCTGTTGGCTATGTAAATCATCAAAAATCTTGAAATGGGTGGTGGACTGCCTGGACCTGATAATATTCGCTAATGCGATAAGAGTTTTGATTTTGCCGTAAAAAGGTAAATTGCTAAGAGTAGTATGGTTATATTAAAACAACAACAACAAAGCATAAATGAATAGGTTTTCATTTTTCTTTGGATCGGCAGTCCAAAATGCACTCTACGATCTGAAATTATTTTCAATTAAGGACTTTAAGTTCAATATTCAAAAATTTCAATTCAAACAGAACTAGCATTTAATCTTAATATATTACCGAATGCAACCGTCATACCAATGCTTCGCGCTGAAAAAAAGCTGCAAGCAGGAAAAAAAAAAAAAAAAAAAAAGGCTTCCGTACAGTTGCGTAAGAATTCAGGAATAGCATATACAATGTGTTGGCATGACAACTAGCTATTATCAACAGATAGTTCGAATACTGTACTTACTTTCTACATGGAAAGCATTCATCTTGCCAAAGACTTTCAACCACGAAAAAAGAAAGTTACCCATCTTAGCATTCGTCGACCTGAACCCTCAATTTCCGTTGGCCGATTAATGAGAACAAAAAGGAATGTGCATCCAACCATATGAAAGGTTCGATGAACAAGTTCAATAAGTAATACCCATACATTAAATCCGAAATATAGTCTAATACCATAAAGTATTATAAATAAAAGATAAGAATTTAACTTAAAGCTATTCATCTTTAAGTTAAAAAAAAAAGTTTAGGTTATGGATAAGTTTAAAAAAATTAATGAATGATAGACTTTATAATAATGTGCAAAACAGGAATCATTAATCAAAAAGTGAATGGATGGTTATGATGTGAACTAAAGAGAAAAAAAAAAGGATAAAAAACGCATGAGCCATCCATCCAGTCTCGCTTTAAAGAAACAGACCAATTTAGAAAGGGTGTATACGCGTCAAAGGCTTTCATATCTCTGAACTCTTCAACGTAGTTCGCACATATTGGTTTTGTGAATGCAACTAATTCCATCACAAACTTTTTCATTTTGGGTAGGATTTTCTCTGGGGAAGAGGAAGGCTAACATTAGAAGCATTTTCTACCATCATTGATTTCTACAGTTATGCATTAAAATCTGCAACTTCTGCGTAAAAATATTTAAAAAATCTGCATATCATAAGCAAAGAGAAAAAAAATACTGGTACCATTTTCTAGAGAAGTTTCCATATGCAAACTACTGATAACTTTTCTTCCAAATCGTCAATCATCCTCGCTCCGGTACCTTAAAGGTAACATCGCTGGTTGGAACACCAGGACGAAGGGAGTGTTCCTCGATTAGATGACAGTGATGAGGGTATCGGTAACTGCACGAGCAGAGCAAGGAGCGTCTTTGGGTGTGGCTTTAAACCTCTAACATCCGAGGACGATGGGCGTGCGTCTCTCTCTCTCTCATTCCAGGCAAGCAATCTTAGGCCTCCTATGCAAAGCTGTGTATACTGCAGATGCATGAGAATAATAAGTCAGCCTCTCTCTGTTCTCTGTAGGGCGACACTTTTGACTTTAATGAATTTTAACAAAGAAAACCTTGATCAGTCAGCTATGGATTATGAGCCTTTGCCAATTACAGGGCAGAAACAGTTTACGCTGATTATGTGGTGTGACAAACTCGTAATTAGAACAAACCATATAAAAGTTTGTTTTTTTTTATTAAGAATACGTTTTTAAATGAAAATTAACAGCAGAAATTTTATAGCTCGAAATAAATTAAAATTATGTAATCAAAATACAAGAATGTACTTCAAAGTACACCATACTCGTATATTTCTAGTGAAAAAAATCAGAGGTCTAAGTAGAATTAATGGATGTAGGCTATTTCAATCTCATTTCCCGTTGACAGCTCGAATGGATGTAGGCTATTTCAATCTCATTTCCCGTTGGCAGCTCGAAATAAAAATACCCAGATCAAAATATCAAACATAAAAAGAAAAAAAAAATTAATTAAATTAGTCTGCCATCTTATTTTCTTTCAAGGTGGTGAGGCCACGCACAAATTTAAAGAAATTCTGGGGGTTGTCTGTTCCTCTGTGTGTTCTATGGTGATCTGGATCAGTGAAACCGGCATACCCGGAAGAAAGCTCACTCCACGGCCTGAGCACACACTGAACATGTGCTCATTTTTCATTTTTGAAAAGTATCCTACGTTAAAAAAAAGGCACCATAGTTATGTTTTATGTTCTCGTTTTATAAATTTACAAACTAAGTTAGATTACACTGAATTTTAATTTGGAAATGTGAGAATGTTTATTTGGTTAGCTGCGTAAAAAAAAAAAAAAAAAAAAAAAAGCCTTCGGAAATGACAACAAATCAACCTTTGCACTAGATTAAAAAAGGTAGTTCCAGGGTGCGAACTGATTTTCACACAACAGCTATACGTTTCTCACAAGGTTCTTTGGTATTGCACAAAAAAAAAAAAAAAAAAAAAAAAAAGGGATTTTTTTGAATTTCTTTAGCAGCAATCTTCATATCGAAATTATTCAAGATTGAGGTCTTTTGATCTTTAAGTACAAGTGTCTCTAAAAAACGACACTCACATTTCACGAATTTCGCCTGTCGCCGGTGTGCCTCCAGCAGTTATTTTATAAGCATTTATAGTGACCGAGGAGGACTCCCCCCCACCCCCCAGATGCACTGGAATTTACCGGTCTTTATCAAAAAATTTAGCCAGTTGTTTTTTCGGTGCTTGTTACAGTTTTCTTACAAACTGATTTGCAGTTTGTAAGAAACTGATGAAACTGATTCGCGCCACTGATGAACAAACCTAAAATTCTTCACGAAATATCCCTATACCCTCCGTCTGAGATCGGCTAATGACATCCCCCAATTAAAAATTCCTCCACTCTCCGAGAGAATTCGAAATCCAATCTTCTTCAAAACAGCAAGTGCCAAAGCAACTTCTTTTATGTAAGAGGCGAATTTCTATACGGGGATAATTTACTGTTTAGGTGGAGTGAAGAGTGCAAAGTTAGTGGGGACTGAAACTTTAAATCTTTCTAAACCTTTTAAACGGTTATCCATTTATCTCACAAACCACTGGTCAATGGTGTGTGTGTCGAGGTAGCTATGGAAACAGCACGTAATTTCGTTTGATAATGAATGAGCTATTTTTAGACAGAAGTTTCATTGTTACAACAGCATTTGTTAGTGCAGTGCGTAATATGGACTTTTCCCAAAAAAATAACGTATTTATTTTGAAACATTACCTTATATCCAAGTTATTTTTGTAAGCAATTTTAGATTTTTTGCAATGCCAAGACATTAGTAATAAAGATAAAAAAAAAAACAAAAAAAAAAAAAACACACCATTCCCTCCAAATGCCTGTCCATTTGGAGGGAATGGTGTGATTTTTTTTTTTTTTTTTTTTTTGGCTGATGCTGCATAAGCTCATACACTTGCTTTCTTGCATCACATGCCACTACTACTACAAGCCTATATCAAATAAGAAACCATTCATCGCAATCGCGCCACTGATGAACAAACGCATTCTTTATAGAGATTGATAAAACACACTAAAAAGAATGATGAATGTACACCTAAAACAAGCAAGGTGTACACTTCCAGCACATTCTGTAACAGTTTTAATTAAATTCTGTGTGTGATTTTAATTGGGTATACCTGTACATGCATCATCTATGGAATTTCCAAATTGGAAAATTATATCTACAATGTTGTAACTAAAAACTAGATGTGTTTTTAGTTACTAAACTAAACTAAAAACTAGTTGTAACTAAAAACTAGAACAGTAACTGAGCCTTTACAGATAATTGAAAAATTAGATAAAACAAGGCTTCCTACTGCTAAACAATTCAGTGAATTTCGATGTATATTTTAACTTTTTTGGGGCCCCAAATATTGTGACTTCTAACAACGCGACTATGCATAAACACGCCACTGAGGAAGAAGCAACTTCCACGGAGAACGACCTGGTCGTCCACAAACATCAGTCACTTGCTACTAATGTTGCTTTAAACAAAGCATCTTCGGGATTCATGAATGGGATAAATGAATGTTCGTGGCGATTAATGTTGAGGAACAGACTATATCTCTTAGTAACTACGCAATTTCTTTTCTGAAGCTCGCTAACTTTGGTAATAAAACACTGTAGACCTTACTTTCCATCCCCCCCCCTTGTAGAAGCAAAATTTATCTTTGGAATTGCAGCCACTTTTTATAATCGGTATAAAAATTATTTGTTCCAAATTATTCCTCCCTTTCATTTGCTTTACACTTCCCGTTATTTACTGAGCATCAGCAGGATCGACGTTATTCCGTTTTTAATTTCTAATGTCTGTCACGATGTCTGCCCTAAAAACATCCACCCTCGCTTCCGCTTGAATGCAAAATCCAGCTATTCACAACTGAATTACAGTTTGTGATGTGGACTAATTATCATATTCCCTAATTATGTGAAGCCATATCCTCGATATACAGGGTGATTCAAAAGGCTCCATACATAGGGAATAGTGTACGATCAGTGGCGTAGCTACCATGTAGGCAGGAAGGCAATTGCCTCCGGGCCCGGGTCCTTTAGGGGCCCTGCGTCTTTGGCTGTCTCTTCTTTTTGCAATTTTCATTAATTAAGCAGGGGCCCGAAAAAGGGTAGCTACGCTACTGTGTACGATGGTTGGATCAGCAGTTTCCGGGTTCTTGGATTGGTCGCCATGGTCCCGTGGAGTGGCCTCCGAGGTCCCCAGACCTCAGCCCACTCGATTTTTACTTGTGTGGCACTTGAAGACTATGGTGTACCAGGAAAAGATATAAATGAATCACCTAAAAGAACGCATTCGAAATGCAATTACGCGCATAATACCAGATATGTTAACGCGAGTTAAACATGAGTGGGAGAGACGCATCCGTATGTGTTTTCAAAGGAGTGGCAACCATGTAGAGCACATTTTGTGAATAAAAGTGATGGAGACTTTTGAATCACCCTGTAGAGATAATACTTGATGGAAACCTGTCTCGAGATTGCATTTAAATTTAATTATTATTATTTTTTTACACCTGAAACATGCTACAATTATTTGATAATCTACATGTCTAAGTATCTAATAAACGAAACAGTTTTCATTTAATGACTATGTACCTAAACCAGTTCTTGCTTAATTTTTCACTTTAAGCAAGTATGTGAGCGCGCACTTGCGCAACAGTCCTTTTTTTTTTTTTTTAAATTGATTGTTATAACTACAAAATTGGCTTATTATGTTTATCAGAAAAATAACTCAATTATATATTCTTCTGGGTAAATTTTCAACTTATATTTCTTACAGGTGCTCCGCAGGGCTTTTCGTTAGGCCAGTTAACTATTCAATATACCGTATTTCATCGATTCTAAGATGCACATTTTTTTCACATTTTAACATCTGAAATTGGGGTGCGTCTTACAATCGCTGTTAAAAGAAAGTTACGGGAGGGAGATCGCCTGGAGTGCGGGAGTGCCTGCGCAAGTATATCTGTTCATCATGTTGTCAGTTCAGTTGACTTATGTTCATTGGCCCTAGTACACGTGTATCTAAAGTTTGGGCCTCTAATAGTCGTTTAAAATGTCTTCAAAAAGATTTCACTATGATGCCGCCTTGAAACGAATACTTATTATGTACGCATAAAAGCACGGAAACAAAGCAACGGGGCGTAAATTCGATATTAGTGAAGCAATATTCGTTGTTGGAGAAAAGACGAATATTGCTTCACTTGGTTGTTCTTGCAAAACAACAACCAAGTGCTTTATGGAACCTAATAAAGGAAGATATCCACAAACAGATGAAGCAGTATTACGTTTTGTTACTGAGATACGTACAAAAAGATTGCCTATTACACGCCAAGCAATGAAACTGAAGACAGGAGAACCAAATCCCTCGGAATAGATTTGGAATAGAAAAAATATTCAAAGCAACGAGAGGCTGGTGTGACCGATTCATGCGTGGTATAGGACTATCGTTAAGGCGTCGAACATAGATTTTTCAAAAGCTTCCTCTTGACGTTTCACAGAGGCTGCTTTACTTCCAGAAACACGTAATTCAATTGAGGAGAAAACGAAACTATGATTTTAGTCAAATAGGAAATGCTGGCGAAACCCCGGTATTCTTCGATATGCCTCGAAATTATACTGTCGATACTAAAGGTGCAAAAGAAATCAAGATCATTATTACGGGTTACGAAAAGCAGCGTATCACTATGTATAATTGCCGATGGCCGAAGTTTGCTACCATATATAATTTTAAACCGCAAAACTATTCCAAAGAATAAGATCTTCCCTAAAGATGTTATCGTGCGTGGACAAAAAAAAAAAAAAAACGATAGATGACGGCTGAGCTGGTGGACGACTGGCTAAAAGTCGTCTGGAACAGACGTCCGGGTGCTCTAAGTAAACCACCTAGTATGTTAGTTCTTCATGCGTTTCGTGGACATGAGTATCTGAACAGTTAAAGAATAAGCTGGCCGAAAAGTGTAGCGACTTTGTTGCTATTCCTGGTGGCATGACTAGCCAACTGCAACCCCTCGACGTTTCAGTCGACAAACCATTTAAGGACTATTTGAGGAAGGAATATGAGATCTGGTTGTTGACTGAAAACTTTCCGTTGACACCGTCTGGTAAGATAAAGAAAGCGCCAACATGAAGACTTGCAGAATGGATGTCAGTAGCTTGGAAGAAAATCCCGGAGACAACAGCGGACCACACTTTTGAGAAATGTTCCATCAGTAACGCTTCAGATGGCACAGAGGACGATATTGTGGAAAAACGTGGACTCTGAGTCAGAAGAATCAAATTCTGAAAATGGTTGCGTCTTACAATCGATATCATCTTAGAATCGATGAAATACGGTATATGTTAACAATCTCAATTTAATTCTTTAATCTCACTGGATGTCGAGTTATTATATGCGCACAGACAGACGGTCGAACGGACATGGTGAAAACAATGGGCCTTATACGCTAACGTGCCTAAAATATGCATGTGACCGGAAAGGGAATTCACTGAAAGTTAAACTGGAATCTTATTTTTAACCTTTATAACAAACTTCCACAGCAATCTGCGATCCACTTGGATCGCAGATCACAGATAAGTCTATCACAAGAATCAGGTAAAACTTGTAAAGTAAAACAGCTACTTGGCTGTGTTGTAGACGTTTGTGTAATCGTAGAACTCAACATTTATAACATGCATTCTCAAATAAATTTGAATATGACTTTTCAAAAAACATCTGTTAAGAAATTAAATCATCACAAGGCAGTACTTTAAATCTTACCCGGCAGTACGCCTGGTTCGTTCAACTTGTTGAATGATAATAATAATAATAAAACGATTGTATTTATATCAAATGCAGGGAATGTCTTAGGGAAACAAAGCCATTCAAATATAAAGATGTCTGTCTATTACTGACAGACCTTGTTGTTTCTATTATAAATTACTTTTAAGCCAGAGTTTTCAGCAATCTGTCCTTGTTATTAAAGAATGATGAACACGCAACATGTAAAACTTTCCATTTAGTGAACAGCGTGTCTATTAATCAACAGCATATAAATATTTACAATCTGAAGTGAACCCACTCAACAGGAAGAACATTATAATCTTTACTGCATGCGCAAAAGATACACTACACAAATTCTCTCCTGTCAAAGCAGTATCCATTTATCTATTGAAGTTCCATTATAAACGTATTCAGACTACGTTAATTTGTGACTAACTCTCGCAAACAGCTTTCATTCGCTTCGCCATCTGAACGATAATTTAGAGTGGAAAGAGAAGAGGCTCATCCACTTGCCCAGTGAATTTCATTTCACACGGAAAAGGCAAGTTAATCGTTCCCATCAACTTCTCGTGTACAGGTTTCTGAGGGTATCAACACCTGCTACCATGGTTACAATCAAAACACTAGGTCCTCCAAGCATGTGATTATCTGCGGCGTCTGAAGACGGGCAGTTTTCTCTCACCGTACTATTGGTGCCACAGTTTGTCAATACCAGTACAGGCAAGTTGCAGGACTGTTCCGCGAACCGTGCGCAAACGGCATCCGCCCCTAGAGGAACGGCATAGCGTCAGCAATGCCGTACAAAGGATATCCTGAGAAAAAAAAGAATAATAATAAAAGGAGGTGGGGGAAGGAAACCAGAGGAGTAGGGATGGTTTCTGAAACAGAAGGCGCAGAATACACTGCCGTTACTTATCTTAATCCTTTACAGCTGAGAAAGAGCAGCTGATAGTTACACAACTATGACATCATTGAGAAACGGGTGACAACTGGCTATTCCACTGACATTACTCAACTTAAAAGGGAAGCAAGTATCTAAATAGCTATAAAAGCGCAATTCAAGAGAGCTGATTTAAGAAGCTGCTCCTTTTATAATTACATGACATGCACCATGAAGTATATTATATTATTTAAAGCTCTAAATCTGACAGAAATGAAATATTCATTCACCTTAATTTCGTACAGTTACCCGTATGAACAGAGACATTTTTTAAAAGAAATTAACCTTCGAAATCGTATTGGACTTATCACGTTGATTCCTGACGCACGGGAAAAAGAATGCAAAAGAAGGCAAGGGGAACAAAGAGAAATTTCTCGAGGATGCACCTGTAATGTTCTAATATTGATGCTGCTGACAAGAGCGGTATATATTCATATTTATGAATATATTAATCGAATTTATGAATACTTTCAGTTCACTTCATTTCCCCTCCCCCCTCCTTCTCCTGTTCTTGTAATCTTAAGTTGTAATCTTTGGAAATTCAAATCGAAAGCTAATCAGTTCTTTGGCCTCCCTTTCCAGCTTTTTATTCAGTTATATTATTAAGAGTTCTATGACTTCATTAATCTTTTGTGTTTGGGACTATTTAAAAATACGTGAACAAACAAAAACTAATAAATTAAGCTGGTTAAAGCAGAAGTGGCCTCTTCAGAAATATCTAGCGAAGTCAGGTGAATTAAAAATATCTGGAGCACTTCTTCCTAAAGTACAACCTCAAAAACATGAAGTCGATATACATTCGGAACAAGAAAGATGCTGATCGCTAAGCTCAAAGGGTTGGTTGTTTAAATTAGCGCAAAAGAAAGTTGTTTGTGTGTTCTGAGAGACAAGAAATTACTTCCACTAAGTTAGTAATGGGTAAAAATCCTTCAAATAAAAAGTTCCTCAAACCACAGAAGAAATTCGAATTCTTAGACCTTTTCAGTTGACCGACAAACGTCGTTAGGGACGAAAGCAGAGAACGATTTACCGCAAGAAACGCGTGCGAAAGAAGTAACTAGTATTTAGCAATGGAGGAAGTTCTTTTGTGAAAATGATTTCCACTGTCATTTCCTAGAAAATAAGATGAATCCGTGCTCGAATGTACAAATTCACGTTATTAAAGGAAGAAAGATTCGAGAGTATGCTATTACTTGACGGCCTCATCTAGAAGCGTGATCATCACCGAGGAAATTAAAACCTTCCGATTACGCAAAATGAATTATAACCTTCACATTACAATTTTTATGACTATCCAGTTTCTCAAGAAATGCAAAGTTTTTATATCACCACATGGCTCACAAATCCCCTTCCCTTACTATTTCCGTTACTTCAGTGATGCTTAGTTGGACTTTAGAGAAACATCCTGTGTTCCTCACATCTCTTTAATTTTATTGGTTGGTTGGGGCATTAAGCACTGGTAGATACACTTCACTGCCGCGTGTGTAAAGACAGTCTTACAGTTAATTCATAATATAATTTGACTTCAGTAGTTTATGGATAAGAGGAGAATGAAAAATAAACACGGAAAAGAATACTGGAATAACGGATTAGAAAGCAACGCGTAATATAATCACAGTTTTTTTTTTTTTTTATCGATTACAGAGAAGTCAAAACTACCGAAACTTTTATTGAGATGCTTCTGAATCTATTCACCCATCTATTCACATAAGATTTCTACAAAAGCAACCGCTAAATTTTAAGTTTCACTTGTGGACCTCCTTGGTATAAGGGAAATGAAGGAATTCAAGTTTAGTGGTGACAATGTTAATAATACTAATATCAAATACTTAAAAAAAAAAAAAAAAACCATCTTAATTTAGAGGCTGGCATTTTTATATAAAAATGCATATAAAAATAGAAACTTAAAGAATTTTTAATTAAGTGTCAAAAAAGTAATATTATTAACTGGGTACATGCAAACTGCCCTGCAAATAATCCTCTGATTAAAAAAAAAAAAAAGGAAAAAAAAGAGAAATTGCACCAGAACCTAAATAATTAAGTTCGTGAATTTCAGTTTCAAGTAGTTGGTCAACTACTTAGCATTAAATAGTTCTAGTACACGTGAATTACATGTACCATAAGAAAAAAAAAATTGTTATGAACTAGATTGAAGAAACTCCGAAAAATGACACTGACTTTACTTAGAAAGGTCTACAGAGCATCTAATTATAGTGAAAGTATAATAGAATGACTATAACAATAACAGCAATGAATAATAATAAATTAGAAACTCTAACGGGATAAAAACAAAAGAACTTTAATTAAACTGTACACTTATTGAGCTATGGAAAGGTACAAGGACATTAATGTTGTTGTTGTTATTTGGTTTTTAGGAGCATTAGCAACTAAGGCCATATTGCTCAGGGGATATGCGGTGGTCATTCCCTGACCTTTCCGCATCCTCCGTATTTGGTAGTCACAGGCTCAAACCCCGGTCTACTCAAGAAGCGTGTGCTACCCACTGCTGCTCCTGCCCACCTGGCTACGGAGGCGCCTCAAGGACATTAATGATATTGAGAATATTCTGAGAGTTGTCCATGAAATCTAAATTGAGATGATTATTCGTAATTGAGGCGAGTCATTTCACAGGATTGTATTTCTTAATATCACTTGAATGAATATGGAAAGTCTACCAATGTCTGGTTGGCCTAGGAGAGACATGGAAGTTGATCAGTTGCAGTTAAGGAGAATAATAATTCTCAAAGAAAATTTTATAGAGAAACTTGAGATCAGCTAGAATTCTTCTGACATCAAGAGTTTTGAGATGAAGGTATACACAGTGAATGATAGTGATATGAGTGGATGAAGAGAGGATTTCTGGAGGAAAGTTACTTTACGAAGTTACGCCGGACAGCTTTGAGTTTCTTGGCCATTGATAAATGGTAAGCCAGTTGCTTTGTACAGAAGGAGAGCATATCAGTAATATGTAAAGCGGCAAGTGTTCCTCTTGACGAATCCGATAAAAGATTTATTGGTGACATGAAAGATATAGTTGTCAAATCGGCAGTAGCTTGAAATGACTCCTAAGTCGGTAATTTGGTCACTATTTTGAATACAAGCTGATCCAATATAGTAGGAGGTAAATAAGCAATTGGTTCTCCGTAATTTAATGAGTTACAGAGCCCACTGCCTGAGACCCATTGCAGGAGTTTGTTTAGAGCTCCTGAAGTTGAATTTGGGCAGATGGTTCAGAAATGGATGAGCAGAGTTTGCTAATATCAGCAAAACTGGCAATTTGAACTGATGATTTTGAGACTATTTGAGGAAGGTCATTAGTGAAGACGTGAAATAAGAGAACCTAGGAAAGACCCTTAAGGAATCCCCACTAGTCGAGAAAAAAAGATAATAAATGAAAGTTGTTGGCAATAAGAGTATATATCGCCTCTGAAGAAAGTAGCTTTAGATCCAGAGAAGAGCAGCGTCTCGAATTTCATACCTCTTCAGTTTGTTAATAAAAAATGTTGTATGGGAACTTATAAAACGCACTTGTTATATCAGTAAAAACACCATCCATTAGTTTATCTCTGTGAGCACCATGGCAAACTGCAAATATAAAGTAAGAGACAAATTACCAACAAGAGTGAGGTTAGTGGAGACTGCTCTACCTTTTGAGGAGCCCATACTGTAAGTACGGCCATAAAAGGTGTTTCAGATACTGTAGTTAGATGAATGCCTGTGGATAACAATATCAAATATCCTTGCAAAGCTGTTCTGGAGAAAATCGGTCCGTATTTCTTTTATCCTCTTTTTATTTTTTTTTAAGATGGCTGTATGTTAGCATATTTAAGTGAACAGGATAGATGTTTTCTTATAAGGAAATATTAAAGAGCTTTAGTAGACACTGCTGTAGGTGTATGTGTGTTTTCTCAGAAGAGAAAAAGGATGCGATCACGGCGCGCAGAATAATCTTTGTTCAGTTTGCTGAAGGCAAATTCTATATCTTCATCACACAGGTGAATACAGTTAAGGATGTTATCTTTGAGAGGAATTTGGATCTTTCAGAGAAGAGAACGCTGAGTTATTGCTTTGAGAAGCAGCAAAGAATTCATTCAGAGAAGGACATCGGAAATCAATTGAGGTCCGGAAATTGATATACAGTAAACCCTCGCTAATCCGGAGTAATTGGGGAGAGAGGTCATCTGGATTAGTGAAGCAAAAGATAGTCCTAAAAGACAAAATTTAATGATATAGGCAGTACTGATGAAAATAAATAAAACAAATTCACTGTAGAGCCTTTATTTAAAAATTATAAAAAGACAATAGTTTTTATGTTGTTAATTGTCTTTTGATGATACATTTATCAAGTTGCGCTGGCGTCGCACACCAACACAACTTGATCGTTGCTCTGAATACCACTTAAAATACACTTCCTCCAGAAACACTTTTGGCGTTTTTAATGTCTATTTAATACTGCTCTTATCACTCCCCACATTGAATTTTAAAGGAATGTCTTTATAGACTCTTTATTTTTTAAGATCTGACACAGCCTGTCGGCAAATACCAAATTCTTCAATTTTTTTCTTCAATTTCTTTAGAACTCATAATTATAGAAAATAATATGTTAACTGGCTGTATACGTATAAAGAAGTAGCATCCATCCGACTCAGAGTCAACAACGATATTGAACAACACGCAAGACAATGTAATGTATTTTCCATCTCTCTCTGTAAAGTCAATCAGCAAGAGTTACCGGTACTCATCTGCTTTCCTAAATCCCGCGTGTCTTTCAAAGTACTCAACTGTGAACAGAATTTTCATAATTTGATCCGGATTAACTGTAACCAGATTAGCAAGTGTTTACTGTATATACTGATTTAATTTTAGACGGTGCATTTGCTGGCAGGAATTCGATTTTATGAAGTTTCAAAAAAAAAAAAAAAAAAGATTTTTAACTTCATGCCTTAAATATTGATAGTTAACAAGATGTGCTTGATTGGAAGATTCAATAAATCTCCTAACGATTTCCTTTCAGTTAATTTTAATTATGATCTTGTTGTAGCAATGAGGATTGTTTGTTATTTGGTTTTTAGGAGCATTAGCAACTAAGGCCATATTGCTCCGGGATATGCGGTGGTCATTCCCTTGACCTTTCCGCATCCTCCGTATTTGGTGGTGACGGGCTCGAACCCCGGTCTAATCAAGAAGCGTGTGCTACTCACTGCTGCTCCTTCCCACCTGGCTACGGAGGCGCCTAGAGCAATGAGGAAAGTTGGCACTGTAGGTACCAGAGATGGGAATACAATCACTGAGAGAATAGTGTGAAGAAAATCATCCGTTAAACGGTTCGCGTTATCGGGTACACTAGAAAGTTGGAGATCAAGATTCCCAAGGATATTTAGATGCAGATCCTAATTCAGATTTTTGCCAATTAAAGTCGTTTGCAACAATAGCAAGGTCACAGGATTAAATCTCTGTAAATATTCAATATGTCTCTGAACATATTCAGCAATCGATAAAGGAGGATAAAAAGGGAACACTAGTAGAGATATTGAGGAGGAAAATATACGTGAAGGATGAGCATCTTCTGGCTTCCAATTTGAAAAATGAAGTAAAGAGCCTCAAGATCATTAAGTATTACAGATTGAATACATGTGATTCTCTTAGAATCAATTTCTGCACCATGGGGTCCTCTATCCCACCCGCAGATACTGAAGTTAGATATTGTAATCTCGGGTACTTTTGCAGATGCGAAAAATCACTGCCCAACCGTCTACGTCTCCCAATTTCAAAAGAATAGCCTTCATACTCCTGAAATGTCCAGCTGTTCAATGCATCTCCACAATGACCAACTCAGGTGAAAACGACAGCCTATAATTTCGATGGGCAACCAAACATTCTTAGCGTTAGAAAGAACTACTACTTCAAAATCGACAGCAATACTACTACTACTAAATACTGCTACTTCAAAATCGATACTGCAACAGGATCTAGATAATTTGGGCAGATGGGCTAAGAAGTGGCAACTGAAGTTTAACCTTGATAAATGCAAAGTACTGCATATGGGTAGAAGTAACCCCGGAGAAAAGTATCAACTGTGTGGTACTACACTTAAGGTGGTAGAAAATGAAAAAGACCTCGGAGTAATTGTGCAGTCAGATATGAAGTTTTCTGAGCAATGCAGACAGGCTGCCGGGGCAGGTCATGGGGTTTTGTCAATGATATATAGGAATTTTACAAGCAGGGAGAAGGAGGTGACTGTCCCTCTCTATAAGGCAATGGTCAGGCCGCGCATTGAGTACTGCGTACAGGTCTTGAGGCCTCATTTTAGGAAGGATGTAGATTTGCTTGAGCGTGTACAGAGAAGGGCAACAAGATTGGTGAGGGGGGGGGGGGAATGAAGAGATCGTCTTACCAAGAGAGGCTTAAGTTCTGCAAATTGCAGTGGCTGGAGACTAGGCACCTGCGCGGTGATCTGATTGAGGTGTATAAGGCCTTGAATGGGTTGAGCACGCTGAATTCTGATGGGATCCTTCCACTTGTTCAGATTACGAACCTAAGGGGGCATAAATTCAAATTAAGAAAAGACAGATGTAGAATAGATGTGAGGAAATTTGCCTTTAGCCAGCGGGTGGTTAATTGCTGGAACAAACTTCAATCTGTCGTTGTGGAAGTTGATAGGTTAAATAAATTTAAGGAGGAACTGGACAGGCATTTGGAGGGAATGGTGTGATTTTTTTTTTTTTTTTTTTTTTGTCTGATGCTGCATAAGCTCATACACTTGCTTTCTTGCATCACATGCTACTACTACAATAATTTCGAACACAAACCGAAACTTCTACACTGTTTATTAAAAGTTGGAAACAGTTCTGGTATGCAGTTTTGATTTTTGAAGGAATTAAACAAAATACGAACGATACACAGTTAATATTTTTCACTATGTGAATAGTAAGCATCGATAAAAATATTTTGTACCGTAAGTAAAAGTATATTAACGATTTTTTTTTTTTCTCTGGATATCCTGTGTATTAATTCACAAGGAATACTAAAAGGTTGTAAGAATAGAAACTACTTAAAAACGGGATTACCAATGTAATTCGACAAACACAGATTTAACTAAGTTAAAGGTTAAATAAACTACCGTATGTCAACAATTTTACTACGAACAATTCAATCACTAAATTATCTAATTTAAGCTGTACAGAAACTTATTTACTTTGCAAATCTTGTATTAAACCAGCATCTAATAAAGGATGCAGTGCACACACGCATCTAAAAGTTCACTGTAGTCACAGAGGAAAGTATTTGTCATGAGATCGGCTAATTGCTGTCTTCAACCGACGCTTTCGCTCATTTGAGTCATTAAAAAATGCCGCCTGGATTCATTAAGTATGAAGGGATATAGGCAGATTACTGCTCTCTTTCATGAATTTACTCAGAGAGAGAGAGAGATTAACATTAACTTAACATTGTTAATAACTAACTTTTTTCCAGATAGAAAAAACAAACAATAACTAGCTCCTTTTTGACTTTCATATTGATTTTTTTATAATAATAATATCCATTACCTACTACTTATCAATGCAATATACGACAAGATTACGATGCAACCCAATATTTTAACTAAATTATGCAATTATTCAAATAAAATTAAATGACATTTGATGATAACATGTTTACTTATGAAGTGAAGCTTATTTGCTATACTCTGTAAGCTTATAAAGCTCAACACCTAGTATATCAAATAACCAAACGTTTATGGTGACATTTGTGGATTCACTATGGAATCCTGTCCATTAGGCAAAATTAAGAATGAGTGATAAATTCTAAGGTGACCGGAGAGTAGCTGTTGCACTTTACTCCGATAGGAACGAAATAAGGAGTTTCATTCTTATTAGTTGACAGACGGACTAAATTAATAGTACGAACTAGGCTATATTGTTTCAAGGAGACAGATCGGTTGAATATATAGTCCCAAAATGGCAACTGAATTCTAAATGTAGGATTATACATTTAGAGAACAGAAATCCTGGAGTCGCGTACAAACTGGGGGGGGGGGGGAGCTAAAAGGGATTCAAGACAAAAAAGACAGGTGTTACAATTTGTGACATGAAATTTTTCATTCAGTGTAAATAGAAAGCTGAGAAGGCACATGATATCTTGTCCATGATTTACAGGACCTTTGCTAGTAGGGAGAAGAACATCATGATATATTACATGCTATCTAACGATGGTTAAACAGTAGGTGGAGTATTGTATTCAAGCCCGGAGAAAGCATTGAAAAAACACAGACCTTATGGAAAAGGATACATTAAATTCACTTTTGGGCAGAAGACTATCTCTCAACGTTGCAGAGGCAGTGAGTCTGGCTAAATTCAAAGTAGAACTGGATGGATACCTTATGAGAAAGGGAAGAGCATGAACATTCTGGTTTTTTTTATTTTATTTAGGCTAATGCAGGAAAAGTCTGCTTCATTTGGCCTTACTAATACTAAATCGTCTGCAGTTAGTTCACAGAAAGAGAAAAACAACTTGAAATTGAAAGATTGGTTTTAAATTATCTCCGTTACTCTTCATTATCTTGAAATTAACTAGCCTGAATATTTTGTTTCCGGAATGCCATTGTTTATCCAAACAGAGAGGGAGACAAACAGTTTTAAATTTCCTTATAATTTCAGTATTCAATGAAGGAAAGGAAAGAGTCGGCCAAGTCACTCCCTTATAGATGGACCATAAAAAGGACCCAATGGTTTTTTTTTTTTTTTTTTTTGTATATTTAAAATTTTATAATTCAGGCTTCAAGACAAAGAAGGCATAGCCTCTAAAGCCTAAAATCTTTTACCCTTTATACAACGCCTGCAAATCAAAAACAATTCAATTCTAAAACTGAAACGCGTTTCGGCAAGTATACCGGTTTATCACACAATACCGCCGATAACTAATTTTTATTCTGAGAAGAATTTTATAAGGGAAATTCCTCGGTTGCATGCAACTCCACTTACTACTGATAACCAAGGGATTGATGTAGATCTAACATCGAGGGTGCCGAATCTCCATCAATCCCTTTGTTACCAGCAGTAAGTGTTGTTGGATGCGCCGAAGAATTTCCATAAATCTCGTAATGTGATACTTATAAAATTTGTAAAACTTGTCTTGTAAAACCTTCACAGTTGTTGTTATTTGGTTTTTAGGAGCATTAGCAACTAAGGCCATATTGCTCCGGGGATATGCGGTGTTCATTCCCTGACCTTTCCGCATCCTCCGTATTTGGTGGTCACGGGCTCGAACCCCGGTATAATCAAGAAGCGTGTGCTACGCCGCACTGCTTCTCCTGCCCACCTGGCTACGGAGGCGCCAAACCTTCGCAGAATGAAGGAGTTATCAATAATATCGTGGAGTATTATATCACTTTACTTTATATACAACGGATCTAGCTTTAAGAGTATCGTTCATTTAAGAACATGATGAAACTTCTGGCGCTAGATCCAGACAGATGTATATTAAACGTTCAAAAAGGATTGGTGGGTGGGTGGGGGGGGGAAGCTCTCTCCAAATGTGGAACTTTTGGTTCCACAGGAGAACAAAAAAAAAGTCTGTAAGAACGAAAGAAAAGATAATTATTGTTATTATTAATTATGGTAATAAAATAATATATCAAAACGAATGAATTTTCTTCCACAGTTCATGCGGCATACATTCACTATATCGACCTAGAACGGATGTCATCACTCGATATGAAACTGGCCATCGGTATCGTATAGATATCTTATTTTCAGTTACATCCAATGTCTTTATCGGTTAATAATGATAAAGGCATAAGTGATAATAGTATACAGCGACATTTTATTGCTATTAAATTTGGAAAGGTATTTTATTTTTTATATTTAAGATTCCCACCAGAATCCACTCCACTTTGGACGACTTTGCAGTGAAACTCGCTTATAATGAAGCCTGGGCTACAGTATTCCATCTGTAAATCGCTATGACTTACACTGGAACTGTATAAAAATTGGCGCCTCCGTAGCTAGGTGGGAAGGAGCAGCAGTGCATAGCACACGCTTCTTGATTAGACCGGGGTTTGAGCCCGTCACCACCAAATACGGAGGATGCGGAAAGGTCAGGGAATGACCACCGCAATATGGCCTTAGTTGCTAATGCTCCTAAAAACCAAATAACGAACGAACGTATAAAAATTGAATAATTTTGATTCCAAAAGGGAAAAGAATCGATCCGTAAAGACAAGATAATTCTATTCCGTTTAGTTTCCTTTTGCTTCTTTAGCGTCTCGAATGTAATGTGCACACACTGTCGTCTCCAGACCTCTGATACTAATAAAAAAATAAAATAAATAAATAAAAAGACAGAAAGTAAGAAAGGATCTATCCATATAGATCTATTCATATCGATATGGAATACTTTTCATGATATCGAACTGACTAACATCTCTGCTATACTGCATTAAATATCTGTAAACGCTAAGTATCAAAGCTACTTGGCTAAAAAGAATAGCGTTCCACCATTGTACTTTACTATTTGTATTTTGGTTTAACTAAGTATTTTTTACTGGAAAAAAAAAAAAAAAAAAGTAACTCATCACTGGAAGTAAGAAAAATAAATAACCCGCAACTTACCTGAACTGAAACAATGTGAAACTCTGAAATAACGAACAAGATAAAAACTTATTCACGATGGTTATTTTCAAGTAATGACACCATATTTTCAAGTCATTCCTTTTATGTGACATTATTTATAAAGATGTCCCCTTTTGGTCGCAAAACTTGTTTATCTGCCCCCGTTATATTCAAAAACTATCATTCGCTTTACAGCATATGCGGAAGAGAATTGCCGGACTACTGAAAAGGACTTACGACATGGTATGTCAAGGAAAGGGAGGCTGGAGACCAGGATGGGTGGTACCTGGCAGTCTCTCGCGCTAATTACAACTAAACTCTGTAGGAAAAACAAAAGCTCCGGACTCTACGATACATGGATCACAGCCGTCGTACGGCCTCTGGCTCCAGAACAAGTCTCTGAATAGCGTCTTTTGTATCAGTCCAAGTACCACACTACACCCCTGTCGGCTGGCAAACAAAGACACATCGTGAGTTACGAATTACTACGCTCGCCAACCTCTCTCGACCTCTTCCCCTCCAGTTTGTTTTAATATCTCTAGTCTCGTGACTCGCGAGTGTCCCTCCTTTGCTCCGTTTTCCTGTTTCTTTTTGAAATTCCAGCAAGCCCACACCTCCTCCATTAAGCTAAAACAATTACGCAACTCGAAGAATATGGGTAGCTCAACAAGTGGCCCTTGATCCCTTCCCAGCCTTCGGTTCAGTGCTCCAATTTTATCGTAAATTCATCACAACTAAGCAGCTGAAATTGTCCTTGTCATACAAGTATTGGTGAATTAAGTGAAAATTGGATGCTAACAGCGAGTATATCCTTAGCTGAAAGACAGGTTTCGAACGAAACCAAGAACAGATAGAAAGAGAAATTCGTTTGCATTTGAGATACTATCACAAAGCTCACGATGTACTTATCAGGAATTAATTCTTAACCAAATCCGATTAAAATATTTCTGGAATAACGATTTTACATAATTGTTCACCTATAAGAAAAAATACATAAAAAAAAATCAATTTTTTATTTGCAAGTTTCCGATATTTTCATTCATCTCATTACCCAACTTACAAATGTTACGTCAGTGTATTACTTTTGAATGGAGATTTAATGACGAATCATTTTTTTTATTTTTTTTTATGCAGTTTAAGGTCCGTATACCTTAACATAAATCAGATTGATTTCGTTGATCTCAATAAACACGCTCTTGTACATTAAAAAATGTATTGTATGCATGTTAAACATACTAATAATTGATTATTATTAATTTTTATAAGATGTTTGAGCCGACCGGGCTAGCCGGGTAGGTAAAGTGCCTGCCTAGCAACCCAAAGGTCGCGGGTTCGAATCCCGCCTCGGGCTTGGATCAAAGTACTGCAAAACCTTGGGAGGTGCATTATGGCCACAGAAGCTCATGCGCCAACAACTACAAAAAAAAAAAAAAAAAAAGTGTTTGACTTGGCCCGTGGAGCAGCAAGTTTTTGTGGACCCCTGCGCAAAATTCGATTTTAAGAGCACCTATTATTAACTCTCGCTTTGATATAACAGTTTCAAGTGCTTTTAGACCCCCAATCATTTGAAGGCCCTAAGATACTGTATTAATTAAAGACACGTCTTCACAATTTGTAGATCGCTTCTGTAATTCCCGTTTCTTCTATCATGAAACAATTGCAGCAGTAAACAAATTACTTTGTTTCTTTATCATATCTTCCATCACATAGTAAGTGTCACAACTTTTGAAGTTATGATGGGCTTTTGAAGCTCGAAGGTACTTTAAAACGGTTTTCTTGGGCAGCCGCTAGACAAGTACACCAAACCGAACCTATTGGTAACTCTCCAGGATGCATCCGGATAAGCTAGCGGACAATCTTGGTGCCTCTACTGTGCTAAGTAGTAACTGGAAGGAGTCCCAGTCGTGTGCATGCGGTTTGGCACTATCGAGGCCACATTAAGTCAAGGAGCTAATATATTCTTGCCGTGCGTAATACGATATCGCTACCCCTACCCCTCTACTTTATCTACTGAATTCAGCATGAATAGTCAAACTAATAGAACGAACTTATCTGCGAAAAGATCTAAACTTCCTCGTTCATTCGTTTCAAATATACCAGAATAATCATTACACTAATTTTTAAAATTTGTAAACTATTAAACTTCGGATGAAGTCCCTCTTGATTAGGCGCCTTTGTGCGTTGCACAATCGGCACACCTGCAAGCGGTGGCTCTTGCCTTTAACCTTCACTAATCCTCAATTACCTTGATTATTCGCTCTTTGATTCCTTTCGGTTGAAAGGTGGCGGTGTGCAAATGTTTGTTCTAGTATTCTTTGTCGGAGACATCTTCATCTAAAATGTCTTCTGGCTTAAAACCTCTCTACCCAAATCTGTCGAATTAATCTGTTGCCACTATCGTTCTCTAGTCCTGTAATTCTGCAAGGTAAATCTGCTAATCTTTTTGGCTTCCTTTCTTTGAGACTCTACTTTCCTACTTTCTCTAATCTTACTTTCCTAACAATGAGGAAATTTTATACTCAACTCCCGCTGGCTTCAATTTTCCAGCTACAAGAAAGGACATCGAGAGCTAAACTGGAGCGGGTATCAAGTACATGATGACACGTCCTTTTATTTGTACGTATAACGTGGGCCTCAATGAAAGGGCATGATGGGCCTCCCTTGTGTTTGTATATGTTTTGTTTGTGTCCACGTGTAGATGTGAGGGTCAAAAAGCAACAAGTAAATTCTAACATATAATAAATCAATAATATAAAAACATTTATTATTTTAAAATTGTAGATTTTTTTGCCGATTACTAACAATTTAATACAAAGGTCTTCGCCAGATTCATGAAAAACTGCCTGCCCGGGTACTGTAGCCGACTGTTCCCCCGTGCGCGGATCTTCTTAAACGGTCCCAGCTCCCAGCTAGTCGGGATGCTGATGACTTTGCGATTACTAATGACCTAACGCAACTCGTTCATTTAAGTACTAGAACACCCTCGCGAGAGCACAGGGATTATGGCCACTAGCTACCTGCGAGAGCATTCCAGAAGATAAATACAATCCTACCCTAACCTTATCCACCCCCGCACGCCAAGTGGAAAGGGTTAGAATTCGAATTTCGTAACCAATTTTTATCGGCTTTTTTTTAACGTTGCTGAGTTAGTCAGTCTTAGGCGAGGGTTCCCTGGTTTCTTCTTCCAAAAATTCGGGTTTTTCGTTATTGTTTTTCTTAGCAGCCTTGGTAACGAACTACCGACGAGTTAACTAAAGTCATGAGACATATCGTGTTAACAAATTAAGTTTGCATTTTAAGCCAGTTTGGCATGTACGTGGCAGGAAAATCCTACATGACCATCTTGGGAGACCAACTACAGCTTCGCGTGGGGAAAAGTCTTTAGGGTAATCCAAAAATATCATGCCAATTTTAGAAATTTCCGACTTCTTTCTCATTGCACATCATTACAACTCCCTTTATTTCAATCACTAAAAAACGTCATTGAAACTAATATCAAAAGCATTATCATATTAGTAAAAAACCAATGGTTTGATTTGCATAAATGATTTTCTGCAGGGTAGAGCAAAAGCTCCGTTACCATATTTTCATTTCGGTTTCAATTTCTGCGTTATTTTGTCTTTCAGAAACTAACGTGGAGACTCATTATTCTGTTTCGTGAAAATGAAACGTGCACCTTCACACATTAATAAATATTCTGTTTATATTCCAGAACGACCAAACGAATTCACAAGATAAACAGAATACAAGAAACAGCACCGTGTTCAGCAGTCACGGGCTTGAACCCTGGTCACTCAAAGCACGCGTACTTATGCACTCGCGCGCCTGATCACTCGGTTACGGCGGCCTATGATATAGTACTGGGGAAATGTCATCAATTATTACTAATGGCCACATGGAGCAAGGAAGCATATGACTTATGCCGCACCAGCAAAAAAAAATAAATAAATAATAATAAAAATAAAATAACAAAAAATAAATAAAATACTAATAAAAATAATAATAATTAATAAATAAGAGAAAAGGAAATGGCAAACTTAAGCGTTTCCCTTCTCCCATAGGTAATTATCCAGCTGTCTTTTGAATTTCCTAAAATTGTCAGCCTTTACCACCCATGTAGGTAACTTATTCCAGTAATTTATAATTCGCTGGCTAAACTAAAACTTCCTGCAATCCAGTCTAAACATCTCCCCCGTAACTTGAAATTATGGCACCTAGTTCTAGAATCATTTATAACTATGAAAATTTCGTCTTCATTCATTTTGCTTATTACTCTCAGAGCCTTAAACACCTCAATCAAGTCTCCTCTAAGGTGCCTAGTTTCCAAGCTCTGCAACACACATATTCGAAACCTTTCCTCATATGGACGCCCTTTTGCCGATCTCATCAGGCGAGTTACCAGTCTCTGAACCCTTTCAAGAAGAACAATGTCTTTCTTTAGGTGCGGTCTCCATACTTGAACACAGTATTCCAAGTGTGCTCTAATAATAGCCTTATACAATGGGATTATGACGTCCTTATCTCTACTAGCAATTGTTCGATACATCATCAATAGGACACCTTGGGCCTACCTTGCAACCTGTCTACAATGCTCAGAGAACTTACAAATTCTGACCGTATCATAACACCCAAGTCCCTTTCCTCCGCTACCAGCTTTAGTTCAACTCCGCCAAGTGTATAAGTTATTTTGGGGTTACTGTTCCCCAGGTGCAATACCTTACACTTTGCTGGATTAAAGTATAGCTGCCATTTTTCTGACTATCCCTGAAATCTATCTAGGTCATTCTGAAGAAGCCTTGCTTGGCCACGATCATTAATTACTCTACCAATCTTTACATCATCTGTAAATTTAGATATCGCGCCCTCTATCCCTTCATCGATGTCATTTATGAAAATCAAAAACAACAGTGGTCCTAATACTGATCCTTGGGAAACCCCACTTCTTACATCAACCCAATCTGAGGAATAACCATTTATCACAACCCTCTGCCTCCTGCCTGAAGCCATCCAGCTATCCATCTAAGGATTTTCCCTGTGATTCCAACCTGTTCCAGCTTATAAAGTAACCGCTCATGTGGGACTGAGTCAAATGCTTTGCTGAAATCTAAATAAACAATATCGAAATTATTCCCAAAGTCCAGCTCTTGAGTGACCCTATCAAAATAGCTAACCAGATTAGTTAAACATTATTTTCCCTTGACAAAACCATGCTGAGTATCCAACAGAATTCCATTTCTATCTAAATTATCCTGAATTCCAACTTTGATCATTGTTTCCACGATTTTCCTTACTACTAAAGTTAGATGAACCGGCCGGTAATTTCCCACTTCACTCTTAGAACCGCCCTTATGTATTGGAAATACATTGGCACTTTTCCAATCCAACGGAATCACTCCCGAGTCCATTAATGCTTGCATAATTAGCCTCAATGGTTCAATGCACTCACTTGTCGCCTCCCTTAAGATTATAGGGTAAATGCCATCAGCCCCAGGAGCCTTATTGGCCTGTAGGCTTGAAAGTTTTTGTTATTAAATAAACGTGAAATTTCAACATCATTAATTACATTTTTTTCAACTTCACTCCCATAATTTCTCATTGATGTGAAAGGTTTTTCTTCCGTAAATATCGATGCAAAGAAACTGTTGAGTTCATCTGCAACTTCAGCTGGGGTATCTAATATTATCCCACGTTCATTACATAAGGGTCCAATCTTGTTTGTTCTTCGCATTTATATATGTGAAGAATTCCTTATCCCTCTCTTTGCCAGCGATTTCTCATAATCTGCCTTTGCCAGCCTAACCTTTTCAGTGACATTATTACAGATCAATTTGTAGCTGTTATAGGCTTCAGTACTTTTTATTGCTCTGTAACTTTTCCATGCTATCTTTTTCTGCTCAAGTAATCTGGTAACTTCATTATTCATCCAACTTGGAATCCTCCTCGTGGAGTATTTTTTTAAATGGTATATACGCATTCAAGGCTTCTGTGATTAATGTTTTAAAAGTATACCATAGTTCAACTGTATTCGCTCTCTGTGAGATATCTATCCAGTTAATAGAGGCCATGTAGCACCTTAAGCCGTCGTAATTTCCTTTCCTGAAGTTATAACCTATTCCTTTGCTTTTAACTACTGCTACCTCTCTCTTCATCGTCCACCATAGAACTCCATGATCAGTTCCTCTACTGTCAGCCCTATTATTTCATCTGGTTCGTGGGTGATGATGAGGTCTATAGTATAGTATTCTTTTCCCTAGTACTTTCTCTGACATGTTGATACAAATGGCAATCATGTAGTTGATTAAAAAATTTGTCCCCCATGTGGACTTTCCCTCCCATTTGCTCCAATCAATTAGAGACAAATTAAAATCGCCCATACTAAGATATTCACGCTTACTTACCCATTCTATTTGCATGTAGAGGCTCTTATCATAATCACCTGGCCTGTAGATTACTCCCACTCTCGTTATACCTTTGCTTCCAACTATCTCACACCATACAGATTCTATATTAGCATGCGAAACGTCTGAATCCGGGGAGGCTGTCGTCGCGCTCAGGCTGCTTTTGATAAGAAGCATGACTCCACCATCCGTTCTATCTTCCCTATCCTTCCTAAATACATTATACATACCGTACTGAAGCGAGAGTGCAGTAGCACACGCTCTTTGAGTAGACCGGGGTTCAAGCCCCTGACTGCTGAATACGGTCGATCTGCCAACCCGCACTGGACCAGCGTGGCAGATCATGGTCCATTTCCCTCAGCATGAATTGTTGAGGAGGCTTCCATCCTGCAGTGGGTTGATAATGGCTGCATTTTACTTTTTTACTTTTACTGAAACCCGTCATCCCCTATCTCCACGTTTCCGTAAGCCCTATCATGTCAGTGTTACTTGCCCTAACGAGCAGTTCGAATTCACTCCTTTTATTGACGACACTTCTGACATTACTGTACAAACAATTAAGACTTAATGTTCTTGTACTGTATAGTTAACCACCCTGACACACCCCTTAAAGTTATTTAAGCTCGCTTCCCTGGTATTAGCTACCCGCTCATTTGAAACGTTTCTGCCCTCAGAACATCTTGCTAATATGCTCTGTAGTGGTAACAAACAAGAACTCTTGAGGTAATTAAATCTGATGAAGTAAATAATTAATCAGAATTTCATGCGTGGCCTTTTCTTATTTATATTTCCATTATCAACAACTAATAGGATAACAGGACTTTTTACGTAATCTGTACAGCAAGTGCAAGGCAGGATTTACTGAGGTGCAGTACCCCAAGGTCGGGGGGGGGGGAAGGTCTCTGGACCAATGCAATTACTGTAAAAAGTAATTTTTTTTAACTTTTAATTACATTTACTGTAATTATTGCTCTTAAATCTATTTCTTTCCTCCATTTTCATATCCTATTCATATCAAAATGTTCTGCGAGTCTGTGCATTTGGTAAACATTAGAAAAGGATTTCTAAAATATCCACCAGAACCCAAGACCGCCTAAATCTGAAAATGAGTACGTGTAAGTTGGAACTGTTATTCCAAAAAATCATATACTATATTGTTCTGTTTTACATGGAAAATACAATTAGAAAAAAATTCAGAAAAGCCGAACTTTTTCAATATTTCATTTCATTTGAAAAAAATTAGCTCAATAAAAAAAAAAAAAAAAAAAAAAAAAATACTAATTTTGGAATTTAAATGCAAACTCCTACAAATTCTTACCCCAAGGCAAGAAGGGGTAGGTGCTAACTTCTCTGTACAATGCTTCCACCTACCAGGACACCACGGAAAATCAGAAATTAGTTCACTGAAACACAATACGAAAGGTGTCATAGTGGGACATCCCTATGCATACTGGTCTTTTCACTTCTCACTGCTGCGATATTATTCTTTATCATTTTTGGACTTTCGGCAGGTAAGCTACATGCTTCAATACTTTAGCTCTTCAATATTATTATTTATCTCAAGTATCTATATTCGTTCTTGATTTGATAGCTGATAAAAGTTACGCTGCTGTCACTCACTTATTTAGTTCGCAATACTCCTTTTAATTAATAGATGCCTCCGTAGCCAAGTGGTCAGAAGCGAGAGCACAGTAGCACACGCTCTTTGAGTAGACCGGTATTCAAGCTCCTGACTGGTCAATCTGTCAACCCTCGTGGCAGATTATGATCCATTTCCCTCAACATGAATCGTTGAGGATGCTTCCATCCTGCGATGGATTGATAATGGCTGCAGTTTACCACTATCTTTTAATACCGTTACATCAATACTCAGCTAAGGTATTGAGAAGTTAATAAAAATAGCAGATCCAATTTCCTTTTCTTTTTAAAAATTTGCATGTAATTTAAGTGTTTCAAGTTGCCTAGCTATTTCGGAATGCATTTCTTCGGGCAGCCACAATGACACTGACCGTAAATGAATTTCGAAAGACGGGCAGATCTCAAGAACTTTCTTGAAAGCGACTTCTTGGCTCCGAAAACTACCGAAAGGCAAGCTTCTGACTTCACTGAGGAATCAAATAATTATCAGTTTCAGAGTGTCTTCTAGATGCAAAAATTACATGGTTCCTAGTTGCTCGTTCAAAACAAAGGACAGAACCAGCGCCTTTCAATGTGTGTCCCCAAAGAACAATTCACTCATTCCCATATTACTCAAGAGAAAAAGAAGCTGAGGGACAGGCATTATGGCAAAACAGCTATCTTAAGAGAA
Source organism: Mastigoproctus giganteus (assembly GCF_048544385.1). Taxonomy (NCBI): domain Eukaryota; kingdom Metazoa; phylum Arthropoda; class Arachnida; order Uropygi; family Thelyphonidae; genus Mastigoproctus; species Mastigoproctus giganteus. The sequence continues at coordinate 46,085,187 of NC_143581.1, read as the reverse complement.
ACTTCGTACAAAAATGAGTTACTACGATATCAAACAGAAAGTGGGTTCTTCTAAAAAAAAAAAAAAAAAAAAAGGGACTTATAAGAGGGCAGGAAAACAAAGCATCACCGGAAGACGAAGGTGGATTCCTTAGAGGAAGATGAAGACACGGTGTGTTTGTTCTATGTCTCCTTATATTCTAGATAGACAGAAGGGAAGGAGGTGATGTGTTTAATGTGTTAAAAGTGAGCTCGCTGTTCAAGTGCAGGAGAAGAGGAAGAAGGCCAGTAACAAAACTATAAATTCTGAGCCCAGCAAAATTCTTGAACGGGCCCACTATGCTCTTTAGCAACCGTGTGGACACATGTTTTTGTAAAGGGCGGCACCTAGAACGTCTGTTCAACTCTGCCTCGTGTCACTATGAAGAGCAGAATCAACTGTAAAATGGCCAGAAATGTGTTGGTGTATGTATTATATGTGTGTTCTGTTGTTCTGGGTACTCGTCCAAACCACGGGAAGGAGGGCCAGTCCCATTAAAGCACATACTGTCTCAAAAGATACTCTGACACACCTGGTGTTGCTAGCAGGTGGGTCAGGTTCCTCTGGGGTGGCCCATTGCAGAGGGACAGACAAAACAGAGAGAGAGAGAGAGAGAGAGAGAGAGGAGGAGGGAAAGAAAAACCACCCATGGTGCAGGTTATGAAAAAAAAAAAAAAAAAGAAAAGAAAAGAATAAATTTAAAAAAAAAAAAAAAAACTAGACTGGAGTGATTGACTCCAAACAGAACGCGAGGGGGGGGGGGGAATTTACACGAGAGAGAGAGAGAGAAAAACGGAAAAAATAAAATAACATAGCTACACTTGAGGGAGGACAAAAGATAAAATAAAGGAGGAAGAAGAAGAAGAAAAAAAAAACTGTCTAATCCATTTCAGGCCCAATGCCGTGGGTGTTGACCACTCTATATGATCTCCTCCTTCGATCAAAGACATCCGTAGCAAAGTTGTGAAGAGCAGATAACCGTTCAGGGATTAGGAGTAACTGGTCTAATTGATTTTCAAATATTGGGACGGTGTTCGCTGAATTTTGCCTCAGATCTCCGTACAGAATACAGTCAAAAAGGAGGTGCCTCCATTTTCTTTGGCTCCGCAGTAGCACAGGTCAGTCGTGCAGAGGCCTAGTTGATGCACTTTTTTTATTAAGACAGTCATGTCCTGTAACCAGGAAGGAATTCTCTGTGGTGGAAAAGCCAGGATTGGACAGAATTAGAAGATGTAAAGGTGACGTCAGGAAAGAATCCTCTGGTAACCATCCCAATCTGGGATGTATTCCAGCTGGTCTGCCAGATGTTCACTAACTCATTGTAGCATCTGGCTTTCTCAGCTTTTGGGTCTGCGTCAAGATCGATGTCAAGGAACTTAATGGGGACGTTGTTTTTAATTCTAAATACTAGTCCTCTGTAGGCGGCATACAGATCCAGAGGAAGAGTTCCAGCTATGACTTGTAGGGCTGTAGATACTGTTCTGCAAACTCTTAAGGGTTGCCAGTAGCATTGTACGTTGGATGGAACTCAATGTCTCTCATCTTGACCAAGCCAACTCGGTGAAACTAGGCGCTGGCCGCATATGTGACGATCGGCAGGAAGACTGCTTTAAGTAGAGACGAAGCGTCCGCTTGGAAAGGCCCCAGTCATTCCTCGAGATAAGAATAATGGAACCAGAGAGCTTCTGGACTTTTGATCTGAGATGGGTGAGGTGTGGCAGGAAGCTTAGTTTGTGATCAATAACCACTCCGAGAATGGTAGCTTCAGTAACTATGGGTAGCCAGATTACAGAGATTTTAACCTGTGGTGGACGCCTAAGGTTTAGCTTGTGCTTAAAGAGCATCGTTTTGGTTTTACTTGGGTTCATGAGGAGTTTGTTCAAGGCTGCCCAGGAGGAGAGATCGGACAGGACCAGATTGGCGTTGTGTTCAATGGCAATCCTAGGTTTTCCAGACAACGATCGTAAGGTCATCGGCAAAGGCTACAACTTTGGTGTTCTCAAAGGAGCGGGAGAGCCAATCCTGTAGAACCATATTCCACGCCAAAGGCCCCAAAACCAACCCCTGAGGGAATCCCCGAGAGACAGGCCTGAAGACATATTGATACTTGGATTTTAGGATAACAGTTCTTTCAGAGAAGTAGCTAAAGAAAAGTTTATATAGTTGTTGATGGGAATAAGAGGCAGACCTGAGGCGCTGTCCCACGAGACAGTGTCGAACGCTCCCTCAAAATCGACAAAAATTGCCAATTCGAACTTTGCCTCGGAGTTTTCTATATGCAACACCAGGTGGAAAAGGGCCTCTTCACAGGAGCGTCCTGGCGTGAAGCCATATTGATGTGGAGAGATTAGATTTTTTGCCTGGAAAAGCACCGAGACTCTTAGGACCATGAGACGTTCGAGAATTTTCCCTAGATCTGCCAAGAGTGCAATGGGATGGAAGGAGCGAGGATCTCAAGGTGGCTTATGTGGTTTCTTTATCAGGCGCAGAAGAGCAGTTTTCCAGGCCTTGGTAAAGAAACCTTCCTGGAGGCAATAAATGCCTGAGGAGATATAGCGGCCTTAGTTTAAACAGATGGAAGATGAACTCTATCAGGTCTAAGCCAGGGAATTTGTTGGGGTTTATTTTCGGTAGTACTGCAGTCAGTTCTTCCAGGGTGAAAGGATCCGTTTAGCAACCGTAAGAGAAGAAGAAGAAAAAAAAAAAAAAAACGCAGTAGTCGGGCCTTCAGACTCTTCGCCCCCTCAAGAAAAGTGGTGGATCTTTCGCCACTGACGACGACGTTGTTTGTGTGTGATTTGTGTTAATAGCTGTGCCACCCTCATCTTGCCCCAAATATGGGGCAAAATAATTTTTTTATTTGAATATTTTTACTGTACTTAGCTAGGCAGTTTTGACAAGACATGTGACGTTGTTTATGTAGTAATTGTACATAAAAATATTTTAAAAAATATATTAACTATTTTTGTTTAGCGTCCCCACCTTGTCGTCCCCCTAATGGCTATCATCTTCGAGGGAAAGCGTGGTTGTTCTCCTTCCCCACCATATGATAAAGGTCTAGGTTCGAATCTCGTCAAGATGAAAATAATTTTTTCCCCCCACAGTGTTGCCAAGTTAGTTGGAAAAAGGTTGAGGGAAGACATGGGAGGGACAGCTAAGCTAGTTTCACGTGTCCTCTATCAACCTTTCCATAACCATTTGCAAATCATATTATAGTCTACTAATCCAATACAAAATATAATCATAAAACCCATAATGGCCCAAATACACCGAGAAAACTAGGGCGCCTAGAAGGAGGGAAAAAAAAGTAATTCTCTAATCAAACAAGTTAAGACGCTTTTTTACGAATAACGCGAAGTACACGCACAGCATCACTTCCACTTGGTGAAGCTTCTTTCATCGCTCCACAACTTTAGTTTCTGGTAGAAGTGACGCTACTCGTCACAAGGCAGTTTGTTCATTAGTCCGCAACGCGTTGCTAGCTGGGCCAATGGGCTGACTTGTGACAAGTAGCTATATTAAAAGTTAACAATAAAAATACAGGTAAACCTCGTTTAACGACTAAATTAGGTTTCTCGAAAACGTATCGTTTAATGAATAATTTCCCATATACCACCATATTCTAATGGGAGACGCGTTCCTTGAAAAATATATAAAATTAGTGAATTTTAAATAACAATTACTTGAGCAATAGTGAAACGATTAGACTTACCTATTTTGCATAAACGATGTCATAATAGCCTCGCTATATAAAAGCGTAACAATAAAAGAGAAGACTGAAGTTATTTCCACACCACCCAAAGAGGTAAACTTCGTGGTTCGTTGGTTTGTTTAACGTGGAACCATCCCCAGTAGGCCTATAACCACGAAAGAAAGGATCACTGCACGACGAAAAAAAGGAATGAACATTTTTGTTGTCGTTTTTATTTATCTTAGTTGATCACAGACAAAGATTCTTCTGTTGTAGATGCAGGTGGTTGAGATGGATTACAAATGACGACTCTGTTGACATGAGCGTGCTTTTTTTTTAGCTGGTAACACTCGTATGCTTTTTTATGTCCCTCTTAACTCTGCTACTGTTTTGTGTGCCCTCATCTTTCTCACCAAAAATAGCCGTTGAAGCTTCTAAATGAGTAAAAGCTTTTGACATGTCCTTGGTCATTATTAATTTTTGGGGTTACAGCGTAAGTCGAGGAAGTGCTTCCAAATCTTCGCCGTGTGATTCCATTAAATCGATCACATTGCACTCCTCAACATTATTCAAGCCAACCGCTTTTGCAATCTCCACTATATTTCTTTGTACTCTTGTGCTGGCTCTTCAAATTCTAGGCATGGAAGAAACTAGGCCAGTTTTCTCCAAGCGCCATTGATATTTGATATCTTAGCTTCCTTCCATGCCGCTTCTATGTTTTTCAGCGCTTTCATTACGTCGAAGCGTCGCCAAAAGTCGCCTGGACAGAAAATAATTATTGATATTAGCCTTGAATTCCTATAGATTGTAATTTTCAGGATATACATGTATTTATTTGAAGAACTGTCGCATTTTCAAAAATAATGCAAGGTCTTGTGATCCAAATTATTTTTTTTACAATATTTTTATACAGCCGTGCAAAATTGCAAATTAACTTACTGCCTAAAAAAATATAAACTTTCAGCCATGCTTCCTTGCATGATTTCCGGATCACAGGGAGAGTGGATTTACTAGGCTTTCCATTAAGGAATCGCGCATGTCCCTAGTTAAAAAAAAAAAAAAAATAGATTAGTTTGAAAAAAAAAAATTAACAGATTATTTTAAAAGAGGATTACGCTTGGATGAAATTTTCGAGTGAGCCCTTGTTAACAAATTGACAGCACACTCTTGCTTCATTGTTCTAGGAGTTTCAGCATTATAAACTAAGAAAGCTGCAGCTTTAGGTTTCTAGCAGCATTTCCACCAAGTCAATGACTAAGGCGATCCTTCGACACTTTAAAACCTAGCGCACTCTGTTCTTCTTTTGAAAGTAATATTCTGGCTGGCAGTTTATTTTGGAATAGCAGGTCGGTAAAAAGAAGGCCTCGAAATGGCGTAAGTCATCTAACGGGAAGATCTATTATTTTTTTCCAGTTTTTTTTTTTTTTTTTTTTTTTATGCCTGGAACATAATGCCTTATCATTTGATAAGCGTTTGGGACTCATTTGGGGAACTACTACAAAATAAGTAATAAATAATCATGTCAACAACTAAAAATAAAAATAGCATGTGGTCAGGGGCGAGAGTACAGTAGCACACGCTCTTTGAGCGGACCGTGGTTCGAGCCCATGACTACTAAATATGGTTCACGTTTTAATGTAAGATTCCTCTGACCTGGTGGTTGTGGCAGAGTATAAACAAGAACATTTTTCTTGAACTTCAGTTTGTTGGGAAACGTCGCAAGGATGATTTTCTAAAATATTCCTGAAAATTATTTTTAAGATGCCACTATAATTAAGCGAGGGATGTCGCAAGGCGAATACTGGTGGCAATTTAAGTGTCGTTATATACCTATAATAAGGTATAAAAAAAAAAAAAAAAGAGACGCATAGTTGAATTAGGTGGAATGAAATGATTTATCCTGTAAAAGTGTACCAATATACACTGGTGTTCAAAGAAAGTGCATCACCCCTTAAAATTGTAATTGTCGTCCGAATAACGTAAGTATATGGCAATATTTCTTACTTATTTCTTATTTGATGCAAATATTTCTTATTTGGTGCAAAGATTGCATCAGATAAGATTGGCACGCGTAGGTGATGAGGTAATATTGCATCAGCTGTTACTTTCAGCTATATAAGCACGCTCTGCAAGAGTTGCAGTCATTCCTTGCTTGTGTCAGGATAGCGACACGAAGAAAGAATTCTATTTGTCGCTTTACGTGAGGAAGGATGTTCTTCCAGTCATGTTTTATAGTATCTTGTAATCGTTCGACAGTAAGTAGATTTCTTTCCAAACTCAAGAATACTGGTTCTGCTGATAGGAAATAAGGAACCAGACGCAGAGTCTCTACGCCAAAACAGGACCGCGTTTTGAGGCGCTTATGCCTTAAAAACCGTAAAGCTTCTTCGTCTGAGCTGAAAAGAGAATGGGAAGAACATACAGGAGTGGTAGCAAGTGCAGTAAGTCAGAAGACGCCTCTTCAAAAATGGACTTGTAGCCAGTCATCCTAAGAAGCCCCTCCTCACACAAAAAATGAAAAAGGCCCGATTAATTTGGTGTAAGGAGCATGACAATTTTTTTCATTCATTTATTAATTACATACAATATATATAAGATTATGTACATCAAAATATATATACATGATTTGTGTTCTTTAATCAGAGTAGCTCCCAGGCATAAGCCCAACTCTGTGTCTACTTGAGAACATGTAGTCTTTACAAAGCAGGCCTAGAAAAGTATGTTGAATTACCTGGGTCTGATTTTACTGTAGCGCATGAAATCCCGCACCTACTGGAGGTAGCGCAATACCAGTGAGTGCCAGCAATCCCGCTCCACGGGTTGTTCATACCAGGGAGCCAGCAGGAAAAAAAACAAAACAAAACAAAAAAATAATAATAATCAATAGTCTCGATAGCACAACTATAAACTTCAAAATAACTGACATCCACTGCTCGGAGGTCCATTTGACATGGACCCTCGAGCAATGGAAGTCAGTTATTTTCTCGGATGAGAAGAAATTCCACCTGCATGGCTCTGATGGGAGACAAACGATTCGCCGTAAATGTGTTGAAGAATACCATCCAGACTGTATGGTGTCTACAGTGAAATTTCCTACCAGCCAAATGATAAGGGGGTGCACTTCGTATCGCGGAGTAGGTCACCTGCAGTTTATAAAAGATTCCGTAAATGCCAATGGATACCTGGCTATATTGGAAGGTAAATTGCTGCCAACCATTCGAGACCATTTCAACCTGCTAAGTAACTGCATCTTTCAGGACGACTCTGCTCCTTGTCATTGGGCGAATAGGGGAAGTAGGCACTTATGTAGTTAGTTTAGCTTCATTTCTGCATTAGAGTTTCGACAGTAATGTGTTTACATTTGTTACAGATGAAAAAAAGGTTAGAAAAACAGTCCATTACAACTGTTAGCTGGCCAGGAAACAGCTCGGACCTGAATCCTATAGAGAACTGTTGGCATCGTGTGGAATCTGCAGTTGCCAGAAAGAAACCAAAAGACCTTTGTGAACTTCAGGAAGCCATAATTCGTGTTTGGAAACCACGAATTATCAGTTGATTATCTTCAGAAATTGATCTTGTCAATACCTCGACGGTGTGCTGCTGTCATCAGGGCCAGAGGCGGTTCAGCTAAATATTAATTTGCACCAGGTGAACTTTTCATTTTGTTTTCCATTTAAAATGATAAACTGAAGCAAATTGAGGGCGTCTGATAACATTTCAGCCATAATTGTCTTGTTTACAAAAACTATTGTATAAAGGTTGCAAATGCTCATTTTGGAATATTTTGAGAACACCTGTCAAATATTACTTAGTTTTGCCTTACCTATTATTAAATATCTTTTGTTTATATTTCTATTTGTGATGCTAGCCATTAATGTAACATACCAACACGAAAAAAGGTTAGAAATATGAAATTCCTAGGTGATACGCTTTCTTTGAACATTAAGTGTATCTTGAGATCACGTACACACTAATTTATATGAAACATTTTGGAATAAATGCACAGGTTTTGTAAGAATTGTGTGAAGCTGAAGTGTGTCCACTTTACCGCATTAAGTGAATTACAGGTTGTTTTTGCGATATACCTTATTTTTATAACCCTGCAGGAAACACTCGGGAGCTGGTGGAACAGAAGCGAGGGATGGTAAAACGTCTACGAAATCCCACCACATTTTTAAAGCAACTCGTTGGAACTACTGCTTAAAGGAACTCAAGTGCAGTGATGCTGGTCGTTTCCCCTTACTGAAACTATAGAATTAAAAAAAAAGAAAAATCCACGAGAGGTTCGTCTTTAAGGCATTACACGATTTGCAGTTTACGGGAAGCAGATTTAAATGTTAATGGGGTCTGCAACGAACAGATACTGGAGGTTCATGGATCTGGCTTGAGAAACGAAAATATTTCCTGAGGATACGCTGAACTTCTATGCTTATGGCAGAAATATTATCCACTATTGTACTTGCATCTTTGGAGCTTGGTGGACTATAGATTCAGTCGCTTTTGTGCCAGCAAAAGAGAAATCAAATCTTTGGAGTATAACTCTTTTTACTATATCTGCCAAAATATCTTGACTGTATTATGGAATCGCTTTGAACAACAAAGTTCCATTATTTCTATTCGATGTTGTATATTCCAGGAAACTATACTACACCTCTTCTATGAAATGGCATTTTGGACGTCCTATTACATGTACGTGTATAAAGAAGTCAAAACAATAATCTTGGCTTAGAATTTGAAAGACTAAAAGGTTTGTGTGTATATGGTGTTATAAATGCAGTGAAAGTACACCCTCTTTGACGACTACACAGATTTTTTCTCTCTTAAAAAATACAAGACTTGTTTGCATTACTAGTTGCTGGAAGTTCCTATAGAAAGGAGAACTGGGCCAGACACCAAAATTTTATTCAATTACAACACTAATTAAATAAAAAACTTACAATAATGAATACAGTTTCTTTCGAAAATTAGTATTTCAACTAAATGCTTCTAAGACAAAGGGAAACTACAAAATTCGTCTCCAAAGGTTCAACCGCTTTCAGAGACTCTATACATTCGATTATAACTAGCATAAGAAAATACACTGGCGTTCCGCTCACTGGCTAACTGGAATAAAGACTCGCTAGGAAAACTGTTTTTTTATTCTCCCTTCTCCAAAATAAATAAATAAATAAATAAATAAATAAATAAAGTTTTTTAAACAGTTTAAAAGACATCGTGCAGAAATACAGGATTAAAATAGCAATTACACCAAGACAAGGAAGAGTTTGGAGTGAAAAACGTTAAAAATAGTCAAAACAACCGATCAATTTTTTTTTTTTTTTTTTTTTTGAGAGTTACTAGATTGCTTAAATTTTCAAAAGACGCTTGGACAGCATGAAATAGCTTAATATATCGTTGCCTGAGCTGTGTATGTGAAGTGTTTATCATTTTCTTGGAGGATAAAACACAACTTATTTCCTGATGAAAAATCCGTACTGTCTCTGCTTAAACTAACTTAGTACAGAGAAGAAAAAAAAATTTGCTTATCATCAACCAAACCCAGACCTTCTACACATTAAGCAAGAGAGTAAGTATCAAATACTTACTCTCCTGCTTAATACTTACTCTCCTGCTCTCAAGTACCTTATCAAATACTCTAAAAGAGAATCCCAGATTTCTGCCCCATTATTTTACTTCTTGATGATCACAATTGAAGATTCAGTCGAAATTAACAAGTTCCGATAAGTCTGAATATTGCCTGGGAAGGTACTTGCACATACAGCAAGTGTCATTCCACTTTTTTTTTTTTTTTGGTAGTTGTTGGCGCATCAGCTTCTGTGGCCATAATGCACCTCCCAAGGTTTTTGCAGTACTTTGATCCAAGCCCGAGGCGAGATTCGAACCCGCGACCTTTAGGTTGCCAGGCAGGCACTTTACCCGCCCGGCTAGCCCGGTCGGCTGTCATTCCACTGGAAAGCATATTTCAGGTTTGGTAGTAATCTAGGTAAGACGTATTTTTCTACTGAGGAAAATCGTGCCATTTTCTATCAAAAACACCGAATGATGGAAGTTCTGATAGTGCATGATAACCTGGAAAAGGTCTGATGATCTGGTTTGTAATCAAATTACTTATAGGTTGAAACAGACTTGTGGAGATTATAAAAAGAATTTTACAAAAGATAGGTCTTCGACCAAACTTTAAATCAAGTTTGTAATTAAGGGATAAAACGGCTAAGAGATTACGAGAAGGATCTGATATAGAGGTTTAAGAAAGACAAATAATATTTTGCATATGTAACACCTGAAGGAAAGGAAAAAAATTGCACTGTCCAACTATAGGGGAGTAGCAAGATCACTACTGACCTAAACAGACAGCTGATGAGTCCAACAGGTTTTTTACATCTATATTATTTTTAAGAGGGAGGAGGCTATTATCTCAACTAACAATTATTCAAAATTTGAAACAATTGTAATAACTGAAAATGCAATGGAGGCTAATCAGAATTAAAATAAGAGTGAATAGCACAAGGATGGAATGTTTCAGATGGAATCTATAAATTTATACTGAAAGAAAGTTAGGAGGTCATGAAATGCAGGACAGTGTTAATTATGGAAGCGACTACATATAGGCTCCAGTTCTCAGGACAGAAAATTGAAGGTATAAATGGGGCAGTTTCTCGTGTGCATTCGGAAGTTAAAAATTTTGACATGGTTGGTCCTGACCAAGCCTTTGCTACTGTATATGTAACAAATTTTCGAAAAGGTTCTGTTTATCTGCAATTCTTGGTGTTAAGGAATTTGAGTATGCAGATACCGAATACAAGTACAGTACAGACTGTATCTTACTTTTGCATAGTATCGATTGTAATAACTGAAATGAAACAAAAGTAAATAGGCAATAATACTATATCGGATTTATTAATGCTTAGCTTACTCTGTACAGAAAAGAGTATTAATCTTTCTATAAGAAAGCTAAAAGTAAAACAAATAAAAGTAGAAACTCTCCTCGGGTTAATAAATAAAATCTATTAAAAAGTGTACATTTGAACGTCTTTGTCTTTTGTGATCGGTGCGATCATTCCTCCCTCAAAACTAGATAAAATCGCCCATCATAGCTTCATTCCGTCTTCCTTGGTACCTCTTTTCCATTGATTATGTACTTATGGAATCTCTTCCCGTGCTCTTTACTAAGATCGCCCAGATTTGGGTGGAAAAAATCCAGGTGAGAGTAATGGAGTTTGATTCACATTCCGCATCTCATTTTTCTTAATTTTCAATCAACTTGTCAACTAGTCCTTTGTATTTTTTCCTCTTAATGTCACCAAGAATGCCATTCACTACAAAGCAAAACATTTACTAAGAATTTCGCTCATTTTATCCTCCAGTTCTTTAGAAGCCAACATCTGCTTAACTTCTGCACACAGCCCCGTTTTACTTTTGCATCAGATGATTTTGAAAACACATTGTATACGCTTGAAGGTGTCGCCTTGAAGATCCAATTCTTTAACAAGTCCCAGTTTGATATGGATTGATGAAAGCAAGATTGACTGCGCCGCCAGGCTGCAGCTCAATTCTGGTAGACCATTTCCTTTTCTTCTCCTGTAGTGCTGATCTACTGCCCTGTTGCTCTTGAGGTTGTAAGAATAAATAGGTGTATATCCTCATTGTGAAACAACACAACTTTCATTTCAAACTTTTACTTCAACTGTCCGTGAAAAGTCACAATCCAAATAAGTGGCATCTTTTCATAAAGAGTTCAAGTAAGAGTTTGAAAGCTGTGTTGCTTTACAGTGGGAATATAGATCCATTGTGAAGTAACCGATTGGGAATATACGTTTCCTCATAAAGACAAAAGATAAAGGATTCTGAATAGTGGTAAAACGTGCATAAGTGACGGCTTTTCTTCATATGCAAGTCTTGCAGCTGGGATCCAGCTGAAACAGGTCGACGCAGCCGAGTACTCGCAGCACACGCTTTCATTGGAATTTGTTTTAAGCTCGCGCGACTGTTAAAGATGATTAATAATTGTATTCATTGTCAAAATGATAAACTGTAAACTCTTCTGACCGTTGTCGTGCCTGAGTATACACAGAACATTTAACTCTTTTCAACGAAATGTCACGAGCATTGCAGTAAATTTGGCGAGATCCAAGTTCCCCACTTTAAGCCATCCGATTCTTGCTGATTAAGGAAATGCGGAGGTTTACTTGAATAGGCTTCAGAGGTGTAATCCGAAATGTCCTGTTTACCAGATTCTTTATCATCATCATTGCGTGTGGCACCAGAGTAATAGGATGTTAGGATACACTACAGCTTTTTAATCTGCAGACTTAACTTATATCCACCATTCCAAACATGACTTCAGCTTTCATGTGGGCTCTCTCCAAATTCAAAGTATAGCAAAAGGCATACCCTTACGACTACCACGAAACTATCCTTCTAATATTGACTTGAAACTTCCACAGCAAACATGATTTTCACACAGCTTGTCTTGTTCCGTGCATGTAGCGCAGTAGTTATACTCGCTGTCCTCCCAAACCGGGTGGAAAAGGCTCGAGTTCGAATCCCCTCAATGACGCGAGGAATTTTTAATGGACTTTTTTTTTTTATCATGTGGTGGAGTTAGTTGGTCTCAGATGAGGGTGGTTGTATAGTTTCCCTCCCAGAAACTAGAGGTTTTTTGTCCAGCAAAGCACCAACCCAACAGAAGGATACATGCAATTATTCGTGTAGTAGCATTAGCTGCTTTATCGTTTAACATACACCTAATATAACAGCTTGTCTTGATCACTCACAGGCATTTCGAAATACGTTTCGTATACGCTGCAAAACTTGGTGCCAACAACATGTTATTCTTTACCTGCTTCGAACCTACATAATATCCATAAACATAGCAGAACGAGTCTAGAAAAAAAAAAAAAAAAAACACACTTTACACCTTAGTTTAGTAGACATAAAAAACTGCAAAAAAAAAAAAACCGATCCATTATACGAACACTACAGGCACTTGTATGTCAGAACATTGGTATGCACTTATGTTGCAAAAACATACCTTCGTCATAAAACGGATCATATCGCGGGAACCGTGGAAATATTCGATGTAACGTCAAAATTTATCTTTACTGAGTGCAATAAATTGATAAACAGAAAATGACAGTTAGTTACATTCACTGATCAATGAAATTAATTAATCAGTGATAATGAATACACATGCACAAATCATGGAGACGAAATACTGGTTATGATATCGTGGATGGAATGGCAATTCGGTTACGATTTTCTCTAGAAAAATTCTCGAAGGTTCCAAGACATCTTTTTAATAGTAGCCAACGTCTGCTTCACAGGGTTTTGAGTTAAGAAATCGCGATTGCCACACCATACGAATACTGGTCTTTATCTTCAAACAGCGGTCAACAAGTCTGTGCAATGTGCTATTTATCACCCCACAGACTAAAAATTTCGCTTATTGTAACTCCGTATCTACTGAAAATCATATACAGATCGGTGCATCCATACAAAAAGATGGGTCCAAATCAGCACACTACCCTCCCTCCCTTCATATAGGTATTCCTTTCAGTGATGTTTTCAGAGAAAAGTCGTATCTCTAGCTCCCTCCAGATAAGTACATACATCTCAAATCAGTCTACACTAATTTATCCGCAAACAATGCACCCCGCCACTGGTCTTGGTATCATGTAACGTGCTATCTAGGACAGGGGCTGGCAATCGTCCCACGACATGAGCTACTTAACAAATAAGAATTTAAAACTTATACAAGCAAACTTTTAAAACACGCAAGATCTCGAAATCGACCTATCACGTTTTTTTTTTTTAGATACTATTTTAAATAAAATAAAGTACGCTGATTGAGGACTATTATAATTTTTTTTAAAATCACACTGTTATTGTTATTTGGTTTTTAGGAGCATTAAAATTATTCCCTGACCTTTCCGCATCCTCCGTATCATGGGCTCGAACCCCGGTCTAATCAAGAAGCGTGTGCTATGCACTGCTGCTCCTGCCCACCTGGCTACAGAGGCGCCTCAAAATCACATTATGTAGGTACATACCACTACTTTGCTTATTGGAGGCTTGAAGTGGTGGAACCCATGTTAAGTCTCCAGAGCTAAGTTCCGGTCAACCCTTCCCCATCTCTTCCATCATGGCGAAATCCGATCTTCCTTACATTTCGAGGGTACAGCTCTAAAACGGTATTCGCAGGCCGGCCGCTAGTTAGTACACCGGACTGAACCTATTGGTAACTTTTTAGGAGGCTTCCGGATTAGCTACTGTATAATCTTGCTACCGCTATTCTGCCAGATAGTGACTGGAGGGAGTCCGAGTACTGTGTATGCAGGGGAGTATTGTCGAGGCCGCGTTATGTCAAGGATCTGGGTATATTCTTACCATGTGTACGCCATATCCAAAAATTTCATTACTTCATACAGCATATCCCCCCCCACACACACTTTTTCTTACTATTGAATACATCATGAATTGTAAAACTAATAGAGTAAGCTTATCTGCGAAAACCTCCCAAACATTTCCTAGTTCATTTCATAAATATACGTGGTCTCAATTCTAATCTCAACGATGTCCATTTCTACTTGTAGTCTGCCTAACCCCATGTACTTTTTCTGACAGAATCTCAGTTATTGGTTGATTCGACCACTGCTCATCTCAGTTGCCCAAATTATTCGCTGTACGATTCCTTTTGCCTCAAAAGTGGTACATGTGCATATGTCCGTTCCGATATTTCCTGTGAGAGACTTGGTAATTTAGAATCTCCTCGTCTCGATCTTCTCTGGCTTGCTTAAAATCTCTCTACCTCATTGTGTCAGATTCATCTGTTGTCTCTACCGTTCTCCCAACTCCACTAATCACTTGGAGCTCTTTGACTTCCTCTCTTTGCAACTTGACTTTCTCCAGTCCAACTTTCCTAGCAGTGAGGTAATTTTCCTTAATGATTTTAATGTTTACAACTCCAGCTGGCTTCCGTTTTCTAGTCACACCGACCCAGCTTGTCGAGATGCTGAGGCTTTTGCAATTACTAATGACCTTGCACAGATTGTTCATTTACCTACAAGAATACCGGACAATCCTAACCATGCAGCCAACACCCTTGATCTTTTCTCACAAACAACCCTTCTAAGTACGCGGTATAAGTGAGTGGTCCTTTAGGCACCTCAGATCACAACTTGGTGATTGTCTCTTCTCTAATGGAGCCTTCATCTCATGGCTATTCCCAACCTCGTATTGTTTGGTATTACAAGAATGCAAAATGGGATGACCCGCGAGATATCTTTTCTTCTTTTCCTTGGTCGGATTACTGTTTCAAAACTTCTGATGTTAACGTTTGCTCAGACTGTGTCATTATTCTTGCAGGAATGGAATACTGTACTTTATTCCACACTCCACTTTAAAATCTCGTCCTTTATCTAACCCTTGGTTTTCCAATAAATGTGCTAAGGCTGTTCAAAAGAACAACGTTACATATTGTAATTGGCTTGTTTCCAAATCTTAAGATTAATTTTCTGCCTACACCAAGGCTCGCAACTATTAGGCGCATTTAGGGCTAGAGCCTCAAGCTGCGAACAAATTTAGACTATGTATATAAAGTGCTTAGCATCATAATACACAGCCATTTCTGAATAAACAGAAAATTTTTAAGGTGGCATCGTTTTAGGTTATATCTCATATTGTGAATGCCTTCACAACGAGTTGCCATGATATTGCACTACTTCGAATAAGTAACGCTTCACCTAAGGAGAAGACTAGTGTTACTTATTCTCAGATAGGTACCACCACCCAGACAGCACTGTTTCAGGGCTATTTGGCCCTTCGTCAGTGAGTGGGTAGGTACCCAGGTGATGCAATGATGGCAAAAACAGTTATGAAGTATAACTCCACATTTCTGTTTATTCAGAAATGGCTGTGTATTATGATGCTAAGCACTTTATATACATAGTCTAAATTTGTTCGCAGCTTGAGGCTCTAGCCCTAAATGCGCCTTAGTCTAAATACATCATACACCATCAGGCATCTCTCATAATGTGGAGTTATACTTCGTAACTTTTTGCCATCATTGCATCACCTGGGTACCTACCCACTCACTGACGAAGGGCCAAATAGCCCTGAAACAGTGCTGTCTGGGTGGTGGTACCTATCTGAGAATAAGTAACACTAGTCTTCTCCTTAGGTGAAGCGTTACTTATTCGAAGTAGTGCAATATCATGGCAACTCGTTGTGAAGGCATTCACAATATGAGATATAACCTAAAACGATGCCACCTTAAAAATTTTCTGTTTATTCAGAAATGGCTGTGTATTATGATGCTAAGCACTTTATATACATAGTCTATTAGAAAACTTGCTTCTTGCCCTAATGGTAGCCGAGCATTCTAGTTTCTTGCCAAAGCTATTGGCCGCAACTTTTGCTCATCTATGCTTCCCACCTCTTTCAAAACCAGATGGTCCTGTTGTCACTTCAGCCAAGGATAAAGCTGACCTGCTAGAATCACATTTTTCTTCCAACTCCTGTATCAATGATCTTGGTAAAGACTTCCCACCATTCCCAACACGCTCCATTCAATACCTCCTGTGGTCTTCCGTCAAAAGGATGTCAGAAGAATTTTGACGAATCTTGATGCTAAGAAAGCTCCAGGTCCTGATGGTATTTCTCCACTTGTTCTCAAAACTTGTGCTCCTGAACTTACTCCTCTTCTTTGCCGCCTTTTTTCACTTTCTTATTCCAAAGGAGTTTTTCCTTCTGCTTGGAAATTTGCCCATATCCAGCCAGTTCCTAAAAATGTTGACAAATCCTTCCCATCAAATTATCGTTCTATTGCAACTACTTCTACTCTTTCTAAAGTAATGGAGAAATCAATTAACCGCCGACTCAAACTACCTAGAAACCCTCCGTCTGATCAATGATCGCCAGTATGGATTCCGTCAGTGTCGATCCACTGGTGATATTCTGGCTTATGTTACCCATTTAGGGACAAATTCAATGGAAAAGTTCGATGAAACATAAGCAGTTGCTCTTGCCATCTCAAAGGCTTTCGATCGCGTTTGGCATAAAGGTCTCCTAAACAAGCTTCCATCTTATGGTTTGCCAACTGTTTTTTGCAATTGGTTATCCAGTTTTCTCTCTGATCGCTCACTGAGGGTGATGATAGATGGTTCTATCTTCTAACTTTTCCACTAATGCTGGTGTCCCCCAAGGTTCAGCTCTTTCCCCCACTCTTTTCCTCTTGTATATTAATGACCTTCTTCCATTGACGGGAAATCGTATTCATAGTTTTGCCGATGATAGCAAGTTGCACTCCACTTTCCATTTTGAAAAACCTTGCCCTGCTCAATCAACTTGAACTTCTCGAATATCCGCTACCAATTCCTTAAATGCCGATCTCCAGGTAATTCTCCAGTGGGGCAAAGACAACTTAGTTTATTTCAATCCTTCTAAAACTCAGTCTTGTCTCATATCTCGCAAAAAGTATTCTTCTGCTCCTATGCTTATCTTTAGTGACACTCCGATTTCTAGGCAAAATGATATATCTCTTTTGGGGATTACCCTGACTTCTAAGCTCTCTTGACACAAGGACATTAGAAATATTGCTTCCTCTGCATCTAAAAAACTTGGTTTTCTCTTTCGCTCTCGGCGTTACTTTTCTTCCAAACAGCAGGTCACTCTGTATAAATCGCAAATCCGTCCTGCCATGGAATATTGTTCCCACATCTGGGGTGGTGCCCCCAAAATCTCTCTCAGGCTTCTTGATTCCATTCAGAAGAGGGCACTTAGGTTAATTAATGATTCATTTCTAACAGAGTCTCTCCACTCGCTCTCCCATAGACGTACTGTTTCTGCTGCATGCCTCTTCTACAGATACTTCCATGGGCGCTGTTCTTCTGAATTGGCTTCTATAATTCCCGCTCTCTCTTTCAAAACAGTCCGAACACGTGCCGCCACCAGCCAACATCCATTTACTGTCCAACTTCAAACTCACAGAACCAACTTTTCATCTTCCTCGTTTATTCATTCAACTGCCGTTTTCTGGAACAGCCTTCCTTCATAGGTATTTCCTGAAAATTATAGTCTACAGAAGTTCAAGTCCAATGTCAACAAATATCTTCTTTCGTCTACTCAACCTCCAACCCAAGCACGGTACTAAGTACTATAGGGTCTAATACCTCTCGTGTTTGGGGTTTTCATAAAAACAAACAAAAAAAAAAAAAAAACCATAAAAATTTGAAGTAAACTTATAGACTAAATAAGACAAGTAATTAACGAAATTTATTCTACTGGTATTTTCCAGAAAATTATATTTTTGTTTTTATACAGTAAGACCGATCAAAATGTGTTTTGCGATCGACTATTTGCTGGCTAGTCTAGAACATTTCAGATGGTCTCTCTTATGTGGGGATAAGGGCAATAGCGAAACTACCATACCACACGACCTCCTACGGCTGCTTCGGTTAAGGTTCTTCAATATGCTCTAGAACCCAGAAAATTTATAGTTACGCCACTGGGCGATGAGAGTAGACATCTTAGGTAGTCTTGCACAAAGGCTACCCTCTTCGTATGGTAAAAGCAGACATAGACGTTTGTGAGGGCCATGAAGTTCGAGCTCAGTCGAAATAATGTTGTCAGCCTGGTTTTTTTTTTTTTTTTTTTTTTCGTGCCTACAGTTGAAGATATCCCTCCTGATTTAAGGTCATTGCCCTAGGTTTTTCAATCTTTTTTGGAGCAATGGAATACTTGAGAATGGATAAGAACTTGGCGGAACACCATATACGATGTTTCAAATAGAGACCGAACACCAAATCTATATAAACTGTTCTCTTCATTCAGTTTCAGTACAAAATAAAGAATAAAAATAAAAAAACTTCGTCTTCACTAGAAAGAAAATAATTCGAATTACATCACACGTATATTTTTAGCATATATGTATTGAGTATATTTTCTTTTTAATTTGCATCAAAATAGGCCCAAAGTATCCAAGTGGTCAATCGCAGCAGTGTAGTGGCACACGCGTTTGAATTGACCGTGGTTTAAGCTCGCGTACACTATTAAATACGATTATCGATTGTGTTCATTTTCAAAATGATCAGCAGTAAATTCCTCTAATCTAGTCGCCATATGGGGAATAAACAGAATGTTAAAATATCAAAATGTTGATAAGTGCTAATTTTTGGTAGAACATTTCACACAACACTTGGGTACTACTCGCGGAACACCAGTTGAAAAACACCGCTTTAGATCTTTTAGTACCAGTCTCTGACTCCAGGCATCCTCTCCAAAGTCTATGGACAACCGCACGATCAACACTGAGCAATCTGACTAATTTACATGAGACTGGCCAGCCTTGGGCCAATCAATGGCTCTCCAGAATAAACAGAGCAACTGTGACGCGATTGGTCATTCACCGAACGAAAAATAAAGCTTGCTTTTCTACCTGCTCCCTTATAAGTGCAGTTGCTGGATAGACTACATCAACAACGGTGATGTTTTTTTTGTTTTTGCGCCAAAAGAACGAAGGTTATGTGGCACCATTTTCTTAGGGGTAAAGGAGGGAAGCATGCAACTGTCTGTCTACCAAGACAGACTAACTCGGTCACAGTGTGGGGAAAAAAAAAAAAACTTGATTTTACATACCTCATGCTTAATCAGCATGGGAGTATGTGAAATCAGCATCATATTTTGAGGGCTGAATATAACGGTACGTACTTTCATAGCATGATTACAATATATGGGAAAAATATTTACAAAGTGGGTGTATTGTTAAATTTTGGAAACAATGTGCTTTCGAAACAGAGAAAGAAAGGTTTTAAGAATGTCTGATCGAGAAGAGAACACCTGCAGTCAGACGCAATCTTAAAATGTAAATTTTCTTGTTTGTACTCTGGCAACACCTTGTGGTGTTGCCAGAGTACAAACAGGAGGAGTTTACAATAAATCATGAATACAATTCGATAATCGCAT
The DNA here is from genome assembly GCF_048544385.1 of Mastigoproctus giganteus. Classification (NCBI taxonomy): domain Eukaryota; kingdom Metazoa; phylum Arthropoda; class Arachnida; order Uropygi; family Thelyphonidae; genus Mastigoproctus; species Mastigoproctus giganteus. The sequence goes on along the minus strand of NC_143581.1, from coordinate 46,065,518 downwards.
TTAGTAGTCAAGGGCTCCAGCTCAAAAAAGAACATGTGCAATTGCACCTCGCACTTGACTACTCGGCTACGTAGCAAATGGTATAGTGGAATTATGCGTTATAGTGATCTTTAAGGAGAGAATTTTTAATTCCATAAATTTTTTATATCTATTACAAAAATCGAATTTGCATAGTGAGAACTCATTTAGAAAAAAAAAAGTATATACATTTCCAAAAGATGATTTTTTGGGTCAGTGCCGTCTTTTCCATTAGGCACTATACCTAGGGCCTACGAAAAAACAGGGACCCAAAAATATAATTCCCATAGAATTAAACAATTTTATTTCAACATATTTCTAAAAACTAATTAAGATAAATTCGTTTTTCGACTTTGTGTTAGCAAAATCATTAACATCAAAGTGAGTATTGCGAGTAAGTTAGTGCCGGAACAAGTGTTGTGGAAATAACTTCAAACTCAAATTTACAGAAACACTTTCGAACACCTTATATATATATATATATATATATATATATAAAAAATAGATTTAACGCGTTTGATATGTGTCGAGTTCTCAGAATAAAGAGTATCTGGGACCTAAGAACACCAAACACGTAGCCCCACTGGGGCTACGAACACGAAGAGGCCCCTGTTTTGTGTATCTATTTCCGGTATTCATAAAAGCCATGTTTCTGACACAAAATAACAAAATGTTTAATTATTTTTTGTCTCTTCTAATTCCAGTAATCAGGAATTACATACATACAGATGAAAAATTATACAAAAGAATGTGATGTGGAAAGGCGTTAATAAACACTCGTGCCTTAATGGTTACTTTAATATCAAGGACATGTTATTATTATTTTAATTGCTCTGCATAATTAATCGTCTCCCCGCTATATATCTACCAAGAATCCAAAGTACAATAATCGAGAATCAGCAACTCGGACATCAATTGAGAAGCAACTTTTTAACGTACACCGGAAACTGTCAACATGACATCATACATCGCTGTTGTAACTGCGCTTCACACCTGTTTCGTTGTTATTTAAACAAGCACGCTCTGTTTTCCGCTCAACCACTTCCTTTTCTGCCCATCTCCCAAAAGTCCGACACAACGCGGCAAAATTGCCGAAATTAAGTTGCGTTCAATCCATAAATCATAAAGCGAATTTAAAAATGAAAATAAAAAAGCATTGAAATAAACGAAGTTAAAGCAAAGGGGAAGTGGTCTCCAGCTATTGCACGTCTTAGTAAATGTTCGTGTCCCAGCAACAGCCTCGGGTTACGCTATGCGCAACCCATCTCACAACGATCAAAACTCGATTCACGTTTCCTTTGAATCTAGTGATAAATGGTTCTCACGATGCGCTCATGTACGGAGGAATTGCCAGCTCGGTCACTTGGTAAGATCAGTTTGTCATGTGGCCAACACAGTGAAGTGATTTTCCGTGACTCTCAAGTATATCAAAGTTATACATGCCGATAAACGTAAAGGTCAGAGATAACTTTACTCCCAGCTATTCTATCATCCGTTTGGGGAGATGAGCCTTTTGAACGAAGCTGGCGCCATCTAACAGGCTCACCGGAAAATGTGTTAGATTTTTCCCTCGTGAGGAACAGTTACATTTGTATTCCGATGTAATAGTCGATTTTTCTTGGCAAGTTTTCAAAATAAAATGCTAGCTGGATTCAAGTGAGTAGACACCTGTATTTGCGAGTCAAAAACCACACTCGAATAATGCATTTACACAATTATGCACATTAAATTATGTGCATAATTATGCACATTCGTAAAAAAAAAAAAAAACTGAAAATTTATTATGTATTTACGGTTTTTGTACCTGTAGGCATCGGAGCACTTATGTAAATGAATGTGGAAAACAGGGCATTTGCATATGATTCTAAAAAGAATCCCAAGATTTCTTTTCGTAGTGTTCTTTACTTCCACTCATAAAAAAAAAAAATGTTCAATATTCAGACCAAATACACAAGTCCACCGATACGTATTTGTAAAACAGTGAGACGATCAAGGCTGAAGATGTGATCATAACTCAAGCTAGCAATCCAACAGAATTTCATTTCGATTAAAGAAAATCTAAAAAAAAAAAATTAAATGATCTGCTGCAGCACTTTTCAACCAGTAGCAGGCTGAGTAAAGAGAAGCTAATATCGAGACCGATTTATGTAAAAACAAAAAAACGGAGGGGAAAAAATGACATATGGGTAATGTGACTAGGCATTACCAGAAGTCCCTAGTTATAATATAATAAAATAGAAAAATAAAATTTTGAAAAATCGAAATGCATGAAAACAAAATAGGGCAGAGAAAAGTGATATAATTTTAATGCATTTGTTATTTTACAAATAAGTTTACAGTTTCCGTGAAAATACACTAATTATTGAGAAAAAGTCTGTTAGAAACACTATGCAAGATCCCTTTTAAGTTTGAAGCTCAGGCCAAATGCTCTTCCCCCCCCTTCTCTTCGCAAGGGCCTTGCATGTGACTAAAAAATTTAAAAATGTAATCCAATGGAATGTCATGATGAGGAAGTTCTAAGGGGAAACTACATATTCGAGGGCAATTCCACAGTCTTCAAAATTTCGGTATACTATCCTCATGTATGAATTAACGTAGGCTATGCATTACAGTTTCAAAGCAATATATACAGGGTGTTTAAATTAAAATGGACCCAGAACCTACTCACTTAATTTTAGGTTTAGGCTATTTGTTATCTGTACTTTTTTTTTTGTCAGATTTGAGGTGAAATTTTTGAATTTGACACTTTATAAAATTGGACTAAGTATTTATGAAAGTTGTCCATCATCCTCTGTTTAGCTTAAAACGGCCATCCGTGCACTTCTGAAACGAACATAAATAGATTTTAGCTGAAGGGAAATAAATAAATAAATAAATAAATAAATAAATACGTTGATGGTTGTTCAGTTTTCAGTACTCGTGTTCAACTGCGTCGGTCCTTAGTTGTGCCGCGTCTCTTTACGCTATAACTGTTGAATTATTATTATTTTATTTATTTATAGATAAAATCAGCTTACTTTCGCTTCTGAAGGTACACTGATGACAGTTTTTAACTAAACCAAGGGCAGCGAACAACTTTCCCTGAAACTTTTTCAGGGAGAGTTGTCCATTGTAAACTTTTGCGTTGATAAAAAGCAGTTGATTATGCAAATTTTAAATTTAGAAATCATAAAATCAAAACGGTAATACTTATTTAAATTTTAACAGTAGATCAGTTCAAATATAACAGAAATGTCAGGATGACAAATAGCCTAAACCTAAAATACATAAGCGAAACAGGCCCTGGTAGTTACATTAAATTTCAAAAGATTGTTACTTTCGAGGAATTCACATGAAGGAAGATTATTCCAGAGAAGAGAAGTAGACAGAAAGATAAATTAAGAGGAAGAAAGATTACTGTGATGAGTGAACAAAGGATCGCTATTGTAACTGTTTTTGCAGCTTTAGTAAAACAAAAGTGTAGGAACTGTGTATGCCAATTCAGAGACCAGGCCCAAGAAAACAGCTATAGGAAAAAGGCAGGCAGTAGAAACTAATCGGCTGAGTGGCTAGAAAAAAAGTCATTGATGATATTTCTAAGACAGTATTTTGGAATTTGTACTGGGTTAACAGCTGTCCAAAAGAAAAGCAACTCCAAGCACAAAAGAGAAAACTTGTAAGATGCTGAGGAAGCTAGAGATGTGATACGTTGGTGTCGAAAGAGGTTAAGGTTATTATTCCAAATAGAGAAATCGGATCTTGTCTGGAGATCATAATATTATCAAAGTTAAGAACGTTCTTTTTTGAGATAAAGTAGGACTGGATTTTGTTAACATCGAAATTGACAAGGTCATCGACCCATTGGAGAATAGTCTAGAAATCAGCATTTAAGAGGTAAACGGGAGATATTCGATATCCTTTATTCTGCGCAAACCACGAAAACATGGTTTGCGCAGAATAAAGTTTGTAAACTAAGAGAAAAAAAAAAAAAAAAAAAAAAGACAACTATCCAGTAAAACCTTAAACAAGATTTTTGGATCAATGATATTTATACAGGAGTAGGTGAAAGAACAGAGGACTAATGTGCACCATTATTATATGAAAAATTAGGGAGGTAAAAAGCCATCCACAGCGATAAAAACCACTCAAGCGCAAAAATAAATAAGTAATTATAAATCTCTATGTGTAGGTTTAAACACTGAAATATAAAATCCAGCTAAACAACGTTAGTACAAAGATGGATAATGTAAATAAGGAGATTTCTTCACTCACTTGATAGCGGTAGAATCCGTATAGAGGACCTCCTAATTAAGTGCGATGTGTCCACTACTTCACGAAAAATACAATTAAATGTTATTCAAAAAAAACAAAAAAGAAAAGAAAATCTACGTTTCAATAAAAACTACTGGGCGCTGAATACTGGACGACAGAGCTAAGAAGCCCGATAAAAAAAAGTTTTACAAGAAGGTATTTAAAAGACACAGTCCTGCATACACAAAGCATCATTCAGTTTAATTTTAAAGGTAATGCCATCTTCAATGTGCAGAAAAGCTTAATGATAAAAATCTATCATCGTATAATGCAACCAGATTTTCACCTTCCTCAAGATCACTGAAAAATTTCTCGCAAAGACACCAAAAGTTAACTCAGTTTTAAGTAATTTTGGTAAAAGTGTCATGACAATTTCTTTTTCTCTTTATTTTGGGTAAGATGAACTATTTTTTTGTGCTGGAAGTGCGAAGCATTCCAAATCTTAAACGAAAGCGTCGAAACCTGTGAGAAGTGATAAAGTAACAAAACCAAAAGAACAGAGGGAGATTTATTAGTTGTAAAAACGAAAAAAACTTCTTTTTCTGATGTAAATTGGTGTGTTCTTAGAACAACTAGGGCACGTGTTTTTTTTTTAACAGACATCAATCATTTTGTCTACATCCTGTGGTATGATATCCTTTAAAACAAAAAGTAAAGGAGAGTAAATATGTCTCGTTTCTTCAAGACATAAGATTCTAACAATTTCGAGTCGAATCAAAACTAGAAAATTCTTGATAAAGAGTTCTTATTAAAGACATCGTTTTCTTTATCAAAAATGACGTGGTACAATAGATATCCCACATGGATATTTATGTAACGTTCACAGTATGGTAATGAAAAGATTAAAACAAAAAAAACTTTAAGAATAAAAATATAGCTACCATGATTTTGCAACTTTTTTCAGGTTTAAAACTCCAATTCCAACTGTACTAAAACTGAATCATATGTAAAACTCAGTTACAAATCGTATATTACTGTACAGGTATTTATTGGCATGCAATGAATCGATAGCATACAGTTCGTCCACTATGGAGCGTTGGAGAGGTTACCTTATTGATTAGCTATAAACTCCTCGGCCATTGCAAGACATATACTGTACTTTTTCAGACATTGGAGAAGTGGAGTACTGTACAATGAAAGAAAAAAAAAAAAAAAAAAAGCGCGACCTAATCCGAACATTTCTAAACCAGCCTGCTGGGTATGTAAACCCTAACCTAGGAATGGGTGGTAATAAATTCCGGTCGGTCTCTCTCTTTCATTTCACTTGATTTGTATACCAGTTTCAACGAGAAATTTACTAATTTTTATTAGTATATTATTTCAATTACTAGGTAATAAATTTCAAATAACTCAGTTCAATACGCTCCATTTACAAGCCTATTTTCAAATTTTTATAAAGAAGGATGGCAAGCAAATGATCTAAAAAAAGAAAAAAAAAAAAAAAAAATTGGTTGTTTTAGAAAACTTCCTAGTTCGACGATATAGTATCGAACATGCAGACACGTTAAACAAGTCTAGATTTTTAACAGTGTAAACACTGCTGTGGTTTTTTTTTTTTTTTTTTTGAGCCAGTTTGAGTTTAAAAAAGTGGTCTGACAAAATAAAAAAGCAAAATGACCTACACAATAAGCAGTCATGTGTCATGTGCCAAAAATTAAAATAACTTTGCCGAAATGTAGGCGAAAATGATTTATATTTAAATCTTTGTTTTTGGTCTCAGCTTTTACCTAAAGGCTTAAGAGAAATTATGAATGAAAAAATAACGTACAGTAGAATTACAATTATCGAAAAGAAATTTTTTTTCGCTTTTATTTTTTCTCCCTAATTTCACTCAAAGAAATTGGCACCTTCAATATTTAATTGTAAGAAATAAAAACATCCCATGAATATAATAAAATCGTGATTATACTTATTATAAAGGAAACAAAGAATGGTAAATTTTATTCAAGTCATTTCTGTATCTGCATAGCAATCACATTGATATAATACATAAACTTCAATGCAAAAAAAAAAAAAAAAAAAAAAAAAAACCAATACATTTAAAATGGCCGCAAATAAAAATTTATGTAATGTCCAATTTATACATATTTATTTTTTCTGCAAAGTTTATATACATCACAACAGCGTGGTGATGTTATTAAAAATGGCATGAATAATCTATGTAGTCTGCTAATCAAGCAATTCATTTTCGAATTATAAAAATGGGCAAACAATATCAAGAGATTTGTTAGTCACTGTCCAAGTGCTGTCCGTGAACAAGATTAGAGATTCATTGATAATAAGAGACTGGTTACTCAATTTCAAGATCGGTGCACGAAACATCAGACCGAAGTAATAAATCACTAAACAAGTTTTACTGTTTAATGAATATCTTTAGAACTTGTCCTTTGTAAATATCAACGTTCATCGATTTTTATTTATTCATATGACGCCTAAAAAGGCAGCAATGAACAAATATGGGAAATTAAGTAGCTCAGAGAATATAAATATGCCCATAAAAAGCATACATAGGAAAAGGGCGTGTTGTCAAAGACGTTCTAGACCGGAGCATCGGTGACGCGATTGTGCTGAACTTTCTGCTGTTACCATTCCAAAATACTCCGTACTGTGGGCGGTATATTTTGTAAGAGAGAAAAATATTTTTTTATTATTACACTGCGCAATACTGTACTGTATTTTTCATAAACTGCACTTCACCTTTCGAAAAAAAAAAAAAAAAAAAAAAAACACGACTATACTTGTATAGGTACCACGTACACAAGTTGCAGTACAAAAATTAAATATATTTTCGATTTTTTTTTTTTTAATATGACCACCCGAAATCCGGCAAAGTTCAGATCCCTGGGTAATCAGATTTGGAAAGTTAAATTATAATCAACAAAGGAATCAACTGCCACTGAAGCGTTTAACATCTTCAGATTGCTACTAGATATGCCGAATTGCAAGAGCTATATGATAATCAATTAACGCGTTTGATGGAAGTACATCTTGCAGAATAGAGATAGAGAGAGAGAGAGAGGCCTGATAATTAGCAAGCAGCACAACACTAGCAATTACTGTATTTTTAAATATAGGAAGGCACAGTATGCACCGATGAGCCAAAACATTATGACCAGCGAGGTCTTTATGCAAATCGAAGCAACTGTAGGTGAACTACGGCGCGTGCGCGGGTCTCAGAAATACAATTGTATATACATCCCACGATATAAAAAAACACCTGATACTGAGCTCAGTTAATCAGTGTTACTCTTGTTCTTCAGATGGGAAAGGCAGCGGACTTCGGCGAGTTTGAAAAAGGCCAAACCCAGTCGCCAGACGACTGGGTCAGAGCATATCCGAAACGGGAGGGCTGGTGGGATGCTCACGGTAAGCCATGGTTAGTACATACCGAAAGTGGTCCGAGGAGGGGGAACCCACGAATCGCCGGCTAGGTGTTGGACGACCACGGCTCATCGATGCTCGAGGTGAGTGAAGGCTCTTCCGGATGGTATGTGGCAACAGAAGGGCGACTGTGGCGCAACTCGCCGGTACTTGGAATGCTGGTGACGGGGGATATGTGTGTCACAACACACAGTACATCGAACCCTGCTGAAAATGGGGCTGCGAGCTCCATTTTCAGCAGGCTGCAGGCCGCTCCGAGTGTCTATGCTAACCACAGTTCACCGGCGACAGCGCCTACAATGGGCACGCGAACATCGAAACTGGATCTTGAGTGATTGGAAGAAGGTCGTCTGGTCCGATGAACCACGTTTCCTGTTGCACCATGTGGACGGCCGGGTACGTGTGCGTCGTTTACCTGGATGCACCGTGGGACGAAAACAAGCCGGTGGAGGCAGTGTCATGCTTTGGGCAATGTTCTGCTGGGATATCCTGGGTCCAGTCATCCATGTGCTGGGCACTCGGACGTCTACCACCTACCTAAACATCATACAGACAGACTACCCCCGCTTGCATAGACCAATAGCGTTACTAGCCAACCTCGGGATAATGCTCGAGCGACTTATCGCTGTTCGCATCACCCTCTGGTTTGTAGGCAAAAACATTATTTCACTAGCCTAGTACGGATTCACGATGGGGAGGTCCTGCGAAGATACTCACTGATCTAGTTCTCCACCTGGAGATGTCTCAGGTTAAGTACTGGTTAGCACTATTTATTGACTTCGAGGGGGCTTTTGATAATGTCTGTTGGGAGAGTGCTTGGATAGCCTCCAAAAAGCAGAGTGCCCAAAAAACCTCTACTGGCTATTAAGAAGCCACTTCACAAACAGATCAATTGTAATTAGATCAAAACACCTCCAAGTCCAAAAGGCCATCCATCATGGGGTGCCTCAGGGCTCTGTGCTGGGGGCCCCTGATTTGGAACCTAGTTCTCCAAGACTGGCTGAGTTACACCTTTGATAAAACAAAAAATTATAGCGTTCGCCAACGATCTGACCATCGTTGTCTCTGGAAATCACGCACGGCGACAGAACAAGCAGCCCAAACTGTCCTCACTAGTCTAATATCACGGACCACAATGAATGAACTCAAGATCAGCCCAACAAAATCCAGCATGATGGTGTTTAAAACCAGATTAGATCCGAGAAGGCCCCCCCCAGGTCAAAATTAACGGAATTGGACTCCCATCGCCGAACAAACCAGAGTTCTGGGTGTAATAATAGACCATCGACTCTTCTTCCTCCCGCACCTGCAGCATGTCCACAACAAAACGAAGAAATTCTCTACATCCATAGTTAGAGTGTCAAGGAACGAGTGGGAGCTCTCTCAAGGGGCACCCTGACCCTCTATTATAAGGCGGTTTTTCTGCCCTTTGTTTCATACGCAGTGGGGACCTGGTTCCACCGAGCCACGAACAGTAAAATTAAAGGAAAATTAGCTTCAATCGAAAGATCAATGCTGCTGGCCTTCCATTCGGGTTTGCCGCACAGTCTCCACGGCTGCATTACAAGTATTGGCTGGTGCCCTACCATTGGACCTCCATATTATCTTCAGGGGGTTATCCTACAGAATCAAGAAACGCATCCCAACAGCAATAGCAGGAGTAGAGATCAACCTAAACACAGAAGTTAAACAAGAAAAAACATGCTGTTATAATGAAATGATAAAACTGTGGTAGACCAGATGGGACACCTCGCCAGGGGGCGCTGTAACCAGGGTTTCCTTCCACTGGTAACTTTCACTACAGCCAAAGCAACCAATAAGTGGTTCTCTTTCATTCTCACTGGGCGTGAGTCACTAAATAGCAAACTGCACCAGCTAGAACTCCTTGATACAGACCGTTGTCACTGCAGACAAGAGGAAAATTGGAGGCAGGTGCTCCTCAACTGCGCCCTCTATCAAGAGCAAAGAAACAACCTAAAGAGGGAAATCCCCCACCTACAACGAGGAACAAGTACAACAATTAATAGGCACCTCACACAAACTAAAGGCATTCCAGGTCTTTGCCGCAGACGTATTTGAGAAGAGGAAAACCTATGCTAACCATCAAAACTACCGGGCCCCAGGGACTTCAACTGCCGACTAATGCCAACCAATTGATAGAATCCTCGTATTGTTGGACGTGCTACATTTAGTGACTGAAAGACTTTTTTTTCGCACTCTGCTCTGGCTCCTCAGCAGCAATAGCGCCCTACTGCTATCCTTTCCTCTCTGTCCAGCGCAGGGTATGGTACCCTCATACGGGATGGAAACAACTTTTTTCACTTTTTTTTAACATTCTGTTGCTGGCAGCACCCTGGTCATCGCTCCTGCACCCACTGGTATTGCACTACTTCCGGTGGGTGCGGGATTTGTGCCTTATAGCACAATAGATGGCTGCGGACCTTGGTCCGATCCTTCGTGCCTTGGGACAGACACCAGGCAGGAGCTGCTCCCCTGGTGGGGAAGAGGCCTGCCGCTTTGTAGAGACGCTACACATTCACAAATTTTCAAGGTGGAGTTGGGTTTATGACTGGGAGCCACCCTCTCTACAGAACACATTTACAGGCAAACACACGAGTATTTAATGATAGTACAGAGTTTCTAAATATATTTTATATATAAAATCATGTGTATACTTTGATATACAGAGCTTTAAATATATGTAAATATATAAAATCAAGTATATAATCTTGAGACTGTATATCGTGTGTAATTAATAAATGAAATGAATGAATGGTCATCGCTCCTTTCTGTTCCCAGCTGGGGTGCGGGATAAAAAAAAAAAAATTTTTTTTTATTTATTTATTACTATTATTTATTATTCTCTCTCGTTCTGCCCTGGGCTGGGGCTCACCAGGCCAGCAAACTCATGCCCCTCTCTCTCTTTTTTATTTATTATTTTCCCCTCTCCCCAACAATTATCCTGGATTGGGGGTCCGCTGGGCCGAGGGAGTCCTCCTCCTCTCTTCTCCCTCTTCACTTTGCACTTATTTTCTTTGTAGGGAAGGCGCCTCTGTAGCCAGGAGCAGCAGTGCGTAGCACATGCTTCTTGATTAGACCGGGGTTCGAGCCAGTGACCACCAAATACGGAGGATGCGGAAAGGTCAGGGAATGACCACCGCATATCCCCGGAGCAATATGGCCTTAGTTGCTAATGCTCCTAAAAACCAAATAACTAACTGTAGTAGGGAAGGCCTTGCCTTCCAAAGGCTAGGGACGAGTACCTGGAAGCGGTTGTCCAGGTGATCGCTGCTTCTTAGTAGCCAAAAGGCCACAACACTACCCTACAGAACACACAAATATTTTCTGTCCTATCACTTTCTCCCATGGGGGAATGAAACTTTTTTTTTTTTCTCTCTCTCACACAATCTCTCACTCTTCCACTGTCCCATTCAACATGCACGGGACTCCGATCTTGCGCGCAATGAACAGTTTTTTTTTTTTTTTTTACTACATGACACACTAGCCTTACCTTGACAGAGTCTGTAAAAACTGAACAGAGCAACGAGGCGGAGATGAACTTCTCTTCCCCTCTGGCGGCGCCGTTTTTCGGCAGCATAATGCGCCATACCTCCCGGATTGTTCGAGACTGGTTCGCGGAACACGAGGAAGACTTCCAGGTATTGCCCTGGCCTCCAAATTCACCAGACATCAACCCTATCGAGCATCTGTGATTTGTGTTGGAACAGCAACTCCGATCTGCGGCGTCTCAACCACGGACCCTACAGGAGTTAAAGGATTTGCTGGTTACGTGTTGCTACCAGATACCACAAGACACATTTAGAAATCTTGTAGCGACCAGGCCTCGCCGGATACGAGCTGTTCTGGCTGCACGTGGAGGCCCAACATCATATTAGGTAGGTGGTCATAATGTTTTGGCTCATCGGTGTATGTCATAATAATAAATGCAAATTACTGTACTTTTCACTCATTATTTTTTTCCTAATTTCCCTTTCATATGTAGACAAAGAGAGTTTAAAATAGATTATCCGAAAAACTTCATTCTGCGAAATACCCTCGATTCCACTTGTTAAAGAAAAAAAGAGAGATTCTATCACACAACGTTAATATGGAGTACCAGGTGCTGAGATAAGTCACCATGAACATACTACTGGTATCTTATGAACGGTCTCTGGTTTGTGTTAGATGACTTTAGAGTTAAAAGATTTCTGTATCTAAGAATATTTTTTTATGGATCTACGGATCACTAGCACAATTGATATGACTTCTTAATTTTGAATTTCCCCTTGTTAGTGTTTATGCTCGAAGAAATAAACTAAATAAATCGAACAACAGATAGCAAATTGGAGACTTTTTCATATTTCCTATACCTATTGTTTAGTAATTTTATCCCCATTTGTCATTATTTTACCTTTTTAATGCACAAAGTTCAGGAAATTTGCTTAAGTTCATATTAGGTGATGATAAATCTCTTTCCTTAACTTGCCGTGGAACAAATATATGCAAAGAGCATAGAAAGCCTGAATGGAACACCTGGTATAATTCAAACAGATGACAAATTAAAGGTTCATATTGCGCCTGCGCAAGATTGATAATACGTGCGTGCGTTCTGATCTTACCTAATAAAGCTCAGTTGTGGTATACTCGTATGTTGAAATTTCTAATATCATACAACAGAATTGGCACCAATCCCCCCCCCCCCGCCTCTCCTTCCTGCCTCCACCTCTTGATCTTGCTCACAAACTGATGAATGAAGTTTTCTGAACTTTTGCTAACTAGGAAACTATTGTACGTGCTGAAGACAGTAAAGAAATATGGGAACAGAACGAAGTTTCAGTAGACATTAATTCATACGGGGTAAATTCAACAGCGTGAGACCGGCTGTGGCTGCTTAACGCTGCTCAGTGTATGTACAGTATATAGGAAAAAAGAATAGTGTTTCTTTTGATCCAATACAAAATGTAGAAGCCGCTTCACACCACCCCTATTGAAATGTAGTGCGAACTATAACTTTTAATTTTTCGTTTTAGATAATTAGTTTTTTTTTTTTGGCAACCAAAGAGATGAGAATTGCAAGAGCCGATCTTCGAATAGAACGGCCGCTTGTTCGCTCGCCTGACGTGTAATCAATCGAACAAGATGTCCTTACTATAATCAGTATGACTACTTATCCAATGACAGTTTCATTTAAAAGATGCCAAAGTATTAATACTTTGGCAACGAAACTGTGATTTAGGATATTGCATAGTTACTGAACAGTTCCCAAACTTTTATACCATGCGACCTCCGCTTACAGGAACACGTGCAAATAAACAGATCTGACATAAAGCTTAGATATGAATAAACATATTTTTATAAATTAATAAAATGTATTAATCACTGAATTATGACCACCTACCTAATACCGTGTTGAGCCACCGTTCGCACGAATAACAGCCGCTATTCGTCTAGGCACTGACTCCACTAGATGTATGAAGACGTCCGTAGGGGTTTGCAGCCATGCTACTTGCAAGACTTTCCACAGTATCGGAATAGATTATGGTTGCATGTCCATACAAGCTCACTTCCCGTTCCAAAACATACTACAGGTGTTCAATTCGATTGAGGCCAGAAGAATTTGAAGGCCAATCAAAATGGGTTATAACTTCACTATGTATCTTGAACAACTCGTGCACAGTGCGAGTCCGATGACACGGCGAATTATCGTCTTGGAAGATCCGGTTTCTGTCCGGAAAAAATGCAATAAGGCAAGGTGCACATGGTCTCCTAAGAGCTGTCGACCTCACCAGTGAAACGTTGATCCATATTCACCAGGGGTTCTAGTTATTGCCAGCGAAACATGCCCCATATTAAGCAACCGCCGCCACATGTCTGGATAGCGGGCACCATGCACGATGGGTCCATGGACTCTTGTTTCTTGCGCCACACGCGAAGGTGCCGTCGTGTTGCATTAGGTATTTGGGCTCATCCGACCAGCACACTCGTTTCTAGTCCTCCAGTGCCCAATTAGTGTGTTGTTGACACCACAGCATTCGCTTCGCTGTCGACGATTATCAGCGGTGAGGAGAGGGTGTCTCTTGGGTAGTCTGCCGTAGAATCCCATGTCTGAGTGTGCGGCGCATCGTCATTTTGTTATTGCTCTTGCATTCTTCATATTGTATTGCGATGTCAACTGTCGCACAGTGACCTGCCGTTCAACCGGTACAACGCGGTGCATCCTTCACACACCACGAATATCCGCCTTGAGTAATCCCATACAGTTCTGTCGGCGGGAGATGGTTTGACCCGTTCAACGCCATTCTTTGTACACCTTAACCACAGTGGGCCGTGAGCAACCGAAAAGATATAGACGCACGAACTTCCACAATCATGCCCATTTGAAACTCCGTGATATCTGCCCTACGTCCCTTAACTGCTACTTTATCACTTTGACTCGCAAGACCAGATGCAAATTACCACTGCTCTAGCGTAGGAAGTTGTTCGGCGTTTTATACAGTGAGCTATGCGGCACAGTCCATTATGGATGGGTGGTTATAATTCAGTGATCACTGAGTTTACAGTATGGAGAGTTGATTCAGCCTTTTGATAACGATTTTGACAGTCCTTTAAAACTACGAAATTCCGTGCCGCCGCCACCGGTTGTGTTCTATTTGTTTTCCCTGCTCATGGACTATCGCACGGCATCGCAATTTCTATTGAAGTAAAGCCCGCTGCAAAACTGGCAAGTCGATTTTTTCCCATTCCTGCTGGCAGACTTTCCACAAACCTTCAACAGTTCTGGGACGGCGGTTTCCGAGAGATCTTTTCAAAAGTCCGAATGCGCAAAAATCCATGGGTGTGGCGTCAGGTGATTTAACAGGTATATCTTCAAACAGGATCGAACGAATACCTGTCACCACTTCCATTCTCCACAAAAAAAGCACGGGTAGAACGTGACCGTGGCTGGACGCTTTATCCTGGTGCACCCAGACCTTTTCAGCGTCAGAACCGTACAATGTGGGTATTTCACGTTCAAACAATGGCTGTAGAACTTCAGTCTGGTAATACACTGAGTTGACTTTCACTTTTTGAGCGACTCTACCAACTCAAATTCGCCGTTATAACAAAAACAGGCTACAACCATAAAACCTCGGCCAAAACTTTCCTTGCAATGATGCTCCCATGTTGGAAAGGCCTTGTCACCCTGTGGACGGTAATAAATTGCTCTAATTTTGTTGCAATAGGAGAGGTACATCCACGTTTCGTCCAATGTTGTTACGAATTTCCACCTTTCAGCTGCCAGATATTTTTCGTAGATCTTTCGAGCATTGACCCACCGCTCTGCAATGTGCCTTGTTCCTAGGTGGTGTACGAGGGCTTTGTGCTTCTTCTCCAGTTGCAAATTTTCGTTGATTATGCGACAAACGGCTGACTGGTATGTTCCCACACGTGAAACTATAGCTCTTTGAGTTTCTGGATTTTCACTGACAACGAGCGACTGCACTTTTCGTACTACCTCCCTCGTTCGACTTGGAGCAGGTTGCAGTTTCTTCGGTGTTTTCCGCCCACTTGCAGCAGCTTCGCGGAATTTTCTTTTGCCATTCAAATCCTTTTGGATACCGAATTTCGATACACTAAAATTTTTCGACTTGCACCTATCAATAATTTTCGCATAACGGAAAGTGCGGTTATGTAATCTTCCAACCATGGGTCAAATTTCCGAGGTATGTAGAGATTAAAACAACTTCTACAACTGATACACCTGTTCATAAGGTTTGGAACTGCGCCTGCGGGAAAAAAGTAAATATTCCAATAAAATTGTGAGGGGGAGAAACCCAATAAACTTCATTTTCCACTTATACAACATGAAAACGATGATAAGACTGACAGACAACACAATAAGAAAAAAAGATAAGCCCAAGGTAACGAAACAAGATATACCTATCCTCCTAGGTCGCATGTTCATTTGATAAAGCAAAGCATGCTTCTCAATCTTCAAAGCGTTACAAAACCAAAATAAGGACCAGGAAAAACGTAAATGTTAAGTCAAAAACACGAAAACCTACAAAAAAGGTATCGCCACGTCCACTGCATAATCAGGAACAAATTGGAAATTTTACGAAACGGAATGCTTTTTGATACTGAAGTTGCGTAACTGATGTTTCCAATGCGTCCAGGCGATGTGTGCATAATGTTACTCACCAGTGCACCACTGAGAGGGTAGACTGCAATGGTTTCCAAACTTTAGTATGTCGTGATCTTCTTTATGTTTTCAGCGAAATTAGAAAAAATTTTTATTGAGTTCAATGGCAATCGTAATTTATGGTGTGCCGCAAATATAGCGAGCGCATCTTAAGGCTGCATTCGCACACACGATACTGAACCGATGCTTAATCCCTCAACCAACCAATAAAATTAAAGATCCTTTAATTTTATTGATTGGTGTATCAGATTTGTAAGATTCATTAAAAGCTTTGGTATCCGGCACACATGGGCATTAGGGTGTTCAAGTATCTGAGCGTCCCATCAACGTGGGGGGAACTAATGAATCACAATAGTATAACTGAAATTTTTTATATGTACTAATAAAAACTGTTAGTAAGAAATAAAAAGTATGTATAGGACAATCCTGGAGTTTCTTGGTGTATCAACTACGTCGGTCATAATTCGCCATTTCCAATGGGATGCTACTTGAATGAGCTTTCTCGCGTATTCACGAACTAATTTGCATACTATGCGAATTAAGAAATCCTACTTCTAGCTAAGATCAACTAATTTCAGCACCGACTGAAGGGTTTTTTAAGAATTCTTCCTGTCTCTAAAAGAGATTTAATACTTTGATCTAGTCAGTCGACCTCGGAGCCAGAGTTGCATGGCTTTTATTCACAAAAACTCGTGCCACTGAATGCAAAAATTTAAGTCAATATTACTGACACACACAGAGAGAGAAAATGTTAAATCACTTTGTAATTAAAGAATCACCAGATTTTCACGAGTGGCATTTACTTTAATTGACATATAGTATATGCAGTACTTTGTACATTGATTGATATTTATTACTTAAAGCGGTCCCAGACAACCAATTGCAACCCCGCTGTCAGTGTATCTGTCAAGTAGAGCACAATACTGAAAGGAAAGGTAAACCAGTAATAAAATATAAAAAGAGGAAACATTCGCATTTATCCGCTTATACGCGTAACGGGAAATAAACTCTCGAAGGCAACAATCCGTTGAAATGTAGATCTTTCTTTCCTTACAAATTCAGTTTCTCGGAATGATCAACGTACTGTATCAAAACTGGATGGATTAAAAAAAAAAAAAAACCTATAAAAAAGTGGAACTGAAGAAATAATCCAATTTCTGGAAAGCACAATACGGAAAAATTTTGCTGGTGTGAGCGGGAAGGATAGTTTTTCATCCTGCATTGCCTCCTTCCAGGTTGGGGAAGGAATGCCAGATGATTTATAGAAATTACGCAGTTTCTTTCACATAAGAAAGAGTACGACTGCTTTAACTGAGCCAGTTCAATCCAATTTTTCGACCAACCAACCTATTCGTATATTCAAAATAGCTTTTTTTTCTTCTTTGGAAGTAAACGTTGCGTGGTATTGTAGTCACAACCACCGTTTTGATGATATAACATTTTTAAATATTAATAATATGGTCCCACAAAAGTAAATGGCGAATCAAAGTTATGGAGGTATCTTAACCGAAGCGAAAAAACCATTACTGATTTCAAATTTTGCTGCAGGGAACTTCTAAAATTCCATTAATATCTACTGCTGCCGTGAAGTACTGGAAACTGTTCTTATCCTCACGGCTAACACAGTGGATACGATCGATACTATTCCACAAACGGTATTTCTTTTTATTTCCCTACAATGTGATCGAGTTAGTGATCTTAGAACGTTGTTGCATGTCCTTTTTGTGTGAAAAAAGATCATCTACCACGTTCAGGGTTACGTGGCTCAAAGCTAGTGGCAATGAATAAAAATTCAAGGTCACGTTATACTGACAGCTCGTAGCCTTAGCTGCCTTTCTCAAATTCTAAAGAATCAACAGCAGATAACAGTGTAAACCACAGATAGACAAAACTGACTTGAGAACGTAACAATATTCTTTTAACATTATAAGTTCCGTGTTAGGCAGATCACTTTGTAACACCACTGCCTGAAAAGCTTGGGGGGGGGGGAAACGTAATAACTGTAGGATTTATTAAGAGTTGCTATTATTGCATTTCCTAACATGCCGGCATCAGTCACTTTCACCATTAGCTTCTTGAGTGCTCATCAGTATATGTACAATGGCTGACTTCCTTAGTAAATGCTATGGACAGTTACTGAGTCTTATGATAATGCTGAAAGACATCCTTCAGTAACTCACAGAACTTGCAGTCAGCTTATGCAAATATTTTAATTGGTAAAAATATCAGCTGTGTCCAATGGTTCATTCATCTGAGTGGTTTATGCATCTACCCGTGTCGCTGGCTTTTTTACCAGTCCATGAAATTTCCGTATGGATGACTATGGTAACAGGAAAAGTAAGCACAAGTAGCTAATAGAGATACCAAATAGGTCGTTTAGTCAATAAAAGTTTCCTTGTTGCTGTCAAATGGAAAGTATAACCTCTTACTCTGTACACACCTGAGATACTCAAGCATTATCAGTTAGTATTTCGCCAATCTATATACCGTAAATGTTTTGTAACAAGATAACAACTCCATATCTCATGGTATAAATTTAAATATCTTGCACTGTACGTAGAAGCGATAATCCATATGACCTAATAGTCGAGTGTTAAAAATTAAAAGAAAAACAAAACCTGCTACACAATACATGGGAATTTGTTTTAAGATGGTTTATTGAAGCGTTATCACCAATCTACAGTTAACACGTTGGCTACGTTTTAGGGTTCTGCTGAACCCCGTTTTCAGCAGAACCCTTTCCCTGTCAACCCTCTGGGAAGGGTTGACAGGGAAAGAAATATTACAAAACAATTCGTGGATATATGAAAAGTTGCTATATAAGCATACAACTGATGCAATTTAATTTAATTAACAGTAATAATTACTATGTAAAGTGACTCGATAACTCAACTCATCGGTAAATAACCTTTGGAACAGTGCCTGTCAACATCAATTCGGGCACTCTTCTGTGGTGACATATGTCAGTAGCCTCTGAAGGCTGCTATGCGGCCTTTTCGACTCAGTTTGCAATAATCTAATTAAAATGCAACATAGTTTGCATTTTAATACAAATACCAAAATTTTATTAAAAACGAATATAGAATTTAATTAAAACCGTTATAGAAAGTGCCCATCTCTCTCTCTCATGAGAAATGTGAACATTTTCAGCACGTTCAGCATGCATCCACTTTTTTTAGAACGTCTTTGGCAGAGCTGTAAGAACGATTCATCAATGTCACGAATCCAGTTCTCGGTGCTTTGCTTTAGTTTGGATATTTGTTAACGAATATCTCTTGGTATTGCAAGAATGATTTGGATGCAAGGTAATGTTTCAAAATAAACGTACGTTCTTCTCGGGAAAATACCAGTATTACCCACAGTATTAATAAATGTTGCAGTACTCTTCAAATGCTACTGTTGACAATGAAACTGCCTTCTTCCACCTATCTAAAGCTATCTCACTCGAAATGTAATAGCATTATGTGTCTGTTGCCATAGCTACCTCTGTACACACCGTTGAGCAGTGATGTCGAGCAATAAATGAATAACGTACAATTTATATATTCGAATCTCCCAAACTTAAATTATGATCGAGTTATTTTTCAATAGGCATCGCTGACTCAATATGTGTACTGATTTTGTAACATTAGACATATTGAAATTTATTATATTTATTATTACTTGTCGAAATCGTAACAACTTTTGGGCTGCTCAACAAAAATCTAAAACTGGACTCTAGCAGAATTTTAAACTGTATATTTTCTAGGCCCATCTGGGCAGTTCCCGCCTATCTCCTCCACTACCGAATCTACTTATCTCAAATAACAATAAACTAATCCTGCTCCCTATTACATTAAGCTGTACAGAATTAAGAACGTTACTTATCTAATTTTTGAATATTAATTGGTCTTCACGCGTCGATGCGCATGTTTGTGGGCTGAAAACCCCATAATAACTCACGGAGAAACCCTACCCCTCCGCCTGATATCGACTTACTACAACCTCGCTTGAAGAGGACTTTAGAAATACCTCCAGCTATCAATGATGGGAATCGAATCCAGATTTCGCCACTCGTCACTCTTCAAAAAGAGTGACGAGTGGCGAAACCATTATACTTTCATGGATTTCATCGCTGCATCTCCACAAGAAGATGTAGCAGATTCAATTTCCCGGGCTCCTGATTGATAACGTTCCCAAATCTACACAAGTGGGAGAGAGCTCCCTCATGCGCAGGCAAAAGAAGGACGAGTAGCTCAATCATTAATTCTTGCATCCAAGCATCCTGAACTCTAACGTCGACCCTGGTAATAAGAGAGGTGGTGGTGAAAGCTACTGTTATGGTGTTTTACGGGGAGAGGGTATTCAAAAAGTGAAAAAAATCGTATTACATAATATGCGACTGGTCCCTAAATTAAAATACTGTATATATATTAAGGCTGTATTTACTCAGAATAAATACAATAAACTGCGAGCTAGAATAAATTTTCGGCAATAGTTTCTTCGCCCCATTCACACCATTTTTCATATAATTTTATAATTGTAATATGCCTGCCCTATAATAAACATCTCAATTTCTTAATATAGACGTGCACAGTGCACTCCGAAATAAAGTAGACTGGATTATCTAGGTTGCGGATAACGGAGGTCTATTTTTTTTTTTTTTTTTTTTTTTTTTTTTTTTTTACATCTTATGGAGTTCTGAAGACAAAATTTTAATTTTTCAGAAACCTTAAATTCTTGAGTTTTACTATTTTACAGTTAATTTTAAAATTCTTCTTCGAGTTCCTTAAGTTGCATTTGGTGTGACTAACATGTTAAAACGGAAAATGGTTGTTCTTCCTGTTGAACAACAACTTCAAAAAAAAAAAAAAAAAAAATTACCACCCAATTTATGATATTAGGGTCACCCATAAATGATTACATTTACCCATATATTTATTTTGTCTGTAAATTTCGTGTGTTCTCTGGCCGATTTTCCAGTTGGGACCGACTAACTCAGCCACGGAGTGAAAAAAGCCCATTAAAATTCCTCGCGTCATCGACGGTATTCGACCCCGGGTCTTTTCCACCCGGTGTGGGGAGGACGGTGACGATACCACTGTGCTACCGCGCAGACAACAAAAATTTCAGCTCAATAAACATGAAAAAAAAAGTGCTCATTTCAATTTTATTGAGTCTACTAGACTAGATGGAACAACAAGAAGACGCCGTTCTCGCCGACAAGATGATACTTCGAAATTTATATAGTACTACAGTATTCGAAACGCAAACTTCATTGTTTTCCTTTTTCAAAAAATAATATATACGCATTAAATTTTATGTCAAATCTTACGTTACGTTTTTATATTTATGAAATTTTCTTTCATTTTGCGAACTAATCCAGAAAATTTATTTCCTAACCACCCAAGATAACTGGGAGCCTACTGTAACTGGACCGTTATTATACATCGCAAAAGTAAGTTACACAAAATACTAAGTTCTACAAAGAAAGCAACTGACGCGGTGCACTGGTTAGGGCGCGTAGTTCTAAGTAAGGAGGTTGCGGGTTGGAGCTCCTAAGCCACAAAAAATCCACAGCCCACTGTAAATCAGGGGCTGAAAAGCCGGCTGCTCTTAATATTTCAAATGTATGCAGTCATAATGAATTTGTGAACTGATCTAGCTTTCGTCGCAATATCTTAAACTGAAGTACTTATTTATATTTTTCAATAAAATCTCTGTGCTCCAGTTGTCAACTGGATATATTGCAGTTGATCGCCATTTTGACTATTAAAATAGTCTTAGAAAAAGTTACTTCATTTATTATTATAGAGTCCGCTGCTGAATTTCACACTGATTATGTTAATGAAGTAACGCTCTCCCGCTTCAAAAGTAGTGCCTTGTTATTGCACCATGTCAAATAAGCAGTCTACCATATCCTCAGTAAGCAAGTATGCTTATTTGAAGAAAAGCAATGGTGGATATACTTTTGATTTTTACTACACTACACTCAAAAACCAAGTGTTTCTTTTTATTTATTATTGTTCCAAGAAATATCAAAATTTGTTTTTGTAGCCCTACGGATTTCTCACACTAAGCGTTTACAAGACGTCTTTCATATCAGTTGTCTCGGTACTAGACTGTCAAAAGTTGAAGATTAAAGTAAAGAATCTCGATACCGTATACTGAGTACCGTCTATCTTTTCAATCAATTGCCTAGGTACAATTTCAAATACACTACTGAGAAAAGGAATGCTCATTTCCTTGAAGCATGGAAATCTTTTGTAAGAGAATTTTCTAAAATATTTGTTCTGTTATGGCACAGGTATTTAATAAGACAGGTTGCTTCGTCTTCGTGGGAAGCACAATTCGAATAATCACCATCCTCACAACACTGTGTGGAAAAGACTTGAGTTCGAATCCTGTCAATGATGCGAGGAACTTTCATGGGCCTTTTTCACAATGTGGCTGTGTTAGTCGGTGTCAGGCGAGGGTTGCATGGTTTTCTCTCCCGGAAACTCGGATTTTGCGTTTAAAAAACAGGAAATCGACCACAGGGTGCCTCGGAATTGCACAACTTTTTTGAAGTATTGAGTCGGAGAAGTGCTGTTTGACATAAGACTTTTTTTTTTTTTTTTTAAACTGGAAAAACATATTTGTCTATTAACCTCCCGCCAGGATACAGTAGTTATCTTTCCGCCCTGTATATTTATTTATATTTATGCATATGTGTATTTACCTTTTGTAGTTCGTATGTAAGTTTAATGGCGACGAAGGTTGCACTGCTAGAATGGTGACGTCGTAACTATTGGCTGGAGAATAACATTCTAGTAACAACAAAAATAATGGACCTTCATGAAGCGATCTTCACCTTTACAACCAAATGCAGTAGTGTGATACCGATGCAGTCACACCACTTTATTAGATGCACTACCTACTTGAAAATAGGTCCCCTTTAGCCTGCAGGACAGTCTGGATTCGTCATGGCATGTATTCAACGAGATGTCAAAAGCGTTCCACTGGAATGCTGGGCCATACTGACTTAATTGCTTCCCACAGTTGTTGCAAATTGGATGATTGTGGATTTATACTCCGAATAGGTTGTTCCAACTCTTTCTAACTCAGGTGCACAATTGGATTGAGATCTGGTAACTCGGGAGGCCACTGCAGCAGGCTCAATTCACTCATGTTCTGGAACTCGTTCTGTACAATTCTGACCTTGAAATAGCGCATTTTCCTGTTGGAAGAACCTATACACAGATGAATACACTGCAACCCCGAAGGAATGCACCAGGTTGGAAACAATTTTTAGATAACCTGTGGTATCCCAATGTATCTCCAGTGGTATCAAGGGATCCAATGTGCACCAGAAAAACACTCCCAACCACTTACACCGCCACCACCAGTCTGCATTGTCAACACCAGGAATGACGGGTCTATGGACTCTGCTGTTTTTGCCATATTCTGGTCTTTCAATGAGCGCGAAACAGCAAGAACCGGAATTCGTCAGACTAGACAATTTTTTCCTAATCTTCCACTGTACAGTGTTGGTGTTCCCCAACACATGAACCGTACCTTTTTGTTTTTGCTGATAGGAGGGGAACCCGGCTTGGTCGCTGGCTGCGATACCCCATCCATGCGATACAAAGCACGAGAAGCTGTGCGTTATTAAATCCCTCTTTGGTTACCACTGTTGTACTGGGTTGTTATTTAACTGGCTATAATCTTTCTGTTACTCTGCACAAGTCTTTGCTGGCCTCTCGTACCACCGAGCTGTTTTCGACAACAGGGATCGCCGTTGGCCTGTAGCAGCAGCTACAGGCCAACAAATACAAACGGCACAAATACATAACGTAAACTCGGGCTTAGAGAAGAGCACCGGGCAACAGCTGTCTTATATTGGCGGTAGTAAAATACCTCGCACATGTTTTTAGGCTAGATTTGTTAAGGTTCTACGCCAAAACAGATTAACTAGATGGAGATGGGCTTTTGCCTAGGAGCCACCCTTGACTCCGGGATACACGTACGAAGTGCACCAGTAGGTATAATATAATGTCTTATATATGTGTAACGAGAATGTTAATGTATATAAAATTGTATATATATCTTCATGTAAGTATTGTATATATATGTAATAATTGTGTGTACAAATAAATGGAAATATATGTTATTTGGTTAATAAATAAATAAATAAATAAATACATACATACATACATTTTCTGTTTATAGTCCGGGACGACCACAAGGTCAGAGGAGTATACAAGGTAGAAAGAATACAAGAAACAGCACCTTATTTAGCAGCCACAGGATTGAACCCACGGTCACCCAAAGCATATATATTTATGCACACTCTGGCCTGACCACTCGGCTAATAGACCAATCTCAACACACCCGAGACCCAGTCGTAAGTGAAATCCTGTACAAGATTGCGGTGTCCGAGACTCAAACTGGCGCCAAATGCCATACCACGTTCAAAGTCAATTGAATCTTTTTCACATCTGCTCCATTCTCGCAATGGATTGCACCCACATGCAGCATCCGTATAGATCAGCTGACTTGCATTACATCATATGATATGAGCACGTGATGCCGTTACTGAAGGAGTGCTCCACTTCGTCAAATGAGTAGATGAACCTAATAAAGTGTACAGTGTATAACCGTTATATTTATAAAATTATCGGGATTTGCATTTGCGTGTAACGTTCCCATTATTTCGAAAAATAATACTAGAATAAATGCCTGTAAAAAAATAACGTTCTAGTTATTTTACAAGCGCTTATTCTAGTATTATGAAAGGATAACCCAATTATGATAAATCAAAATTGAAACCTGTGTGTTTTACTTTGTGTTGCAAAAGATTATACAAAAATAGCCATAACTTTAAATAAATTTGGCCCAAGGTAGCAAAAGCAAATCGGCTCCCGTGGGTCAGAATTCGATTAACTGCTCTTTAAACTACTTTGTTATTATAATCTTCACACCTGTGTTTAAAACGCTTGCCTCTCGGAGTTTCTTCTCAAGGGACCATAAAAATATTACAGTTATCGCATCACAAACACTGCGCCCATTGTAACTGTAGCTTTCGCTACTCTTGCTGTATGTGGGGAGCGTATCATACAATAAGGCAACACAGTACAAATTCTGAAGTGTGTCGCAGCAGCAGCCAACATTTTATCGTGGTACCTGTGGCAACTTAGTGATCAAATAAAATTGCGACAACGACTTACAGCCGGTGGTCCCTCCACGAACTTACCAGTGGAAGGAAGCTCGGATGTTTAAAATTTAAATTCTTTGTTTCTAGCTCACACAGTGTCACAATAATGCATCTCTGGCAACAATTGTAATTAAAATTCAAAACAAATTTCTGTTTAGTTTACGAACTATGACTGGAAATAGCAATTCTCACACAGCTTTTTTTTTTTTGGAGCTGTGTATGTCTGCATAATGTCTTCACCATGTCCATCCACATGCAATAACTCGATTCCCAGTGGATGGATTTTTACGGTATTTTATATCTAGAGTTTTTAGAAAGATTTGTCGATTCGCTCCAAATTTCATCAAAATAGGACCAATATAAATTTGCCAATTATTTCTTTACCCGCATGTAATAACTCAACTCCCAGTACATGGATTGTCGTGAATTTTTATATTTCGCTCTTTTTAGAACGATTTAGTAGTAGTAGTAGTAGCGGCATATGATGCAAGAAAGCAAGTGTATGAGCTTATGCAGCATCAGCCAAATATATATATATATATATATATATATCACACCATTCCCTCTAAATGCCTGTCCAGTTCCTCCTTAAATTTATTCAACCTATCAACTTCCACAACGACAGATGGAAATTTGTTCCAGCAATTAACCACCCGCTGGCTAAAGGCAAATTTCCGCACATCTATTCTACATCTGTCTTTTCTTAATTTGAATTTATGCCCCCCTTAGGTTCGTAATCTGAACAAGTGGAAGGATCCCATCAGAATTCAGCGTGCTCAACCCATTCAAGGCCTTATACACCTCAATCAGATCACCGCGCAGGTGCCTAGTCTCCAGCCACTGCAATTTGCAGTGACTGGATTTGTCAAGCATTCCTAAATTTCATTGCAATCGGACCTATAGAAAGCTGGCAATTATTATTTAGTTTTCACACATATCACCTAGACCAGTGGTTCCCAAACTGTGCGCCACTTTGCCTCAGATAGCCGCAGCGAACTCAGAGGGGCGCCGCGGGAAATTTCAAAATTTCGAGGGCAACACAGCGATACTCGAGATCTGTCGGACACTGCGCGAACTACTAGCTCGAGGTAGTTCACAGTTTCAACATTACTTATTAAGTTGTTTGGACCTAACTACTTAATTAACGGAACTGTTACGTATTTTTTTTTTTGGCCTAGGGGCACCGTGAACCGAGAAAGTTTGGGAAACTCTGACACAGACTATCCATAAACCGTTTTGTAGCTGAGCACTGGACATTACATTTATTACCATGTGCTGATTGGAGGAATGAATGGCAATGTGGGGGATGCGCAGAAACGAAATGTTTTCGGTTCACGCTTACCAGTCGTTACTTTTTTACTTTTTTTTTTTTTTGTTAAAAATCATGAATTATTTGCTAACGCGCCTGATATGTAAAGCACAATAACGAACTAGTTGGGTTCGACATAAAGAAACTTGGAACCACTGCCACAGATTGAAAATTCTGGTAGAAACCAAAGAAACAAATAAAACGTCTCATAAAAAATAACGTTGTGTGCGCAAAAAAGACCTGCTGAGATCTAAGAAATTAAGGAAGGTACCAACTACGTTAAAAGAATTTGAAAGTATTTAATTTTTCTACTTTAAGCCGACGTGTACGAGTAAATTCCCTACACAGTTTTGTTCCTGTTCTGTAAAGGCTTTTTTTTATTCTCTTCCTCTTCATCTTCAACTATCCCTCTATGGTCTTATTCTGTTTGTTGTCTTCCATGCAAAGCTTCCTGCGAAAGAATAGCATTTTATCATAGCCTACACGCTAAGGAGCTGATGACCCCCCCCCCCTAAAGTCGTTCCCAAATTTTGAATGGCTTCATGAAGCCAGCAAAAGCAAGAAAATCGTAATAGCCAAGGACGACAGATTTGTACAAGTAATCCATTTTGTCACTGTCGCAAAAAAAAAAAAAAAAAACCATCAGCGATTTGCCGCAGAGTTTGAGTTTTGTTATAACGTGAAATGCTGCTTCAGAACCTGTTGATTTGATTATACGAGTCGACCAGTGGCTTTTCAATCAGTGAGCCGCGACCCCTACCCAGAGTCTAAGAATATTCTGGGAGGGAAGAGGAGGAGTTTCAGTTGCAATGTACCATAATAAATTAAAAAGAGAAAGTACAAACCCTCAAACGAAGAATGGAGCAAAGTTTGTCATTAATTTGCAAAAGAGTTGCGGATTTTGGTTGGCTTATTAAAAAAGGAAAAAAAAAGAGGTCGCTGAAAATATTCGAAGACGTGCGAGAAATACTACTGTAGAATCCTTTAATAATTTTTTGCCTTAATTTTTTTATTTTTTTCCTTAACGTTCACTGCATCTAAGCTTTTGGCATCGTATTTTTTTAAAAGAATAAGAAATAAGAGTATTTCTTGTCTATACTAGTGATTTTTAAAGTACGGTCCACATGTAGTTCAAAATCAAGTTCCTGTTCCGCACCACTACAGCTATTTTTTTTTTTTTTTTTTTTTTTTTTCGGTGACAAGCGGGAGCGGATGGGTTTGTGTCCACGATGGCCCACATACCAAAGAGGCTGGAGAAACACTGGTCTATAGCCACCTGCCTTTTATACTAGTGGCATCTATTCCAGAAGTCACCAGATCTAGCTACACTTTGGCTTCTAGAATTAAGAGTGTTACACGAATGTTAAATGAATGGCGCCTCCGTAGCCAGGAGCAGTAGTGAGTTGCACACGCTTCTTGATTAGACCGGGGTTCGAGCCCGTGACCACCAAATACGGAGGGTCAGGGAATGACCACCGCATATCCCCAGCCCGGATAAAGGGTGAGGGCTGGCGCCAGGAAGGGCATCCCGCCGTAAAAATTTCACGCCAAAACAGTAAAAACGCTGACCTCATATATATATATATATAATGGGAAAAAGGCGAGGACAAAAAAAAAAAAAACACGAATGTTAAATGAATAAATTTTATTCCAAGAAAGAATATTCCCGTGAATTCTGATTATTCTGCTGGACTGAGGACGTTTGTATTGAGTCATTTTAACAAAGCACTTCACAAAAACCATATACACACGGTGGAACCATCGTCTGATTATTAATAAAGGATCCTCCATCCAGGGCTGGTCCTAAAGATCAGGGACCCCCAGGTTCGAGAAATAATGGTGGAGAAAAGGTTGCAAGGAGGAGAGGCCTCCTTGCCTGGATTTAACCCCCCCCCCCCCTTTGGTAGGATTTGTAGCTTTTCGCTTTCGGTCCCAGGTACATTGCATCTCCTGCTTCTTCTCCCTTCTACTAAGGACCAATCCTGTTCTTACCTAACGGTAGTCTCCACTTTCATAACACTGCCAACTGCCATAGAATGATACACGACTTCAGTTTTTGGTACCATTCTACATTGTAAATTATATTTT
The DNA here is from genome assembly GCF_048544385.1 of Mastigoproctus giganteus. Taxonomy (NCBI): domain Eukaryota; kingdom Metazoa; phylum Arthropoda; class Arachnida; order Uropygi; family Thelyphonidae; genus Mastigoproctus; species Mastigoproctus giganteus. The sequence goes on along the minus strand of NC_143581.1, from coordinate 46,037,075 downwards.
CAGAAATATGTCTCTCATCTCCATGATAAAATAGTCAAATATACTTCTATGCTTGTCCATCCGTCGCATCAATTCTGGGGTCTTAACCTCCGTACTCTTCGTCTTATGTAAAAAAAAAATATTTGTTCCAATTTGTACCTATGGCGCTGGCGTCTGGTTTTGGTGTAGTACGAAGGCCGCTATCCAAGAGAAACTATTTTCAATTGAAAGGCATATGCTCGCCTTTTAATTGAACAGGAATGACGACGAGTCGTTCCTGTTGCAGTGTCTCGGCTGTTGCACTACAGGTTTTAAATGGTTGTATACCATTAGACTTCGAAAAAATTGCTTATCGAGGTTTTTGTATATCTTAGACATTCTATTTCCGTTGAATTTTTAGACCTAACTCTGAATCAGCACTAGAGCAACTCGGTGCGCGAGAGCAGTGATGAAGCCTGTAAACTAAGTGTGTTCTAAAGCTGATTTGTTTATTTATAAGACTAAAAAATATATAAAATCGTAAACCTGTAAAGTTCTGCTCGAGACTGGGCTAATTCCATCTAATTTTAAATTTCCTCATGTCACTACGTAATTCAAACCCAGACTTTTTCACAATTGTGGCTGGAATCCAGTCGTTAAGTAGTTCTTGCTATACGTTGTTCTACACATACTACGGATTCATAAGCTCTGCTTCTGCCAACGTAGTCTTTGTTGTAATATGCCAGACTAAATACTCCTGCAGACAAGGAAAACGTTGTGCATGCAACAAAATCGCAGGACGATATCGTGCATGTGTGATAATATTATGCCAATGCACGGGATGTATAACAGCGAAGACGTTCACACAAACATACAAAAATCGAACTGCTTTAATTCACTCGGGTGAAACAGCAAACTGATACCGTAGTGTAAAATTAAGTCTAATAAACACTGAGTACTGTAGTTTTTAGACTTAATTTTTGAAATATTCCGCAATGATACCTTTGTTGTCCTGTAATATGGAAGTTTTCAACGATACTTAGTTAATAATAATCATTACTGTCTGTTAAAACAGAGCCCAAAATAAATAGTATACATTAATAGACTGACAGTCGCCAAATAACGGTCTGAGGACCGACGTCGGTCAGCGGCCAATATGTCATTTCCGGTAGTACAAAAGCATGCATTCTGGACAACATAATAGTCAACTGTTCGTTTTGGAAAATTCTTTTTACTCATAAAACCGACAACTAAAAATAATCTGAAAGTGGTGCCACGGATAGATACTTATATAAACAGTCCATAATTCCGTTTATTATGCAAGGTAAAACAACCAACGCAATAAATATTTTGGTCTTCTCATTAGCCGATTACAGAATTTTATTTATTTAATTATTATTATTATATTTATTTTATTTTTATTTATTTTTATTTTTTTTTGCCAGTATGCTTAAGTCAAATTGGCTGGAGCAGTGGCTATATTGCCATTTTTTGCCACAGTGGGGGGAGGGGGGGGGGCTTGCTTTTGTTAAGGCGGTCCCGTTTGAGAATATTGCAGGGAGTGGAGAATTTGAAGTTTCGCTTCTGGGTTGGAGATCAATACTTCAATCAAGACTTTGAACGATCCATTTCCTTTGTGGGTGTTATAAAGTTTGATACTAATTTCTTAAACATTCTTTAAATTACGATAAAATCATATATTATTCAGCAACATGTTAGAGTACCTTTACCGGAACCTTAATCACTTACAGTTTGCATGTGGTCAGACACTCGTCATGTAGAATCACTGCAAAATAGTTATGCATAATATATTTGGTAATCGTACCAATATTTATGGTTTCGTCACGGAAAAGAAGGAAGTGTAAATTGAACAAAATGGAATGGAGATCCGATATCCACTTCCTGTGCCTTCAAGGGGGAAAAAAAAAAAAAACTTTCATGAGGAGATTAGTGTAGTAGTATATGGGATGCATTACCATATCGCTACTAAACTTCTTGCAAGGGGGAGAACGTGAAAAAAGTGGTTATGAGGAGGGTTACCAGACTTTCATGAAACAGTACTTATCACCGGAAACTATTTATCCTCAGAATACCCCCAATTTTTTGAACGTCCGCGGAAATGTGTCATTGCAAATTATTGCGAACAAATTTACCTTCACAATGAATTGCCTTAGTATTGCACTGCTTTCAAACGCATTTGTTTGAAACTAGTGGCCAGATTAGCATTTATAGAGATGACATTACTTACATCGCTAGAAAGATAATCTGCTATGTAGCTATTGTCTCATCTTTTAACTAAATGCAGATTAACTTTTAGTGATATCATTTGTTTTCAAGTGGTGCAATATCAGTGCAACCCGGGGTGAAATCAAAGTTTGTACTGCTGACATCATCGCCACCACTGTATTAAATAAGGCGTTTAAATCCCGCGGTGAGGAAAAATAAATAAAAATAGGGGAAGACAGGATAATCTTCTTAACTAGTTATAATTTAATAATTATTTTATAATCAATTCATTTTATATTTTTATACTTAGCATTAAAGTTAACTGATGAAAATTATTAATATTATAATATGAATATAATTTCATTTATTTAAAAAATATTATTATTTAATTATGTCAAGAATTATAACGAGAAAAAATGGTAACCCTACTTGTGAGGTCTATCTGAGTACTACATCTGTGGGAAACTATGCAAACCCATTTGTACGTGCATAAGGTTTCTGCCCAATGGAACCTTTAACTATATTTATCTTACCGGAAGATGGAAAAGGCAGAATTGTACACAACAATTTTTCCCATATGCAACAATGGCCATTATGACTTCTTTTTTTGACTGGTGAACATAGATAAGACTTGTATTCGCCATACTGACCCTGAAACATGGAAACATTCTCAGTCTGTGTCCTCAAAGAAGGCAAGGTTGCAGATATCCGCTGGAAAAGAGATGCTGTTAATTTTCTGGAACCAGCGTAATGTGAAACTCGCCAATTATCTTCAAAAGGGCGCCACCATTATAGGGACATATTACTCCAACCTTCTGTCCTGTTGGTGTGTTACTACTAGAACAAGCACTATTACTTTAGAACAATGCTCCTGAACACAGTTCGCGTGCTGAATATGTGGATTTGAAAATTTTCCGTACCCGCCACATTCTCATAACCCAGATTCTTTAAATGTATTTCTCTTTCTATCACTGAAGTCCTTTTTTGGTGGCAAATATTTTCCTAATTTCTGAAACTGAGTCATGGTTTCAAGGACAACCATAGATCAAATACATCTGTAACAGAAATGTATCTTCGGCTGGTAGTTATGTAGATAAAGACTATAAATGTTCGTGGTATCAACCCTCTCACTGGAGATTTTAAGTTAATATGGATTACTGAACAACCCTCACGAATTCGCTCTTTTGAGTTTTCTGGTTTCAGCTTCTCCGCATCTCACATTAAGCAAGCTCTACAGTATTTTTTTAAAAAAATTCTTTCCTCTTTCTTAAATCCCATTCCTAATAACACTTCGAAAAGTAATACAGACGTCTAATTCGGATATTTTTCGAGCATCGATTACTAACTCGGTTACATAAAATCTTTTTTTTTTTCTGACAAATTTTATCCTTTGTTTAATTTCCATTTATATCCACAATAGTACAAAGATAATTCCATTTAAATCAACGCCTTTAAACAGTAATTTGCAAAGTACTTTTTTCAGCATTAGAAAAACTGCTTTTTAAGGCTTCTTAAATAATGACGTTATGTGGGCCATAAGTCCAAATGTTAAGTGAAATAAAGCTTGAAAGAATATGCAGCAAAGAGTAGAGAAGAGAAGCTTCATCTTCTCCATACATGCCAAAAATTGATTTGTCAGTGACGTATAGAAATACGCTGATTCACACAGTTGCATGACAAGTTCTCGGAGTCTACTACTTACTCATTCTTATGTCATTTTCCTACTTAAGCTGTAGTTTCATTTCCTAGAACAGTGGATAAGTGGAGCACAAAACGAACCTAAGAGGTACAAAAGTTCCAAGAACCAGTCAGCCCAGTTTTTTTTTTTTTTTTTTTGTTTTGTTTTTTATTTGTTCACACTTTTGTAGTGCAGTGAGCACAAAGGTGTATCGAAGCTTCAAACAAGCCAAGGTTAGTAAATCAATGTACCATTTCGATCATGACCTCTTGTGTAATGAAGGCAATTCACTATAATCACGCACGCATATCTATCGAAGTAACCACAGTGAATAATCACATTCAATGACAATTATAAGCTCTCTCGCTCTCTCTCTCTCTCTCTCTCACACACACACACACAATTTCGGGTTCATAAATGATTGTTTCAATTTGAATTATCATTAATACATTCCATTCAACTGAACTTCATATTTAAAGAAAGCTTCGGCCAATCATAATTATTTTTAAGCAAGTTCGTAATGTATGCAATGCATTAATTATCAAGGGTTTATACCCAAGAAATGGTTACCAAGACCTCACCGTGTAATGTGCCAGTGGTGGCACTGGCGAAACTACCATACCGCTAGGTTTGATTTGATTTTGGTTTTTATGGCACAAGGGCGACTAAGGCCATGATGCGCCAAGTCCAGCATACTGCTAGGTCTGCTGGACTTGCGCCTAAGTCTAACATGTCGGAAGAGAAGAGTCTGGGAGCCCAACGGCTGGTTCAGTATGGTTGAGATCACGTGGGATCTCTCAACAATCTGGCGAAGTGAATCCAGAATTTACAACTTCACTACCGAGTGGTAGGTGGCCCATGAGATGGGATTCGTGTAGCAATTTTTATTTTGGTGGGGAGCGAATACATAGGAGGTATAGGTTGACTTATCGACATGAAATTGGTAGAAATGGTCCAGAAGAATACTGTAAATAAGTCATGAAATTCTGACAAAGATTGGAGCTGCTATTCCAAATTTTATTTGCTATTCCATATTTTATTGTTGTACGGGACTACGGAATCGCAAGTGATCCTAAAAGCTTCCCAAGGAGGTGGAAAATCCAGGGGGAGTTGGGACATGCCCCCTCTTGTAGGTGATCAAAGCAGAATCCAAAGGTTTTCCCCCTCTCTCTAATATCCCGATTGCTGGAAGATTTATTACAAGCGTAGATTCTACTCCACTCCTTCCCTCCCCCCAACCCATTCAACACTGTTTACTAAAAACCTGGCACGTTTCTAAAGAGAGTGCCTCTCCCAAGTGTAACGCGACTCACATTTTGGAAAAAAAAAAATTGAATAATTCAGTCTTTCTTGCATGCATTAGAGCAATAGTTCCCAAACCACTGAGATCTACGAACCCTTTCAACAATGAAATATTTTTATTGTCTACATATGAGGAACTCATTCCTGCAGTTATACCGTGTATTTTTGAGACACCCTGTATATACACACACACAGTATGTGCATGTATCTCTCTGTGTGTATATAGGTATGAACACTGGGTTTTCTGAAAAGAAAATTCAAAATTTTATGTTTAAGAGGGTCCGTTTCGCGGACTCCCCCCCTCGGAACTGGTCACTAGTCGAACTGGCCGAATTTTACAGGATGTCTCAAAAATATTGGTACAAACGTTTAGGGGAGGTAGGTAACATCTAAAGGAATGTGAATCGCATAGGAACCCATAACCGGAAACGTCACGGTAAGTCGGTAGACGGCGCTGTTCATCAGTTCGCGAGAGGGAAAATTTCTGGTTTACTCATTCAAGCAGTAGTCGCCGCACGAAGAGCATGCATCGATATACGAACTGTGAGCTGGCAGACATGCACCTAGTGTATGGATTAGCAGAGGGCAATGGACGAGCCGCTCAACGAATTTATGGAGAACGCTTCCCAGACAGACATGTACCGGACCACCGTTTGTTTGCGCGTGTGCATCAAAATTTGTGCGATTATGGGTCATTTAGAGGTAACAGGAGTAGTGCGGGCAGACCACGTTCGACGCGAACTCCCGCCATGGAAGAAAGTGTGTTGAATGCCATTCAGAATAATCCTACTACCAGCACACGTGCCGTTGCCTCTGCCTTAGGAGTGTCTCATTGCAGGGTACAGCGTGTCTGGCACGACGATTTCTTACACCCCTTTCATCTCCAAAGGGTTCAGTTACTGCTCCCCACAAAATCATCCTGCACGTGTGGCTTTTGCGCAGTGGTTTCTCCAAGAAAGTGTTCAAGACTTGAATTTTCCAGCCTATGTTTTGTTCAGTTCACGAATGAGGCTTATTTCACTCGGGAAGGCTTATTCAATCAGCACAATGCTCATGTGTGGGCTCACGACAACCCACACGGTGTGCGCCCCCATGCGGCACAACATCGCTTCGAAATAAATGTGTGGGCAGGTATGGTCGGTGACTGCTTAGTCGGCCCATACCTGTTACCATCCCGCATGAACTCCGCTAAATATCGGATCTTTCTTGAACAAATTCTACTAGGGTTACCTGACGATGTTCCAGCAAATGTGAGACGCAACATTTGGTTTCAACATGACGGGGCGCCTGCCCATTATGGAAGGTGTGTTCGTGACCATTTGAACAGGCGTTTTGGGCGTCGATGGATTGGCCGTGGTGAACCCGTTGCCTGGCCCCCACGCTCACCTAATTTATCGAGCCTTGATTTCTTCTGTGGGGGGGTCCTCAAATCTATCGTGTATGAATCGCCTGTGGAGACGGAAATGGATCTCGTGGCGAGACTCGTCTGCGCTGCTGCTACTGTCAAAGAAACTCCAGGTGTGTTCGTCCGTGTCCGCCAATCCATGCTACGTCGATGTCATGCATGCATCGCGTCTCATGGTGGAACCTTCGAGCATCTGTTGTAACATCATGAAATGCATCCATCTCGTATTCCATTGTTAATATTATGTCAAATAAATGTTTGCCACTAATTACTGTAGGCGCCTCCGTAGACAGGTGGGAAAGAGCAGCAGTGCGTAGCACATGCTTCTTGATTAGACGGGAGTTCGAGCCCGTCACCACCAAATACGGAGGATGCGGAAAGGTCAGGAAATGACCACCGCATATTCCCGGAGCAATATGGCCTTAGTTGCTAATTCTCCTAAAAACCAAATAACAAACAAACTAACTAATTACTGTCTTGTGTCATTTCTGCTTCTTGTGCCTCTGCTACTACTTTCCCGTGACATTTCCGGCTATGGGTTCCTATGCGATTCACATTCCTTTAGATGTTACCTACCTCCCCTAAACGTTTGTACCTAATATTTTTGAGACACCCTGTATACTGGTCGAATGTAGGAACCCAGTTTGAGAAACGCTACATTAGAGCATGGAAACAACAAAAAGGGGAAACTTACTTATTATGCAGAAAATCAAAGAATTTCTGCATAATAAGTTTTCATTTATTCGCAAAACTGCATCACTTAAAAAGGTTCGTTTAATATCATTTCATCAATTAGAAGTAAACTTAAACGATAACGAAATGTACGAGTGGTCTATCTATATAAAAGTTTATCCTGCTGTCATTGGGCATACTAGTTGAAAGGGTATTTGAATATAAAGATAAACATAAATCCATGGTTAATTACAAATGACTAAAAAATTTAAACTATTTTTTCCACTGTTCTGCAAAAAAAATTGTTCGCAAAACATATACATATCTCTTGATGAGTTATAAACTAGAACGTAAATTTTCTGATATCATAATGCTGTCATCTTAAAGCGGAAAGGGACATGTGTTCTAAAACTTTTAGAGATTGGTTCGTTGTTGTTATTTGGTTTTTAGGAGCATTAGCAACTAAGGCCATATTGCTCCGGGAATATGCGGTGGTCATTCCCTGACCTTTCCGCATCCTCCGTATTTGGTGGTGACGGGCTCGAACCCCAGTCTAATCAAGAAGCGTGTGCTACGCACTGCTGCTCCTTCCCACCTGGCTACGGAGGCGCCAGATTGGTTCGTTTGGAATACGACCAATTCCAGAGACAAAAGCCTAAGCTAACTCTGAAAAGAATTACATCATAGAATGAACTCTCAATTTTACAACAGCTGACAAATCTTTGTATCAGTTATTCATTACCTGGAACTACAAACCGGAGAAAGACTGGGATCTTATGCACGTTGTTTAAGCTTTCAAAGATTATTTTCTGGTATAATAAGCCCACTTCTACTTCATACATTAAGGAGAAATTATGAACATGTTCTGACCAAGTTCACAGAGTAAGCAACATTTGAAGTTATCAGACAAGTCAAAACTCTTGCTTTCTTCCTTCAATCCATCGGTCTCGAACTGAATTCATCAAAACTTGCTCAAATAGCTTTTACTAATAAACAATGAATAATAATAAAAAAACAAAACAAGATTTGTATTAAGGGGTATTCAACCGAGAAGGTATGCACTAACGTGATCTCAGATTTATCTGGGGTGATCATTTGACCTTCCAGTAGCGCTTTAATGCAACCCAAAACAAACCATTCGCAGCTCTTTGGCTTACTCGACAGAGCTAGGTTTCTGATATGAAGCTCACTGCTGTTCTCAGTATGTGCAAAGGTGTGTTTATCTAGTCGCTCTACATGCCTCAGCTATCTAATCATCAGCACAATTACCCTATTTTTAATAGATTCCTTGGCCTTCAATACTGGATTTTACTCTGTCTTAATAAAGCATTTAGGGATACTTTCACTAATTTTAGGGGCTTTGTTTCTGCAACGTAGCTGAGTCAGTCGGTCTCAGAAGAAGACTGCATGGTTCCCCCTTCGGAAACTGAATTTTTTTTTTTTTTTTTTTCGTGTAGAAAACAGCGAACTGTATAATGAATACTCGCAGTTACAAACAAAATATACTGTGCCTCATAGCCTTAGTTACTCTGAAGCTTAGACACCGTTACCCTTTAGTTCATAATTGTACTGGGACAGAAGTTTGTAAATACTAGATTATATATTACAAGTCTCAAATCTGATGAAATAAATAAAAAAGATACCGAGCCAGTGTCCATTATGATTTTGAAAAAGGTATCCATTACAAGATGTATATCAAAATAAAGGCGGTATTATTCTGCATACCCATATTCAACGAAATTAAAAGGGGAAAAAATGCGACATGTCTGAGATATGCTCATAACCCATAAAGAATCGAAGAGACCATTGATTGTGCTATACAAAGAAATACAGTAAAATCAGTTTCTGGTCTTTCACTGGAGTTAACAATGCTTCAATGGCTTTACGATAAAATTATTTTTCTACCTAGTAATCACTATGAAACTGATCCCTTCTTTGTGTTTATCCATTTGGTGATGAAAAAAATAAAGGTATATTTACAATTATGTAAATACATTAAATTTTGAAATTAATACAGTACACAAAGGCCTTGCAGTTTGTAGGGGTTACATCCCTGAATACGTGCATGAACAGAAAGGTTAAAGACCTATGGGTAAAGGGGAAGACTAAATCCGTGCTCTCTGTAGTTTGAATATTCATAAGGGTATTTTTATTTATTATTATTTATTTATATATATTTTTTACTTTTAATTAGCTCTGACTGTTAATATCATTAGATATTACCAGTTGGAACTTTGTGAGATATTTTCCATCTTTTTAAATGAGTGTTTCACTGATATTACATTTTATATATTATTCCGATATAAATTTGTATCTGTAGATACCCACAAATTGTGTTTAAACCAGTACTCCAATTAGCCAGAAACGCCGTCCTGGTTGATAAACTAAGTTTACTAAATTAAGTTCAAAGCGTTCTGGTAAACGTCTAAAAAAAACAAAAAAAAAAAACAAAAAAAAAACAATAATAATAATTATAATAAAAAATCCGAAATGCTAAGAAAATTCTGTTTTTTATATTCAGGGATGACCACAGGGTCAGAGAAGTTTACAAGATACTGAGAATACGAGAAATAGCACCTGGACTTGAACCCGGTAACTCAAAGCATGTGTACTTATGGACCATCGCACCTGACCACACGGATACGGCGGCCTCTCTCTCTCTCTCTCTCTCTCTCTCTCTCTCTCTCTCTCTCTCTCTCTTTTTTTTTTTTTTTACTGAAGCGCATGAAAAAAAATAAAGTTTATACAGATTTAGTGGCACGCCAATCTTACCCATCCCAAGAATGGTTAAGAAAGTTGAGTTTCGCAAAAAAAAGAGTTGAAAACCACTGGATTACAAGTCCAAACAAATCCATAATTAATCGAATGTCTATAATGTTTGCATGTGCTGTATAAACTTTTGACAAAAATATATTTAAATGTTTTGTTGCATATATTAGCAGGTAGGCCTTCATAAATTTGCAGACCCTAGAAAAATATCCAGATATGGGCATCTACAAAGAGAACTTAGAAGATATCAAACACCGATGCTCGAAACGAATTTGAGGCTATTTTTTTGATTTATTATTATTTTATAAACGATATAATGTCTGTAGCATAGCACTGTATTCTAAAGTGGTTGCTTTAAAACATAGTACATGCTCCAGCCTCTTACATAATTTTCAAAAGATAATGAATTAATGCAACAGAACCTGAACTGGAGGTTGTCACGGACTCCATCAAGTGAAAGCATCTTCGTGTGAAAGATTAACAGCATCATAATTTTCCGAATGACACCAATAATAATATCAATAATTTGTTGTCAATAAAAAATTTACGACCGTTATTAAAATATCCGTTTTATGAAGACCTGCTACATCAGACGTTTGTGAAACTCGCCTGTAATCTTATTTTTTAATGCAGATGTTAAATCATTTGCAGCATTTATCACGCAATGCGAAAAACACGAATAAAAATACAAATCCTATTAAGCCTTTATTCAATGAAAAGCACTTTAAATATTACATTTGAGTTATATAATTTATGACGAACACGCATCGTTACGAGAACCCGCCTGTTGCACAAATAAATTTCGCCTGGAAAACGGAAAACATTGTGCACTAAATTATATATACAATATTCTACAGTTATAAAATGAAATACAGTATTAAATGAATGAGAATATTAAAAACAAGTGCAAAGAATTTTCAAAAAAAAAAAAAAAAACTAATGTTAGCAAACATTTTTATCAACAGATTACTTACAACTCATTCTAATAGATTTAAGTTGATCAATTATTCTTTTTTGGATAGTACGGGTGCCTTAATAATCACCCTCGCGTTCTTTGTTTTAAAAGGGAAATGTTATCACAGCAGGATAGTTATATTAAAGATTCCATATTATACTTTGGTTTTATAAATTATACGAATATAGTGTGTGTAACAAAAATCCCCAGGGGCAATTGTAATACTTCAAATTTCCCGCTTGTCTTAATTACTATAGCAGCCAAGAGATGTTTGAGCAATGCACCCCCATGAATGATGGAACGGAAGGATTTTTCTCATAAGGCGGCCCTACACACAAACTTTACGTTCACGCTTGCTCACCTCATGCTTGTTCACCTTTATGCCGCTGAAGCAATTAAGTAACCTTGGCTCCCGTCGTACGCTTCGATGTAATAGGTACCCGCATCAGTAGCCGCAATTCAGTTGTTGTTCATAAAATGTCTGTGCAATTATGAATCTCATTTATGTTTTGTCGTTTAGAAAAAGGAAACTTTTAAAAATAAAAAAATAAAAATGGAGCAAGCATTGGTTACTAAAAGGACCCAGTTATCCCACGTGAATTGAGTGAACCAACAGATTGGCACAACTTCACCCCTATGGACAAAAATAATTATTTATTATTGGCATCTATATTATTATTGGCATCCATTAATAATAATAATAATACAATACAATTTTATTTATCAAGAGAATTCGTTTACAATAAATAAATAATAATACTAATGAAGACACAGTAACGAGAAAGGCCATTTAGGTTCACGAACGTTTAGCTTCAAAATTGCGATACTTATCTACAGGTAGAAGCTATGAAGACCTAAAGTTTTCGGCAGTGATATCTCCCCAGGCATTTCGACATTTTGCTCAGTATATTCCACTGCGGTTCCACCCAAACTTGCATCAAGAAATCTGATCTTCATTTGGCGATGTCGGCTGACGACAAAATTGAAAACTGGCAACGAACTTGAAACAATAAAATTGATACCGCTATTTGAAAATGCTTTCTCATTCCAATTCCTAGAGACTGTAATTGCTGCGATTTTCCACTTCTACATTACCAGAATTTAAAAAAAAAAATTTTTTTTTTCTTTCCAAACCGGTGCGTGCCAGTAAAGATATGAAGGTAGAAATGCCAATTCGTAATGATCAAAACGGACTTCTTTTTCAAGATTAAAATTTCGATCTTTACGGTGACAGTTTTAAACGGTAAAAAGTAGTTACATTTATGGAACATTAGTCAAGCACAGACACATTTCGGACTTCTTCGGCGGAAATCATCTTTATCTGGGACGAGGCTGTTGTATTGTATTTAATTGTTCCCTTGGAACAATTAAATACTATACAACAACCTTGGAAAGGCCGTCAGGATAACAAATTAATATTTTAGTGATATCGCTGTGCTTTCCAGTCTTCTATCTCCTGCTGGTCCTAAGGTGGATCATCTGCTGACACAGGTTGTACTATGTGGAAATCCTTATCTCTTCCCTCTCTCCCCCTTTAATTCATGTCTTTTCGTTTTGTCCTTGTATCAGGTGTTTACTTTTTATTCTTCCTCCTTTTTTTTACTGTTATTCTTTCCTCTATTGTGTTTCTCATTGTTGGCACCAGCCTTGCACTGGTGCGGGATTTTTATTTTATTTTATTTTAATTCCTTCTATTTTTATGATTTTTATTACTTTATTTTATTTGCTCATATTTTGAATGGTTTGGACATTCATTACGTGACGCTCGCGGTTCGCGCTCAGTTGTGGCCCTCTTCCTCGGGGCGTAGACGAGTATCATGAAGCACCACCCTGGTGATTGTTGCTTCCTGGTAGCAAATTAGCCAGAAACAACATAACATATGCACAGCACCAACATAGCATCACACACATTTCTGGCCTTTCTGCAGAGTTTCAGTATCATCACAGGGTACAATGAAGGAGTTGAATTAGCGTTTGGGAGCTGCCTTAGATAAGATGGTGTATATATCTACATTTTGAATGTATCCATATGCAGTATTCTGCATTAAACATCATAATTGCAGAAAGCAAGGGGAAACTACTGCACTATGCTTCCCAAGGATAATCACCATGGCTAGTACTGAACTGGCAGATCAGCTGAGGATCTTTTTCATCTAGCCCAAGAAAGACGAGAGAAGAACAGCGTGGTAATCGCCAACATCCAATAGGAGACCGCATCAAAAGAAGAAGAAGAAACATCATAATATTAGCAACGATATATAGTTAAAATCGATGTGTGGATTGGGACACATGACATGAATGAAATTCTTATATCATACTTTTTTATCGTCCGCCACTAAAGTACTACTAGTACAACTAAGACAACATAATAAATACGTAAATGTTCAACATATCAATATTTTGGTTCAGATATGTCGCTAGTATCGATATATCCATGTATTGTAGTTGCGTCTTCCGAGTGGCAGAATTTAACCCTTGCAGTCGTATTTAGGGGTAGTGGGCTGCGAGAATGATTGGCAAGATAGAGGAGACACCACTGACCACATTTCCCTCACATTTTACTGTTTGCTCATTGAGAACTGGTAAAAATACCTCACCGCAAGCGTGTGAACCCTACATGAGAAGAATTGAGAACCTTTTTGATATTCATTTCGAGTCACTGATGACACGAAACTTAAACGAAATTGCTCAGACATGTCTCTGAGCAGTTTCCACTGTGTTTCTGCATTTACCACAGCCTACACTAATGAGTTAATTATTATAACAGGCAGCATGAACTTAGTCTGTACGTGTAGGGCGAGCTTGTTGAGAGGTGTGAGCTGCTGGTTACAATGAATTTTTCCAACAACAAAGTGAAATTCTGTTTTTTTGATCTAGGCAGCAATTCAGAGGAGTGCCTCTTCTCCCTAACTAACTATATTATATGAATTTACATCATTAAATCCTTTAGTTCATGCGCCCCTTTCAGCAGTAAGCCCAAGGCATGCACCTCGGTTGCTATTCCCTCGTCCTGACTGGCCCTCATGGATAACCCTAATTATAATCACCATCCTCCCACATAAGGTGGTAAAGGCCTGAGTTAAAATACCGTCAATAATGCAAGGACTTTTTTTTTGTTTTTCAACGGGCGGGTTAGTCGGTCTCCGGCGAGGATTACATGGTTTTTTTTTTTTTCCCCCTTCCAAAAACTTGGGTTTTTTACCCAGCAAACAATAGGTGACTCACCAACCGGTGCAATACCACCACTTTGCTTATTGGAGGCTTTGCTTATTCCGGCATCCCTCCCCATACTTCTCCTTCAACCCATGCATAGTACTATACGTTTTGATACCTTTCGTGTTTGAGGTTTTCATTAAAAAAAAACACCGAAGAATACACGCAGTTACAGACACAGTAGACTGACGTCTCGTAGCCTTTGTTGCTTTGGTATTCAACACACACCTAACCATTAACCTGGCTCTGGTTTGTAATATTATTATTATTAGCCATATGATGCAAGGAAGCCCGAGGCTTATGCTGCACTCACTAGCCAAAAAAAAAAAAAAAAAAAATTAAATTAAATTAAATTTAAGCACCCAGAGAGAGAGAGAGAGAAGGGAATCACCAAAAAGAGAAGAATGATGATATCCAGCTCAGGACCCTGAGTGTGATATGAACTAGCCAGATATGAACTCCTGGGGTTGATTTTACAGTTGCTCCACAAAATTCATATAGGCCGACGCGTTTTTATAAATTTGTATCTTAATTTTAGAGAAAACTTCGAAGGATTTCGAAATTACTCCTGCTCAAATATTTCTACTGCTCCTGAGCCATAGCTGGCTCAGGAGCAGTAGAATCTTTGTAGTGACATACGATGTTGTTGTTGTTATTTGGTTTTTAGGAGCATTAGCAACTAAGGCCATATTGCTCTGGGGATATGCAGTGGTCATTCCCTGACCTTTCCGCATCCTCCGTATTTGGTGGGCACGGGCTCGAACCCCGGTCTAATCAAGAAGCATGTGCTACCACTGCTGCTCCTGCCCACCTGGCTACGGAGGCGCCCCAGTGACATATGAATAAAGTTATGGTGGTAATAAAGTGGCAAATGTAACAATACACTTTTGCGAAAATATTTATGAAATAAAAGTTATAATTTTTGAAATAAGTAAATCTACAATCACAAAAGTGTTCTTTTGTGAACCTTTCTTGTACGGAAATTTCGCCATCATTTCATTATAAATAACTTCATCGTAGAAGAAAATATAAAATCTCAGAACACTCCATACAAAAACAAGGCGCGGCAATTATGTTAATAACTAGTGCAAATGCACGTCAAAATGACGTGCCAATTAATTTCTATGCGCGTTAGCAGATATGCATTAGCGCCTATTGCCTTTCACCATGTCCGTCCATCTGATCGCATGTAAAAGACGAACTACCAATGGATAAATTTTCATGAAATTTTATATATGGTTCATACAGAACGATTTTAATGAAATTTGTCATCCCAAATTTCATTAAAATAAGACAAATAGAAAATCCGGCAAATTATTTCATTTTTTCCCATACTTAAAACTGTATGGAAAAAAGAAATTCATAGATTAAATGTAGTTTTAATGCAGGATTGTTAGCTTTAGACAGTCCGTGCACGCTTCGCGTGTATTTTTATGTAAGGCCCTTGAATGTAGTGTCGCTTGTGAACACTCGTATATAAGAAGAAGAAAAAAAAAAAAAAAAAGACTTAAAGGTACTGTACAGTATATGGAAAGAACAATAAATATTATACAGCTGTAATTAAATTGCTATGTTTCGAGAAAGTAAAACTACAGAGTTTTTTTATTAAGTGTTCTATAAAGTTAAAATCTTAGTAATCGCAGAAAAAGAGAAACATATCAATTAATTTTAATTAAAAAAAAACTGAAAGCGCCTGAAATGTAACGCACTGCGCACATTACCTACGAGGGGTTTCCGAAAAGTAAGGTAACACATTTTTTCTCTCGATGATGTTTAATAATACGAAGTTGAAATTACACACCAAGAAATAAGTGAACATGCACTACTTTTCCACAAAGTTTCCAGTTCTATTGATGCACTCGTCCCAACGATGGATCAGTTTATCAATACCAGTACTGAAGAAGTCCGTGATGAAGCCGATGAACTTCCTCATCCGTGGTGAAATACTTTCCTGAAAGGTATTTTTTCAAAGGGCCGAACAAATGAAAGTCTGAAGGCGCTAAGTCTGGCCTGTAGAGGGGATGCGACAGAGTTTCCCAACGATTACGGTGCAACCACTCACGAGTAGTGTGGGCGGTGTGGGGAGTTGCGTTGTTGTGCAACAAAATCACGCCGCTTGTCAGGAGTCCTGGTCGTTTGCATCGAATGTTGGCTTTCTGTTTTTCCAACGTTGCACAGTAAAGCTGTGCATTGATTGTTCCTCTCTTCGGCAAGAAATCCACCAACAGAACGCCTTGGCAATCCCAGAACACTGTAGCCACGACTTTTCGGAAACTGTGAACAGTTTTGAATTTTTTGCGCAGAGGAGATTGTGGATGTTTCCATTTTATGGACTCTTGTTTGCTCTCCGGGGTAAATCGATGAACCCACGTTTCGTCTGCTGTGGACTATGCGAGTGAGAAAATCCTCTCCTTCGTCGCTGTATCGCAACCGGTTCTCCAGAAACATCCCCATGCATTTTGCTTTGTCATCCTCTGATAATTGTCGGGGCACCCAACGGCAGCACACCTTTCGAAAGCCAAGGACATCGTGAACAATCGACTAACTCACGTTCACCATTTGTGCAATTTCACTCGCCTGTTTTCAAGAACGATATTCTTAATGCGCGAAATGTTGTCTTCTGTCTTGCTCGATGAAAGCCTGTCCGCCCGATGTCGTTCTTCAATGTCAACATGACCCGCTTTAAATTCATTGCACCAAAATCACACCTGCTTCTTCGTCATCACCTTTTCGCCATACACAGCAACCAGTTCACGGGAAATGTCACTTGGTGAAGATCCTTTTGCTTGCAAAAAGTGAATAACTTCACGAACA
This sequence comes from Mastigoproctus giganteus, assembly GCF_048544385.1. Classification (NCBI taxonomy): domain Eukaryota; kingdom Metazoa; phylum Arthropoda; class Arachnida; order Uropygi; family Thelyphonidae; genus Mastigoproctus; species Mastigoproctus giganteus. The sequence goes on along the minus strand of NC_143581.1, from coordinate 46,020,083 downwards.
CCTGTTTTGGACCACACTCACACGGCAGCCGCCATTTTGCAACTGGAATCTGATGTGAGGCGACAGTACCGCAACACTGCACTGGTGGTCTTTTTGAACGTTATTAACGGGTCTATCTGCCCACCGCGTTTCATTTCATTCCCTTTCACCATTATTAAGGAAAAAAATGTGTTACCTTACTTTTCGGAAACCCCTCGTAACTTGTAAGGGAAGTACGTTATTGGATGTTTCGACATTACTTAATAGAAAAAAGCTCAATCGATATCACATTTTCAGTGTACGTTCCGTTCGTCTCTAGAAAGCTTTTAAGATAAATCATAGCCTTTGCTTCCCGCCACCCCCCCACACGACCACAAAAAATATTCATATAAATGAAAGTATCTTTTATTAATCTAAGAACGAAAGGTCATATTGAAGCCAAATTTGCAACCTATGTTCTTTTGTTGGTCATTGGAAAATTTCAGGTTCAGTTACGTTTTCAGAGCCCTCGTTCCTTCCCTCCCTACAAAAATCGGCGTAAATGAAAGTATGGTTTTGCATTAATCGACAAAAAATATGCGGATTACTACAAGTTTCAACAACATACATTCTGGTGGCCCCTGGATTGGTTCAATTCCGATTTCAGCGCATTCCCTCATCAGTTTTCCCCTACAGAAATACAGGGGGGGATTCAAAAATAATTGAACTTTCAAAAATTTATTACTCAGTTACTAGATTATATATGAACATTTAGTATGTACTAAATTGTAGAGTTACCCTTACATTTCCCAATTTTCTTCCAGGTTTCCGAGCTTGAAAGTAGTAAGTATTTCCGCCACTAGGGGCGTCCTACTGTTCATCATGTTGACACAACAGGAGAAACCATTTTGTGTGTTGAAGTTTGCTAAACTTGGTCCTGCGACAGCAGTGCAAAGATCATTCCGTGTACTATACAACAAACCTCCACCAGGTCGTAACAACGTTTACCGCTGGTACAAACGGATGAAGGAGGAAGTGTGCATCTGAAAAGGCAGATGCACAGGGCAACCACATGTGTCTGAGGAAATCGTGAATCGCGTTCGTATCACCATTCAGCGAAGTCCCAGGAAGTCGACAAGGAGAGCCAGCTGTGAGCTAGCATCCCCCAGCCCACGATCTGGCTCATTCTCCATTAGCGGTTGAAGATGAAACCTTGCCGCTTGCACCTGCTACAGGCCCTGAGGGGGGCAGATAAGGAGAAGCGATACATCTTCTGATGCATTTTTCGGAGAGGCATGGAAGATGAAGATGACTTTACAGGTCACCTCACGTGCAGTGACGAGGCTACATTTCATTTAAGCGGAAAAGTGAATCGCCATAATGTCCGCATATGGAACACTGAAAACCAACATGTAAGGGATTCGCCAAAAATTAATGTCTTTTGTGCCATCTCACGCACACGGGTCTTCTGTGCGTTATTTTTTGTGGAGAACACAGCGACAGAGATCACGTATCTGGACATACTGGCGGAGTGGCTTTTCCCATAGCTACAGGAGGTTTCCGACAACTTCATTTTCCAGCATAATTTATAATTTTTATAAATTATTACTATTTGCTAAAGTGCATATTAACTAACTTGTTGATATTTTGTATCCTTCCAAACTCTTCACTGGTATCACATCCCTACAAGCGTCCGTTATTTAGTTCTATTTTTTTATTTATTTATTATTATTTTTTTTTTATCTTCATCTCTAATCATCACAAATCTGACTTCCACACTTTCAACACTTGTGTCTTCCGTGACAGTATGGTGGTTTAGCTGCTTGTTACACATTTGGAGAGGTCTGGATTCTAATCCTGAGTCGGGATTAGAATCCAGAGGTCAGTTTAGCCAACCTCAGGGGAGCGGGAGGGGACAGGCATTCAGCAGGTCAATTTGCAACAACATGCAAATCGGCCGGTGAACACACTACTGAAAACAATTCTTTAATGAAGAATTCTTGAATTTTGTAATAAATTATCCAATGATTTTGAAAAAACATTTAACTTTGGTCGCATAAACTGTTTGGTGGTATTTATTTCAAATCATCATCATCTGATCTGATAATGTTGGTGGTGCAATTCTAATACTGTTACTCTGTTAGAAAGTCAAAGTCGCCAAATTGAGAACAGATATTCGGTGAAATCACAGTCATCGCAATCAAATCTGAAATCTTTGGAACCAAAAAACATTTAATTTGCGGAAATCCCAATTTCATATTTCAAAATAAATAAATAAAATAAAACCTTACTTGGTTTCAACGTATTTAATCGATTTTTTTAAATTTTTTATCGTATTAGAAATAATTATTAAATCATGAAACATGTTAACGGTGACGGACAAACATCAGACTGACACGATGAGATTAGCTCTGACGAAATATGCACTTGACATCCTCGGGCTAGTTGATAAAATTTAGTGTCAGATTAATCGCTAGTATTTTAATAATTTTTTTTTTTTTTTATTGGCTGAAGGGGTCGGATACTACCTTGACAGTATAATAAAATTCACTACTTTTCACTCGTTTCAAGTTCAGATCCCGTCAGAGACCGGAGGAATTCTTAAAAGCCTTTTAAATCGGGGTTGTAGTTAGACAATCTCAGGTAGAGAGTGTATTTTTGGATTTTTCAGCAGATTGACATGTAAACTTGCATAGACAAACATAATACACAATAAATATCACATCGACAAGGAACCAAAACGAACGAACGGAGCCTTGCTTATAGTATAAAAAGTTAGTTAATGTACACAATGAGTTAGTTACATTTGATTATCAAATGTATTTTAAATGTATTATCAAATGAGTTAGTTACTTGATTATCAAAAAACGTACTTCAGAGGTTAAAAACTTCTATATAAAACATCGGCAACTCTTGGCACGCATGCCATCAGGTGCTTCTTCGAATTTCTTATTTTTGTGTTCATACACCTGTCGAAACGGCACGTGCAGAATTTTATTACTGCAATGAACAGAAATGGAACATCACAAGGAAAAAAGATTACCAAACCCTATTCGATACTGTACTCAAAAAATATCGTTTACCCAAACATCGTGACAGGCAGCCATGAGGTAGGATTTATGTAGCTTTTTTTTTTTTTTTTTTTTTTTCCGGTGAGGGAAGGGGGGATACTGATTACCGTATCAACAAGAAATTTGGTACATAAGAATATTAAAAACAAGTCCTGAAGTTTTGAAAAGGATCGGAGCTGCTGTTCCAGATTTATTGCATTGTTTCTGCGAGGGAAGCATGGAATCGGAATTGAGGAACCCCTCCCCAGGGTCCGACAAAATATAGGCTAAAATTTGGTATCGATTAGGCTTCTTCTTTCAGAATAATGCACAAAACATACTTTCATTTATATACATAGGAGATAGGGAATCGCAATTGGTCGTAAACACTTCTAAGGTATCAGCGAAATTGAAAACGCGGTGTCGATTTGACTTTTCTTTCTTGAGGTATGCTTGAATGTCGGAAATTAATATAAATTTCTATAGGGGGAAGGAAGAGATATGATGACTGTCGAATCGAAATAGATCCTAAAAACTTTCCCGGGGACCAAAATAATAAAATAAAAACAATGAAATTCTGGTATCGATCCAACTTTTCCTTATCGAGTAATGCCCAAACACTTCAGTTTACACACAGAGATAACCCGAAATTAAAAGGGCTATGTACGCAGTGCCCTTATATTTATTTCTTATTTGCGTTTTCTTAATTTTCTTTTTCTATAATTAACAGAAGTTAAAAGTAACTAATTACGTTACCAATTAATTACGAATTAACCAATAAATATTTGTCGGCTTTAATTTTGGAATGGTAAATTTAAGAGAAAAAAAAAAACTTTTGAAAAAAAATGTTCTGTTAATACAATGGAAATTTAAAATTCAATAAAAATAAAACCCAAAAGCTGATAAAGAAAGGTATAGAATTATTACTCTTATTCAACTTTAGATTCATTACTGACTTGATCATCATTATCCACAACGTCATCATAACCATCATCTTCTTCACTAGTATCACTGTCACTCTCATACAATAAATGATCTTCAGTGCCATCCACTGCATTATATCACATTTTTAAAGGACTTAGCCACAATTTCAGTCTTAACATCATGTCATGACTTCAGCACCCATTCGCACACTTGTGCTATTGATGGACGTTTCATCCTTCCCGTAGGCGTCGTATCATGGTTCCCCTCTATCATCCATTTATTCCGTTGCTCCCGCATGTTATTCTTGAATTGCTTATTGATGCTGACATCTAACAGCTGTAACTGGGAAGTTAAGCCACCCGAAATTACCTGCTGCTCGGTTCCCATGTTCTCTGGCATATTGTACTACTTTTAGCTTAAATCCAATAGTATAATTTTGCCTTTTTGATGTGCCTGCCACTCATAAATGAATAACTGGAATTCACTTGTTACTCCAACAACAGCCTGGTAACTACTGAAAAGTGTACTAACGTATAGTAGTTAACTATCCGTTAACTACTATACGTTAACTCTCGGTTTTGTGCATGTGCTATATTGCCACTTTCGGCTTTTAAGACGCAGGCGATTTTTTTAAGGTGCGTCTTATAAGACGACAAATACGGTGATTGTTTTCGCATCACTGCGCATACCTCACAACTATGGCGGATTCAGGGTAGGGGCACCGAGGTACGTGCTCCCTTGTCGTTTTTCGTAGAATATACACCAATAGTTTAAATTACCTTTAGCTAAAAAAAAAAAAAAATTTTTTTTTTTTTTTTGTTATTTGGTGTTTAGGAGCATTAACAACTAAAGCCATATTGCTCTGGGGATATGCGGTGGTCATTCCCTGACCTTTACGCATCCTCCGTACAATATTTGGTAGTCACTGGCTCGAACCCCGGTCTAATCAAGAAGCGTGTGCTACACACTGCTGCTCCTTCCCACCTGGCTACGAAGGCGCCTTTTTATCGTTAACATAGGATTTTAGCTATTTTTGCATTATGGCTTAGCTATTTTCTACTGACTACAGTTAGCAATTCTGATGCTAATGTGATCGCCATTCTCGTTCGAGGCGTCACGCAGTTTGGTCGTGCGTAATATTTACTTCAAAGTAATTCAGAGGCTTAGCTGTGTATCTGTGTCCGCTAGTCACATTACGTTTAAGTGTCGTATTCGTTTTGTTCTGTGCATTATTTTGTACGTTGTTTGTGTATATATATACAGATAAACTTATTGTAATTATTTTTATCATTAATTACAGATTTACAGCTATGGATAAAAGATGAGCAGAGAAACAATCCACTCTTATGACATTTTTTAAAAAGTTTAAAAGTAATGAAAGCAGTGTTGACAAAAACAGAGTTTGAAAGCAGAAGTGATAATGTGGAAACGACAGGAATTGTTTCATCACAAAACGCTTTAGAAGAATGTTCAGCTTCAACTTCAATAAGCTAAAGATATTGGTTGTTACGTTGGTTTTACGCAGAAAATAGTATAGTTGATGAAGACCATTACAGTGTACAGTACTGCGTGATCCATGGTGCCCAACTGAAAACTACAAATTTTCCTCTGTTGCCCAAGAAAACAAAAATAGATCATTCAAAATGCACTGCATAAAGGAATTTCCTTGGATGTCTTATAATTATACATTTGATGGTTGTTTTTGCAGAATTTGGGTGTTATTTGGAGGAGATGATGGAGGTCGTAGTTGTGTGAAACTGAGAAAGTTGGTGATAGAACTTTTATCATCATACAAAGATGCCAAGAATGATTTCAGAGTTCATGAGAAAAATGAACTCTGAAATCATTCTTGAAATCAACGTAGCGAGGTCTCAGCATTTTAGTGACATCATGGATGGTAAAACATTAAGTATTGAAGCAGTAATAGACAGTGCTAACAAGCGAAGAATAGAAAGTAATGAACTAAAAATAATACCGATCATTAAGACTATAATATTTTGCGGAATGCAAAATATCACTTTGAGGGGTCATAGAGATGATGGGTCCATTTTTGCAGACGAAGATGATAAAGTTGGAAAAGAAAGGAAATTTCAAGGCATTATTAAGATGTCGTGTTCGTGTCGATTGCCGGTGACAAGATCCTTGAGAACCATTTGCAGACTGCTGGGGGGGGGGGATGCTACTTTTATTAGTAAAACAACCCAAAATGAATTAATTAAATGCTGCGGGGAAATCATACAAAGTAAAATTGTTGAAAAAGTTAAAATTTCGAAGTTTTATAGTATCTTGGCCGTAGAAACAACAGACGTTACCATTTCCGAACAGCTTTCATTCTGCGTTCGGTATTTCGACACAGAAAAGTGCACTATAGAAGAAAATTTTCTTGGGTTAATCAAAGTTATGAACGTGACTGGTGAAGGTTTGAGTGACACTATAGAGTAATTGACTTTTTGGAAAGAGAAAATTTGGAAATTGCATTCCTCCGTGGACAAGGCTACGACAATGGTGCTAACATGAGTGGAACGTTGAGAGGAGTACAAGGAAGAATTTTGAAAATACAGCCTCTCGCTATTTACACACCTTGCGCCAATCACAGGCTGAACTTCGCTTTAAACAAACCCAGTACGGTACCTAGTATTCGCAATATAGTCAGCATAATTACAAACGTTAACGATTTTTTAAGATAATCTGCCTCAAGAACCCAACTCTTGAGTGCGAAAATAACAGAACTTTTACCGTTTCAGACAGCAGTAAAGGCCTTGCTAAACTCGATGGGTCGAGCGGAATGACGGAATTCTACATTTTTTGGAAATACAGCCTGCAGTAGTTTCTGTAATGGATGTATAAGTAGCACCAATACTGCCAGTACCAATGCAGCAAGCAATGCCTAGTCGCTGTCCGCAGCAATTTGCAAATTTCAGTTTTGCTGTGCTTAAAAATTTTGACAACTTTTAGCCATAACCTTACCACTTTCAAAATAACTGTAAAGAATTTAATGTCGACTTCTGTAAGGCAATTACATAGTAGAAACTGTAAAATCGGCATTAAATAGAATAAGAGAAAATTCAGAAACGGAATTTATAATTATATTTGACCAGACCAAGAGTACTGTATTGCCGAAAAATTAGATGTGGAAATCAAAATTCCATTGAGGCAGAAATGTGCGACAAAACCGAGCTAATTTGACCGATCTGATAAAACTATTTTCGAGTGAACACATTTTTACCTTATCTTGACTATCTGATTTCAGAGTTAGATTCAGGATTTTCCAAACCTATTTCAAAATTGCAAAAAAATAATTCCTAAATATTATTTTAATTCGGACACAACAGATGAAGAAATACTGGATGCAGCAAAAACATATATATGAATCCTTTTAGAGAGATAAATAGATTAGTTATATAGCGAAATTTTCAATTTCCGAGGTCTTGGAACGAATTACCAAAAAAAAAAAAAAAAAAGTGTCATTGGGTTTACATTACGAAATTTTCACGATACCTTCATTTATTCCTACGGGATGCAAAATATGCTTCAACGATTTTTTTAAGTTTGCACCGGTCAGCAAAAACTTACGTAAAGTCGAATTTCCGTAAGTAAAGTATTACGTAAGCCGGGAGTGGCTGTACTTGTCTAGTGGTATGATTATCGATAGCCTATATGACAAAAAGAAATAATAATTTAAGGATTTATATTTGTCCGAAAAAAATTACTACTCTATATCTGCTTTGCTATAATAATTCTGGCTATTGCAAACAATAAAAGAGGCCACATGTAGATAATTCATCGAATGCAAAGCGTGTTACAATCTCCCTTCCAGTTATCTTTCAATTTATCAACCAAGCGGAACAATGACTGATAACTTTCCAAGAGAAACGAGATGAGTAATAAAGAGAAAAGCCCAGCTGCCAATAAAGTCGAGTCGAGTAATTGGGATAATCGCCGAGGCAATTAAGGGCATAAGGCGTCAGCATATTGTGTCTGTATATTGCGTGCATTCTATGCTCGGTTTGCAGCGGAGTGTCATGCCAAATTCTCAATAAATTAACAGCCAGTCGAAAGGAAGGAGGGAAAAATTATTTCAAATAAATAATTTGAAATAATAGTAATATCAGAAATAAAGTTTTGCGCTCGCTTAGTAGCAGAGAAATTGGATTTATGCTGTTCCGAAGGGAACGACTGTGCCATCGTATCTCAAGACCGGGGTGCATGACTGGTTTTGGGGACCCCCTTTCCTATGTCACGGCTATATTATACCACTTAAGAAACGCTTTGGGGGTCCCTTTCTGTGTCCGCAGCCTGGCTGTATTGCAACCACTACTTCCTTTTTATATTGCCCTGCCGAAGGGTATAATCAAAACTGGCACCATGAAACCAATTTGTGAATGAAATAGAATTATCTTAGCTGTGGTTGCAAAGTGTTATGGAATCTGGACTTAGCACACTCAGGGTCCTGAGGTGGATATCATCATTCTTCTTTTTCTTGGTGATTTTCTCTCTCTCTCTCTCTCTCTCTCTCGGGGTAATTCAGAAAAAAAAAAAATTTTTTGGCTGGTGCAGCATAAGCCTCAGGCTTCCTCGCACCATATGGCTAATAATAATAATATATTTCACTCACTTCAATGTTTACATTTTTTTTTAAATGTATGCTACTGCATTTTTGATATGACTTTTGGTTACCAAAAACATATCACAATTTTTAAGCGCACATTATGACTTGAAATTCGAGTCGAATTTCAGGTCATAATTTCGCAGATTTGGTTACAGCGAAAAGAGATGGTCAACAACATTAAAAGCCACTTTTTTTTTGGCAGATGAAGTAAGTCCGCTTCCTTGTATCATTTAGCCTTTATATTACTAATGCATTCAGGCACTCATAAATGCTATTTTAGATCACAAGATAAATGTTCAATCGTTATCAAAATGTTTTTCGAAAATAAATTCGAAGCACGACGTTATTTAGTTTATTCTTAAGCTGCAATATTTTATTCAATAAATTTTCAGGTAGCGGAACAAAATATCACTCGCACTGATTTTGACAAAAACAGTTAAAACACCTGAAAATAAAAACGACAGAAAAAAAATTAACTAAGGGCTGTATGCCATATGGTATGATACAGCCACACAATATGGGAAAAGAGTCGCAAAGTTATATAGACTCAGTGAGGTTTTTTTTTATTATTATTTTACTTGTTTAGCTTATTTAAATTTGTGGCGAAGGAATTTCGAGGAATCAAAAGAATGAAAATGTTTTACTAGACGAAACACCCAAACGAAAAAAATGATGAAGACAGCGAAAAATGTCTGGCTACTAGAGTAAAATTGTATAAAAAGCACTGAACTATTCAGAAATTATATGAGCAAAAACTATGCAAACAGAAGCAAAAGAGGAGAGAAGGAAATGGCTGCCTTCAAATAAATTTGTTGATCTGAGACTGGTTGAACTATTCCTCATTTCCAAGGAATGCTCCATAATCTTTGGAAGTTTTTTCTGTGAGGCTTCAACACCCGAGCAACAACCCCAGATGCGTAACTAAAGTAAAACAAATGTGGTCCCTGGTCATATGGGCTGAATGCAGTTAAAGAAAAGCCTCAAAGTATCTGAATTTCTAATTCATTTTAAAAATATGACAACTTTTCTCTATCAATTTAATAAATTGTTAGAGAATTAACTATTAAATAATTATTAGAAGTCTTGTTGAAGTAGCATACCCTGATTCCTGTCATTAACCAATCTTTGTATTATCAGGAAACTATACATTAAATTTGATATGCTTTCATTAACAATACCGATGAAGGCATATTAAGTTTAATGTATAAGTTTGCTGATGATACAATGGTTGGAAGGGTGGTTCATGACAAGAATCAGGTTGTGCTACTGCAACGAGACCTAGAGAAATTATTCAGATAGGCTCAGAAGTGGCAATTGAAGTTTGACACTGGTAAAATCAAGTCCTGCATTTCGATAACAGTAACTCCAAAATAACATACTAATTGGATGGAACTACGCTCAAAACAGTGGAGAGCGAAAAAGACCTAGAGGAGCATTCCTTGTGCAGTATGACACGAAGTTCTGTAAGCAGTAGGCTATGACAAGCATATTGGATCTTGTCAATGATATATTGTAGTGATTTTTGGGATTTTTCCTATACTGATTGTTAACCCCTGGCCAAAGTGCCATGACGAGATATTGTAACAAGCAATGTACATTTATATCATTTCCTGCACTTTACAATAAAAATACTTCTTCTTACATACAGGAATTTTGCCAGCAGGGAAAAAAGAGGATTTATCTCGTTGTATAAGGCAACAGTTAGGCTGCATCTTGAGCACTGCATAAAGTTCCTGGAAGCCTCATTTCAGGAAGGATGTGGAGCTGTTGGAATAGGTGCAGAGAAGAACAAGATTAACCAGGAGCACAAAAGAGCACTCTTATCAAGAATAACTTCAGTTCTACAAATTGCGGCATCTGGAAACTAGGCACCTGCAAGGAGACCCAACTGAAGTGTCTTAAGGCTTTAAATGGATTCAGCAAAACTTTATGCTGATGGCATCCATACTTTTTCTCGGACCACACATAAGAGCCATAAATAGAAAAAGGATGGTTGCAGGATAGATATATAAAAAATTTGCTTTCAGCCACAGTAATTCATCTTCCATCTGGGATTGTGAAAGTGAGTAGTTTGAATAAATTTAAAGGATTAGATAAATTATTAAAGCGGATGGAATATTAAAGATAAATTATTAAAGATGTTGGGGCAAGGTTTTTTTTTTTTTTTTAACGACGTTGTATAATCTTACTTCCTTGAATCATTCTCCATTACTAATTATTGTTTTATTTCATTTTTTGTTTAAATTAAATTAAAATTTTCCCTTATTGACTGGAGTATTTTGTAGGGAAACTTACTACAGGAGTCGAAAATTTTAAATCGATTGTTATTTATATTAGAATTTTTGGAAATGTACTAGGGACAGGAATATTCTAAACCTGATCATTTGCGATCCTAATTGTACCACATATCGTTGAGAGTACAGTACAGTACAGGAACCCATAGCCTACAATAGCTATACAGTGTACTGCATATTAATCTATTATAGTACCACAAAAAGGGTTACGCTGGCAAAGGCTGATTGTTAGGAATCACTAGACAGCAAAGAATAAGTGAATACAAAGAAAAGAATGAATCAAACTGGACGCATGCGTAATAGATAAAGGAAAGTCTTAGATAACCCAGCTGATGTTGCTGATGAAGCAAATTGTTACTTCACATCGATCTTTACACATGAAAAGGTGGTTTAAAGCGTTTGAAGGCCCAATATACTGATAATCGTAGGACTTCAAGTTACAACTATAAGTAAACATTTGCACTGTATCAAATACGTAGGTCCCATAATATAATCATATATCTATATAATAAATAGACTACTACTTTGCAGCAGTACTATGACTTTGATATTTTGTCTAATACATTGATAGTATGATACTTTGCTGTAATATACTGTATTTTTCAGAGTTAATAATATGCTTGTCGGGCATACAATGTATTTTATGCCCAGTAGGCATATGCAGATAAATAAGTCATGAATAACTCAAAAAGAAGTAGAAGACAAAGCACTGAATGCGAGTAGAATATCAAGAGGATTAAATAATATAATTTGGAACAAGCCAAACATTAAGAAGAATGCTAAAGTTAAAATATATAAACTACAGTAAGACGTATATGAAGCTGAGCCAAGTACATTATATATCAAAAATAAAACCATAGAAATGCAAACACTGAGGAAAATAACTAAAACACATTAAGACAAAGTTAAAAGTAAATCAGGAAACAATGTAAAATACGACCTATTAATGAGTGGATATATAACAGGAAAAAAAAATGGGAAAAACATAAATAGGATAGATAATGACAGGTGCGCAAAAATATTACGAAACTGGAGAACCATCGGCAAACGAAATAGAGGAAGGCTAAGAAAGATATGGAAAGATCTTTCCTAAACCCAACAAACAACATAATTAATAGGAAAAGAAGAAGACTAGGAGGAAGAGAAACAGTGGATACTTGGATCGTGATTAAAAAATGGCTGATGCAAAGGCTTCCTTGCACCGTAGGCCAACATTAATCTAATACTAATAATTTAATTAATATTATAATTAAGTAAGACCACTAAATTATAATTTATTAAAATATTAATTAATTTTATTAAATCATAGCATGAAATAAATATATTAAAATAATTTTACTTGGTTATTAAATAACAATTTAATAATTCTAGTTACCCCCAGCTGCAATAGTCGGCATCTATGTGTTATTCATTCTTGATCGTACGTTCATCCAAAGAATGTTACTTCCAGTGATGGGCAAAAAAGTGAACTATAATCTGTTATTTTCTGTGTGAAGAACATGTATTTCACGAACAGTGGTGTGGCTATCGTGCCTCATGTTCCGATTAAGCTCTTCATTCCTTCGAGAAGTTTCTAATAAGTAGAATGTGGTGTTTTTTTGCATATATACGCAAAGGAATTTGAATTTTTCAACTTATTTTAATTTCTAATAAGTAGAATGTAGTGGTTTTTTTTTTTTTTTTTTTTTGCATATATAAGCAAAGGAATTTGAAAATTTATATTGCAATATATATTTTATTTTTATTTTTATTTTATTTTATTTTTATTTTATTCATTTTATATTGCAATAAACACGCTAACTGGGCAATTTAAGAAAATCCGAAACTAAACCACTCTTACAAAGTATTTATTATAATAAGGTTTTGACCCTCCTCTACAGATACAGACGTCTTCTTTCTCTTATAATTCAAATCGAAAGGGACTATGAAGCCCAATATTTATTTATATAATATATATTTTATAGATATTTTATTTAAATATATTCAGACATCTTTAAAAATAATTTAAATATTTTTTGATATTTAAAAAATAATATATTTTCTAAATATATTCTATTTTAAAATATCTTTATATTATAACATTATAGATTATTAAATTACTTATTTTGATGTACCAACTTGAACAGCACGTACCAGCTTGAAGAATTTTTTATAGTTTAGATTAGTTGATGAAATTGGATAGATTTCATCCTAAGGTGGATGAAATCTATCCAATTATATTAAGGGAGGCAGCAAAAAAAATTAAGCAAACCCTTAGCCATAATTATGAGAGCATCCCTGGATTCAAGGAAGGTCCCCATGGACTGGAGATGTGCAAATATATCCCCAATTCATAAAGGAGGATCAAAAGGTGACATGAATAATTACAGACCTGTTAACTTTTATTCCAGGGAAAAATAATGGAATCACTAGTTAAAGAAGTAACAAAAGACCATCTGGACAGGCATGCGATTATATTGCAATCACAACATTGATTTGTTAAGTGGTGGTATTGTCTAACCAATCTCTAGGTTATTATGATGCAGTGACCAAGGATTTAGATGCAAAAAATAATTTTGACATAATACAGCATATAATATACTTGGATTTCAGTAAGGCTTTTGATACTGTTGCGCATAAAAGACTGCTGTACAAACTGGAGCAATGTGGCATTAAGGGCAAGTTACTACTATGGATAAATGGATGGTTAAGTGGAAGAAGACAGAGAGTGGTTATCAATGGGCACCGCTCTATGCAGATTAATGTTATTAGTGGAGTTCCCCAGGGTTCAGTACTGGGTCCATTGTTGTTTTCAATATTTATCAAGGACATTGATGAAGGTATATCAAGCTTAATGTCTAAGTTTGCAGATGATACAAAGGTTGGCAGGGTGGTTAATGACAGTCATCAGGGTGAGCTACTGCAACAAGATCTGGAAAAATTGTGTCAATGGGCTGAGAAATGGCAGTTGAAATTTAATGTTGACAAATGCAAGGTACTGCATATGGGTAGCAACAACCCCAGAGTAACTTATCATCTATGTGGTACTACACTCAGGGTAGTGGAGAATGAAAAAGAACTGGGGTAATTGCGCAGTCAGACATGAAATTCTCTGATCAGTGCAGACAGGCTGCCAGGAAAACTCATGGGGTTTTGTCAATGATATTCAGAAACTTTGCTAGCAGCAATAAGGAAATGATTATCCCTTTGTATAAGGACATGGTTAGGCTGAATTTTCAGTACTGTACACAGGTCTGGAGGCCTTCCTTTAGGATGTAGATATGCTGGAACCAATGCAGAGCAACCAGACTGATGAAGGGAACAAAAGGGTGCTCGTACCTAGAAAAAGACTTCAGTTCTGCACACTGCATTGTCTCAAGACTGGGCACCTGTGGGGAGATCTGATTGAGGTGTTTAAAGCCTTGAATGGATTGAGTAAGCTGAATCCATTCAAGGCTTTAAGTAAGCTGAATGTTAATGGCATTCTTCCACTTGCTGACACTACACACATGAGGTGGCATAAATTCAAGTTGAGGAAGGATGGCTGCAGGATAGATGTGTGGAAGTTTGCCTTCAGCTAGTTGGTGGTTGACTGTTGGAACAGGCTTCCATCTGTTGTTGTGGAAGGGGATGGGTTGAATAAATTCAAGGATCAACTAGACAAATTCTTGGAGGGTATGGATGGGTGAAATGGGACGTTTCTTCTTTTTTTTTTTGGCTGATGCTACATGAGCTTGCGTTCTTGCTTCATTTGCCATTACTACTACTGCTACTACATAATGTACATATAAATAATATTTTTATGAGTAAGGCATTGGCATTTCATGTCAATAAAAATAGAGACAGAACCCTTTGGCAATCTTTGAATAGGGAGCCAAAAATTCTAACTATGCCACTGGCTGAAAGTAGAGGCAAAAGTATAAATTTTGCACACCCTCTTCCACCAGGCCCCATGTGATCTTTAACAACCATACAAAATCAGTTATTGGCCCACCTGAAAGAGAAAGTTGCTGTGTTGTTCCAAAGCAAATAAGGGTATGAGGCATCAGTATATTATGCCTGTAAAATTGTGGGAATTCTATTGTCAAACTGCCTGTTTTGCTGGATGTAAAACTCGAGTTTCTGTGGGGGGGGGACTGAATATGCCGTAACCCTTCGAGGTCACCTAACTTTATTATGGTATGGGTGAAAAAAAAGCCATAACAAATTCTTTCCCTACTAAGGGAATTTGAATCCAGGCCCTTTCCATGCAATATGTAAGAGCAGCCAGAAGTAATGAGTCAACACAGGCCCCAGGGGAAAACAGCATCACTGGGAATGCTTTTCCTTGCCATTCCTTTTTTCTACATTTCCCAAGATCTGAGTTCTCTACACAATGTCTGGGCATGGAGAAGCTGACCCCCCTACCCCCTCATTCTCAGTGTTCCTGAGGATGACAATTGTAACCAATAGCAGAAGTGGACTATGGGTGTAATTATCAAGGCCAATCTGACCAACTACCATTGCCACAAAAGAACTGGATGCAAAGAATTCTGATATCATTTACTTAGATTTTATCACAGCTTTTGATGCAATTTCACATGAATGACTTTTGTATAAACTGGATCTGTGTGGCACTAACAGGAAGTTACTACTATAGATAAAGAGATAGGTCAGTAGCAGAAAGACAAAGAAGTTATCAGGTTCATACCTCAGCTGAGGATAAGAGCTGCCGCTCTGACTTAGAGAAAATGGCTGCTGCTCTTCATGAATCAATGTTATAAGTGGGGTTTCTACAAGGTTCAGTCTCTTACTATTTCTGATATTTATTAATGACACTGATGTACTTATATGAAGCATAATGTCTGTTTGCCAAAGATGCATAAGTAAGCATGGTAGTGAACAATAATAATGAGAATATGCTATCTCAACAAGAAGGATGTTTTAAGAAAGGTTGAGAGGTCCTGGGGAGGATCTGGATCTTCAACTTGTGGCACAAGTTCTTGCAATTTCTATTCTGCATGTTTTTAATCAGTGAAACACAAATTATCAGATATACCAAGAGAAACTAGTTCTATTAGAATTAGCATGACTAAATACTACTGATATATCCACCAATCTGAAAAACACTAACTCCAGTTCAACTTCCAAAATGATAAAATATCTAATGATATTTGCCCTTTTAAAAATTATAAGCACTTCCCTATCCTTCCTTATGTTTAGGGCCAACAAAATAAATGGCAACAGGGATGCATTGTCCATACAGGCAATCTACAGTCACCTAGGGCAACAAGTTCAATGGCATGGTGGCATAAGAGACCACATTTGAGGAAAAAATTTAGTTTAAAAAATGAAAATGAAAATGGTGAAAAAAAACAAAACAAAAACAAATAAAGATATAATTCCCATGTATATATAGCTGAATATGACTTAATATATTTTGCTACATTTCTGAGAATTTATTATCTCAAATCTTTTATTTACTGCCAGGATAAACAATATTTTGCTAATTCAATTTGCCACATGGGTCTGTAATTTTGATATTAATTTGTTTTAAAATTACAGTTACTTATCATTCTGTAATTCTGAGGAGTAACAACTCAGTATCAGCCACTAAAGAAAATCTTTCCCAGGTTACAAAAATGGCCTGCATCTGCCCTTGGAGTGCCAATTTTATAGTTTGTCCAGGACACCAGTTGCTGGAAGCTAGCCTAGGGTTGCTCCTGAATGGCAGGTTAATCTTTTTAAGGAATGTCATTTGTTGTTTAAAAGTAATGTAGTACCAAGATAACAAGTGGAGACACCAAGTTTGTTTTGTTGTGACCTATAAAATCAAACATTCTGTTGACCATCAAACATAAGGAAGAACTAGTTCTCATACTTCTAATCACAGTGACAAATTGGAATATCACCAATGTTCCAATGACAGAATTTTTAACCTGAACAGCTTTCAAAATCCCAGTAGCAACCAGATTATCAACTGTCTAGATCCTTTTAGGAAATTTGTATAAAGGCTAGTTCTCTGCAAGTAATAATCTCATTTGTAATGGTTCCATTTTAATATTTTATCAATATTTCACCATATATTTTACATTATGCTTCAATTTTGCTATTTAAAAAATAAGATCCGTTTTTTTCTTACTTTACTATATCTTTAACTATCTAGTTCCTGCCTTTTAACATAAGTGTCTTGAATATTTAATTCCTAGTGCTTTCTGTATTTAATCACTCTTCTCTCACCCCCTTCTCCATGCATCCCTAGGGTAGATGTCCATGCTTATTCAGTACTTATCCATATCTAGTGTTCCATCTGGTTCTCCATCAGATGTCTCATTCTGATTTTCTCTTCCTTTCTTCTGTGATACTTAACCTCAAAACTTCAGTATACCTTACAATTTCTACTTTTTGTTTTTCCTCTCCACCACTTTCATTTTGTCTCCTACTAATCTTGCAAGTCAATCCAGTCATTCTTTTTGGTTTTCAAGATAAAGGCCAACAGGACCCTGGGATAACATACTAGCCACCAATGCATAGTATATTACATAATCAAATCGACACACTTCCCAAAAAATACACAAGCTATTTCCAATTTATTAGCTGCCATAAACAGTTAACAATGAAGATGAGATCCTTATGAGGTCATATCAGTAGATAAAAGGAAACTTTTAATTTAATCAGCACTTTTGGTTCTACATCAGTAGATTATGTAGGTTTTTTTCCACTTTACTTCTGTATTTGTAACATAACCCTATGAACTTAAATTTTCCACAAATTTTGTGTTCCTCTTTCATTTCTCTTCCTTAATGCCATACTTTAAACATGTTTTTTCAATTTTTTAGCAGATCCTGTATCATCATATTTTACACAAAACCATTTTTTTTCTTAATTGATTCAATATTATCTCAAAGGCTCTCTATTTCTGTGTTAGCTTGGTTTATTTATAGTGACTAATCTGATTAGCCCTTACTGATATCAGTGTCTAACTCAAGGGAGGAAATTTCTCCCCTAGAGTCAACTTCTTCATGCTCATATAAAAGTCTATCCTTTTTTAAACTTCTGATTCTGTTAGTTAAGGAAATATAGTGCACATGGCAGTTTTAATTAGTTGTCACTACACATGCATAATTCCTGCACTATTTACTGTCTTTACACTTTCCTCTTCAGAGTTCAAATCAATTTTTTATACATATTTTTAAACAGACAATTGCTGTTCTCTGTATTATTTATTTTCACTCTGGATATCACTTTTTTGCCATTTGTAAGCTTGAAGTAGGCTCTTAACTTTGAGAACAAAATCAAAAATAAAAATAAATAAATAACAAGTCCATTTTGTTTTTCAGAAAAGGTGTGAAAGAAAAAGTTAAATAATTCAACTTTAACTCCATACAATTCTTTAAAAATGGAAACGTACCTGAGTAAATTCAAATAATGTTACAATCTGTCATAATAATAACAAAGAGAAAGAAAGGGAACTGAGGGATAAAATGAAAACTGAATAAAAAATTCACACAATGATAATACAATCAGGATATCTATTAAAAAAAGTATACTGATAAATTGTTTTTTTTTCTCAGATGTGCAGAAAAATTTATAATTCATTATAATACAATGAAAGTCATGTGAAAGAGAAAGCTGCAGTGGAATGAAACTAAATAAAGTACTACAGTAGTGCTAGGACACAGACACAAGTAGAAACCTGTTTTGTAGTTCAAATATATATTTCAGGTCATGAATACGCTAACTGGGAACAGAATAGTATGATGTTGATAAAGGACAGCACAAGTTTTCTTGGAAGGGGGGGGTCCTGTTTTAGCAACCTATTTACATTTTATGCCAAGGTTAGGAAGTGCTGGACAAAGGAAAGATATTTTGGATTTTGCTATGCTGACAAAATGTTAATTAATATTGTAAAGTTTTCTGTGAGTTGAGGAAAATAGCAATAAATCACAGGGCTGAGTTGTGCTACTAAGAGCTACATCAGCAAATAGGACTATTCAGAAATTTTTCATTGGACTGCCAGATTTTAGACATGGATGCTGAGAGCTGATAAGAATAAAATTTTATCCATAAAATGCCAACCCAGTTTGAAAATGATGGTTGAAGTTTATAGGATAAAGTATTAAAAACTATAAAGAAGTACACTAGTAAATGAAGGAATTCCTCCTGGCAATTTTCTGGATTCCCAAAGAAAAACAAAAAAATAAAAATAAAAAATAAAATTGTTTATTTTTTTAACATAATTTAACTAGGGCTTTTCAAACTTCATTAGCCATAGAACCCTTTTACAGAAGAACCCTTCACTGGAACTGTTTTACAAATCTAAATCTTCCTGTTTTGTGAATTTGGGGATATCCATAGGGACCTACCCTGAATCCAAGGATGCTCTCATAATTATGGCTAAGCGTTTGCTTACTTCCTTTGCTGCCTCCCTTAATATAACTGGATATTTCCATCCACCCCCTGGTGCCTTTCTTATGTTTAACTTCAACAATTTTTCCTCCACTTTACTCTCAGTTATTACAAAATCATTTAGTTCCCTGTTAATGTGGTCCCAGTTTCAAACAAATATACATGGTTGTAGTTCCAATCTCAATTATGTCCATTTCCACTTACAATCTATTAAGTCCTGTTGTACTTTTCTAACAGAATCTCAGTTATCAGTTGCCTTGAGCACCATTCATCTCATTTGTCCTGATTATTCACTCTGTATATCCTTTTGATTTGAAGGTGGTACTTGCACATATGTCCACTGTAGTATTCCTTGTCAGAAACTTCCTAATCTTAAAATCTTTTTTTTCAATCACCTCTGGCTCAAAATCTGATTATTTCCATTCTGCCAAATTCATCTGCTGCCTCTATCATTTTCTTAACTCTGCAAATCATTCAGAATGTTTTTAATTTTTGTGAAACTTTCTCCAATCTGAATTTCCTAACAGTGAAGTAATTTTCCTTGGTGGCTTCAATATTTACAACTCCAGGGAATATTAGCAAAAATCACCACCATAATGAAGTGTGAACATCTGAAAAGACTAAACGGATTATATAAAAAAAATCAAACTTGCTGAAATTAGCAGCAATAGTGCTTTTCTAAATTTTTAATAACTGGTTCAACTGAATTGGCTGGTTGATGCCACTGCCTTAAGAGCCATGTAGTTTGAGAAAATATTCTGGAAGAAAGGACTGATGTATCACAGTGCATATATATACTTAGCTCAACATCAAACAATAGTTTGATGTTGTGTCATTCAGTGACAAAAAAAAAAACATATGAGAGTGAATACATTCTGCATTTTTCTATTAGGATCTTATTTTATGTCTCTTAACAGTAAAACTGCATAATAAAAACAAATGGGATGTTACTCTGTGGGTGCCAAAAAAGCCCTGCCCCTCCCAAAAAAAAAAAAAGAAAAGAAGCATTTTAAAATAATTTGTTCCTTTATGGGTATCAGTTGTCCAAAATCATACTGGTGTATAACAAAAAATATTTAAAAAAGCTTTTATCTCTACTTTACATGCCACTTGGGAAATCAACACAGAAATTAGGCACTTACATGTATGGTGCCTATCACATTGTGTAAACCTCACTCAATGGATAACACGCAGGAGAGCATGCTGTTCACTATTCCTCTGGTATGGCATAAACCAGGCAAAATAAAGACTATTTCTCTGGCTTTCAAAATTTTTAGAGTTTTTGAGGTACAACAAAAATAAAATAGAATGAAGTCAGTTCCGCATGGAATCTTCCTACCCTTGTATCACCAACTAACTGGAAAGAATTTCTCATTTGTGATAAAAAAAGGTCCCAGTAGAAGATCCAAGTTATATTCAGAGTGACAAAGAACCACATCTAACTGAACAGAATGACCTCAATGACCAAGTACAGGATTTAAATATCCAGAGAAACAACAGGGTAGAACTTTTACGATCAGGCCCACAAATTTTGGAACTTTCTAGTTGACTGTACAAGAATTTTTGTTTGTTTGTTATTTGGTTTTTAGGAGCATTAGCAACTAAGACCATGTTGCTCCGGGGATATTCGGTGGTCATTCCCTGACCTTTCCGCATCCTCCGTATTTGGTGGTCACGGGCTCGAACCCCGGTCTAATCAAGAAGCGTGTGCTACGCACTGCTGCTCCTGCCCACCTGGCTACGGAGGCGCCAAAGAAGAAGAAGAATTTTTGTATTTAAAAAAGTTGATATTTTATTGAATATAGGATTCCATGTGTGTGTGTGTGTGTGTGTTGAAATTACTTCATTTCACTCAATGAACATCTCCCATTCTTTAGTTTTCTGTTCAAATTTGAATTCTATTGTAAGTCTATTTACAAACGTACTACTAATGGAAGAATTGATATTTGAACACAAAACTGAAGAATGGCAACTATTTATTGATTCATTAGAAGTAAGTTCAAAGAAAATATTATAAAAGAATGCAAATGCAAAGCCTTCACAGCAGTTTCATACTTCACTGTAGTTCATACTATTTAAATAAAGGAAACTTAGTAAGAGAAGGTCCCAGACATTTAATGAAATCAAATATAAGGAACATCATTGGCAGTTATGTGGTAATTTCAAGGTCTTTACACTTTTACTTGGACAGTCAAGCAACAGCAGCAGTATTAGTACTAGCAATGGCCACATGGTGCAAAGAAGCCTATAGCTTATGCTGCACCAGCCAAAAAAAATAAATAAATAAATAAAAATAAAATAATAATAATAAAAAATAAAACAACAATAATAATAAAATAACAAAATAAAATAATAATAATAAGAAAAAATTTTAAAAATAATAATAATTAATAAATTAGAGAAAAGGAAATGAAACATTTCCCTCCTCCCGTAGGTAATTATCCAGCTGCCCTTTGAATTTCCCCAAACTGTCAGCCTCTACCACCCATGTAGGTAACTTATTCCAGTAATTTATAACTCTCTGGCTAAAATAAAACTTCCTGCATTCCAGTCTAAACATCTCCTCCTGTAACTTGAAATTATGGCCCCTAGTTCTAGAATCATTTATAACCATGAAAATTTCGTCCTCATTCATTTTGCTTATGCCTCTCAGAGCCTTAAACACCTCAATCAAGTCTCCTCTAAGGTGCCTAGTTTCCAAGCTCTGAAACCCACATATTGAAGTCTTTCCTCATATGGACACCCTTTTGCCAATCTCACCAGGCGAGTTATCGTCTCTGGACCCTTTCAAGAAGAGCAATGTCTTTCTTTAGGTGCGGTCTCCATACCTGAACACAGTATTCCAAGTGTGGTCTAACAAAAGTCTTATACAGTGGGATTATGACATCCTTATCTCTACTAGCAATTGTTTGATACATCATCGATGGGACACCACGGGCCTTCCTTGCAACCTGTTTACAATGCTCAGAGAAATTAGAGTCTGACCATCTTGTAACACCCAAGTTCCTTTCCTCCATTACCAACTTTAGTTCAACTCCGCCAAGTGTATAAGTTATTTTGGGGTTACTGTTCCCCAGGTGCAATACCTTACACTTCGCTGGATTAAAGCATAGCTGCCATTTTTCTGACCATCCCTGAAGTCTATCTAGGTCATTCTAAAGAAGGTCTGCTTGGCGGCGAACATTAACTACTCTACCAATCTTTACATCATCTGCAAATTTAGACATCATACCCTCTATTTCATTGATGTCATTTATGAAAATCAAAAACAACAGTGGTCCTAATACTGATCCTTGGAGACCCCCACTTCTCACATCAACCCAATCTGAGGAATAACCATTTATCACAACCCTCTGCCTCCTGCCCTGAAGCCATCCAGCTATGTATCTAAGGATTTTTCCTATGATTAAAAATCTGTTCCAGCTTATAAAGTAACTGCTCATGTGGGACTGAGTCAAATGCTTTGCTGAAATCCAAATAAACAACGTCAAAATTATTCCCAAAGTCCAGCTGTTGAGTGACCCTGTCAAAATAGCTAACCAGATTAGTGAAACATGATTTTCCCTTGACAAAACCATGCTGAGTATCCTTCAGAATTCCATTTCTATTTAAATGATCCTGAATTCCAACTTTGATCATTGTTTCCACGATTTTCCCTACTACTGAAGTTAGACGAACCGGCCGGTAATTCCCACTTCACTCTTAGAACCACCCTTATGTATTGGAGATACATTGGCACTTTTTCAATCCAACGGAATCACTCCCGAGTCCAGTGATGCTCGCATAATTAGCATCAATGGTTCAATGCACTCACTTGCTGCCTCAGGCGCCTCCGTAGCCAGGTGGGAAGGAGCAGCAGTGCGTAGCACACGCTTCTTGATTAGACCGGGGTTCGAGCCCGTCACCAACAAATACGGCAGATGCGGAAAGGTCAGGGAATGACCACCGCATATCCCGGAGCAATATGGCCTTAGTTGCTAATGCTCCTAAAAACCAAATAACAAAACAAAACAAACAAAACAAAACTTGCTGCCTCCCTTAAGATTAAAGGGTAAATGCCAAAGGGTCTATATTACCCTTGTCCCACCAAACTAGCAGTTTCCCTGAACCTTTAATGTATCTTCAATAATACTGGCAAAAACTCTTGCACCACCTTTGTTTAAATGTATCCCGTCTCTACAAAACAGATTCCTTCTACCTACAAGTGCGGTCCAAGCTGATAGAAATTTCCCCCCCCAAAAGCCTTGCAGAGTCCTTCAAGTCTTGAGTTAATCCACAAGGCTTTCAGCATATAATCCTTCCTATCATGCCTGGGCAGAATTGCAGACACAGACATTGTGACCTAACTCACGGAATTTCTTCAGCATGGTTCTATATTTGTCTAACAAATCGCCAGATTGCGTATGCTTAATGTCATTAGTACCCACATGAATAATAATATTCTCCTTACCCCCTTTAAAATCTGACAATCTGTTGGTGACATCATTAATAGTTGCTCCTGGCAGACATACCCTGGTTCTAGTCCACCTATCCTTATTGCAAAAAATATTTCCCGTTTCCCTGACAATGGAGTCCTCTAATAAAACTAAGTCCTTTTGAACCAGAGTAGTTTGCATCTGGTTATTCTGTTCTGGGGCCTGAATCGGGAGTGCATCATTTGGTATGTTGCTAGAGTCTTGAGTCCCTGACGAGCTCCCTGTTACATTATTCTCGAGGGCAAGCACCCGTTTTTTCAGTGACTCAAATTGTTCTAGCAATACACTGTGAAGGATTGGCTGGTGCAAGAAGAGTTCATTCCTCAGAAAAGTAATGTCAAATATGTATCATTAGTGAATCCTACATTGGTACTTCTTCCTCTAATGCATATAAAGCTGGTATTAATGAAAAATACTGTGAAGGCATTGAAACAAAGTGATTATTTCAGAGAAAGCAATGATTTTAACTATTTAAAGGAAATATTTACAAAATTAAGTTGCAAAATTCAAAGAAGAAATCTTTCTTTTGACTGCCAATTAGAAAACTACTGCACAACAGCAGTTTCACAGGAATTCTAAACCCTATTCAGTTAGCTGCATGGCTGTCTTATATCCTTAATTCACAGGTTTTTAGGTAATAAAAGTGAAGAAAACTGTAAACAAATGGTGGTAGAAACCTGTTACATAATTATAAAAATTTAAATCACCATTTGTCTCTTCAAATACACATTTTACATTTGAATCTAGATTTTTTTCCCTATAACCTGGGTTCTGTTGATGTTAAACAAGGTGTAAAGTTCCACCTGATATAAACATAATGGAACAACACTATCATGAAATGTGTAATCCAGACATAATGAGCGGCTATTATTAATTTTTGCACAGAGAAAGGGGGAAAAAAAAAAAAAACAATTGTTTATACACTGAGGAATTTTGTGTCAGAATACACACTTATGGCTGTCTTTTCATTGTTGACTGCCTTAAGTTTTGCTCCCAAGTAATCTGGAATTACTATCATCCAAACATAGAAACTTGTATTTTCGTTTTCCAATATTATACTTT
This sequence comes from Mastigoproctus giganteus, assembly GCF_048544385.1. Taxonomy (NCBI): domain Eukaryota; kingdom Metazoa; phylum Arthropoda; class Arachnida; order Uropygi; family Thelyphonidae; genus Mastigoproctus; species Mastigoproctus giganteus. The sequence goes on along the minus strand of NC_143581.1, from coordinate 45,995,344 downwards.
TAACTGTGCCACTTTTCATGCCAACTGAATAAGTTATTTAAGTCTAGTTAAACAACATGCCATGGTTACCATTGTTTAGAATAGTAGTCCCCAACCTGTTGCATTTATGGGAATATTTGAGTTTGAGAGAGTGGCAGGCACTAAACAATCAAATTGGAGCAAGGAGTAGCACAATTAATCCAGCAAAGAATTCAATTTTTGGCAAAAAGTAGCAGTAGTGCAGAGAATAATTCCATGTATATTAAACCACAAAGTGTGACAGAAAACAGCAATATCATGATATGGTAGTAGAGCCCACATTCCACACACACACATAATCATGCTGTGTCCTCACAAGCTTGCTGGTAATGACTGGTAAGCAGAATCCCCCACTAAGTACATAGTGCACATTACATAATACTTGCATCCCACCAGGAAGTAAATTACTAGTTACAAACACTCTGATATGCCTTAGTGCATGAATAGTGTTGATGTACCTTGCAAGTTTATAATCTTATGTACGTTTTTCCCTTCATGTATTATGGCCTTCATTATTCATCATGACTTCTTCCTGCAAGCACCCAAAAAAGCCTTGGTGGCAATACCATGGTGCCCATGGGCACTGTGTTGGGGATCACCAGTTTAGAACTCTCCCAACCTTTGTGTTATCAGCAAATCTTGACATCAAGCCTTATGTCTTCAATATCATTAACAAATATTAGAAACAACAAAGAACTCAATATTGAACCCTGTGCTCCACTTAAAACCCACATCATTCCTTATTCCTGTTGCAAAATTTCTGTGTATTATTGACAAAGCCCCATGAGCTATTCAAGTTGCCTGTCTGCACTGCTCACAGAACTTGATGTCTGAATGCACAATTACCCCCAAGTCCTTTTGTGCTACCCTCAGCAGGGTAGCACAAGGTTGGTGCATTAATCTAGGAATGCTTCTAACAGACAGAATAGCCATTTATAGCCAGGGGTGGTTATAAATAGCCATTTATAACCATCCTTTATCAGTGACAGTCTCAGGATTTTCTAAAGGGGGGCCCTAACACAGTGTTCCGGGGTAATAACTGAGCTTCAATCATCATGTAACAATAAAAAGTCTGCCGTATTTTAATCATTGGTGGCTATAGCCTCATTAACCCCCTACCAGAGATCACCACTGCCTTTTGTCTCCTATTGGTCAACCAACATTTTATCAACTATAGTATCTTTTAACTAATGGCATATATTTTCAGTTTATACAAATGGCATTCATGTAGGATGGTATCAGAAGCCTTGCTAAAATCTAAATATACTTCATGAAAATTATTCCTTGCATCCAGATTTTTTTGCCACAACCACATAATAGCTTATCAGATTAGTTAGATATAATTTTCCTTTAATGTGGGTCTCAATATGTGTTTGTTAAAACACATATTGAGACCCACATCATTCCTTATTCCTGCCGTCAAATTTCCTGTATTTCACTGACAAAACCCAATGAGCTATTCACATAGCCTATCTGCATTGCTCAAAGAACTTTGTGTCTGAATGCACAATTACCCCCAGGTCTTTTTTTTTTTTTTTTTTTTTTAGTTCTCTAATACCTTTGGTGTGGTATCACATTGTGCATTAATCTAGGATTACTCCTACCCACCAGAGTTGCCATGTATAGCCAGGGCGGTTAATAATTCCATTCTTCTCCAGATGATCTTGCATATGCTTAATCATGGATCCCATAATTTTCCCTGTCATAGCAGTTAAACTTACAGTTCCGTAGTTACACATTTCATCCTTGGAACTACATTTGTAAACCAGAGAAACATTTGTGCATCTCCAGGCTGCTGAGACTTCACAAGAGTCTAGAGATACATGCATTATAATAGATTTGGCAATCTGTTCAGCTGCTTCCTTTAATGTTACTAGATAAATCCCATGCACTTCTTGTGCCTTTTCACATTCAACCATGACAATTTTTCTACCAAACCATTTTCAGTAATCACACAACTGTCTAGTTCCCAATATCTTTTACCAGGGCCAGTAATGATTTAAAGCCTAAAAGAATATTTTGTAACCCTTGCCCAACAATGAATGAGCTACAGTGTGAAAAAGCCCTATAAATTGGTTAAATTACTTGATGATCAATTTCAAAATATAAATTAAAACACATTTGCAATTATAAAAGTTATAAAATTTAAAAAATTGGGAGATGAAATACTAAGTTATTTAAAATACGATAATTTATAATCGTGCAAAATATTTTGTGATAATAGTTAATAAATATTATTTAATTTTTTTAAATTATAGAAAAATTATACAAACTTCTCATTCACAAACTGTGCTCTGATCTCCGCTCCCACCCCCCCCCAGATACACCATACTGTTCTGCTCTCCCATCCTCTCGGAGGAAGTTGTACGTTTTGTGAAAAATAAATTTTTTTTGATCACAGTCCATTCAGCATTGCAATTGGTAAATGATTAAAGAAGCACTTATACAGAATCAGCCAAAAAGTATAGATAAACCTGTACATCTCCCCTAATAATTTGCCTAATTCTTCCTCAAATTTATTCCAACTACCCATCATGTGGAATTCCACAACATCAGATGGAAGTTTGTAGTAGTAGTAGTAGTGGCATGTGATGCAAGAAAGCAAGTATATGAGCTTATGCAGCATCAGCCAAAAAAAAAAAAAAAAAAATCACACCATTCCCTCCAAATGCCTGTCCAGTTCCTCCTTAAATTTATTTAACCTATCAACTTCCACAACGACAGATGAAAGTTTGTTCCAGCAATTAACCACCCGCTGGCTAAAGGCAAATTTCTGCACATCTATTCTACATCTGTCTTTTCTTAATTTGAATTTATGCTCCCTTAGGTTCGTAATTTGAACAAGTGGAAGGATCCCATCAGAATTCAGCATGCTCAACCCATTCAAGGCCTTATACACCTCAATCCGATCACCGCACAGGTGCCTAGTCTCCAGCCACTGCAATTTGCAGACCTTAAGCCTCTCTTGGTAAGAGGATCCCTTCATTCTCCTCACCAATCTTGTTGCCCTTCTCTGTACACACTCAAGCAAATCTACATCCTTTCTAAAATGAGGCCTCCAGATCTGTACGCAGTACTCAAGGCGTGGCCTGACCATTGCCTTATACAGAGGGACAATCACCTCCTTTTCCCTGCTAGCAAAATTCCTATATATCATTGACAAAACCCCATGACCTGCCCTGGCAGCCTGTCTGCATTGCTCAGAAAACTTCATATCTGACTGCACAATTACTCCCAGGTCTTTTTCATTTTCTACCACTTTAAGTGTAGTACCACACAGTTAGTACATTACTTTGGGGTTACTTCTACCCATATGCAGTACTTTGCATTTGTCAAGGTTAAACTTCAGTTGCCACTTCTTAGCCCATCTGCCCAAATTATCCAGATCCTGTTGCAGTAGAACACTGTCATTAACAACCCTGCTAACCTTTGTATCATCTGCAAACTTCAACACTAAGCCTGATATACCTTCATCAATATCATTGATAAATATACAAAACAACAGAGGACCCAACACCGAATCTTCTCTCACTCAACCATCCTTTTATCCATTGTAGCAACTTACCCTTAATACCATTCTGCTCCAGTTTGTACAATAGTCTTCCATGCGCAACTGTGTCAAAAGCTTTCCTGAAATCCAAATATATGATATCAAAATTATTTTTTGCATCCAGTTCCTTTGTAACCACATTATAATATCCTATCAAATTTGTCAGACAAGACTTTCCCTTAACAAACCCATGCTGTGTCTGAATTATTGCTGCAGTTTTGTCTAGATAATCCTGCAATGCATCTTTAACCAGTGAATCCATTATTTTACCCGGAATAGAAGTTAAACTAACTGGTCTGTAATTACTCGTGTCTCCCTTCGATCCCCTTTGTGAATTGGGGATACATTTGCACATCTCCAGTCCGTGGGGACCTCCCCTGAGTCCAAGGATGCTCTCATAATTATGGCTAAGGGTTTGCTTAGTTGCCTTGCCACCTCCTTTAATATAACTGGATAGATCCCATCCACCCCAGGTGCCTTTCTTATGTTTAACTTCAACAATTTCTCCTCCACTTTGCTCTCAGTTATTACAAAATCATTAAGCACCCTGCTACAATTTGATAACCTTCTGCCATTTTCAAACCTTAATAACTCCTCATGTGTGAATGTAGATGCAAAATACTCATTCAGTTTGTTTGCTATCTGAGCAGGATCATCAACAGTCGAACCATCGATATCAAGTGGACCAATCAGATTCATCCCCTTCCTTTTAGAGTTTATATAAGTAAAGAAATCCTTGCTGTTTTTCTTAGCATCTTTTGCCAAAGATTTCTTCTAATCTGCCTTCGCCTATCTAACCTCCTTCGTGACCTGATTACAGACTAGCTTATATCTGCCATAGGCTTCTGAGTCGCTTGATAATTTATATGCATCCCATGCATTTTTCTTCTCTGTCACGAGTCTCATTAGTTCATTTGATAACCATTTAGGCCTAAACCTTGAACAATATTTTTTAATAGGTATGAAACTTTTATTAGCATCCACGATTAATTCCTTGAATGCTTCCCACTTAGAATTAATTTACTGTTGGTAACATCGTCAGTTGATCCCACTGTACAGAATTTAAAAACTGTGTGAGACCACTGTACTCACCAACAATCAACTACCCTCTGCCTAAAAGCGAATTTCCACACATCTATTTTGAAACCATCCAACTTAAATTTGTACCTTCCCCTCTTATGTGCATTATCTGAGCTAGAGTAAGAATGCCATCAACATTTAGTTCACTTAATCCATTCAGAGTCTTAAACACCTCAATCAGATCTCCTCAAAAGTGCCTAGTTTCCCCAGGCTGCAATTTGCAGAACTGAAATCTTTCTTAGTAAGAGAGTATACTATCCTTTTGTACTCACTGCACCTATTCCAACAGATCTACATCTTTCCTAAAATGAGGTTTCCAGACCTACATGCAATACTCAAGATGTAGCCTTACTGTTTCCTTTTACAGCAAAATAATTACCCCATCTGTGCTGGAAAAATTCCTGTATATCATTGACAAAACTATGTGAACTTTCCAAGTAGCCTGTTTTCACTGCTCAGAGAACTTCATGTCTGATAGTACAATTATCCCCAAGTATTTCATTCTCTACTACCTTCAGTGTAGTTACCATACAGGTGGTACATTAATCTAGGATTACTGATACCCATATGCAGTACCCTGCATTTGTCGATGTTAAACTTCAGTAGTCGCTTCTCAGTCCATCTGCTTAATTTTTTTTTGAGTCTTGTTGCAGCACCACTGCCTGATTTCTGTCATTAACCGCCCTTTCAACTTTTGTATCAGCTACAAACTTTGACATTAAACCTGATATGTCTTTATATCATTAATAAATATTGAAAACAACAATAGGGCCCAGAACTGAACCCTACAGCACTCGACTAATAACATTAGTCCAAAAAGGCAATGCCCATTGATAACCACTCTGTCTTCTCCAACTTAACCATCCTTTATTCATAGCAGTAACTTGCTCCAATTCCCACACTGCTCCAATTTGTACAGCAGTCTTTCATGTGAAACAGCATCAAAAGCTTCTGTGAAACCCAAGTATATGATATCAGAATTCCTTTTTGCATCTACTCCTTTGTTATTTCATCATAGTATCCAAATGAAATTGGTCAGAGAAGATTGCCTCTTAACAAATCTGTGCTGTGGTTTCTGTATAACTGCATTCCTGTCTAGCTGGTCTTGCATTACTTCTATAATTAGTGATTCCATTATTTTCCCTGGAACAGAAGTCAAGCTTACAGTTCTGTAATTACTCATCCGCTTTATTTAATGACGTGATCAAGCTTGTTGCTGTTGTTTTGGGGATTTTTGACAGATTACTTTGGTCATAGTGCACCTTATGTTTGTACAATTCACAGGTTGATTTGCATGTTGTCCGGGCTGAAAGAACCCTACATGAAATCAACCAACTACAATCTTAAATGAAACAAACATTTAAGAATTCTTCCAGTTTCTGACAGATATTCAAATCCAGACTTTCCCAAAGAAGTGACCAATAGAAATCTTACCATACTGTCAGAATGATGGATCAAGCAGGTATACAAAACTTTGGCTTTTACTAAGACAATATTGTTTCTGCAATTCCCTGGAATCGCTACTTAATAAGTTATTTTTATTTATTATTTTTGAGCACAAAATAGAGTGCTGATTTTTATTAATAATCATTAATTAATATACAATTAATGTTTAATTAAAACTAAATTTTTAATGTGTACTGTTCCCAAATGCAAAAACATCAGTATGGCCTGCCTAATTAATTTAACACAGATTTAGCCCTTGTTAACTGCTAAATGGTGCATCCCTGCACCAGCAAGTCAGTTGCACAGATATTTTCAAATATAAGAAAACTTTTGTTTATCTAAACAGATTCAAAATCTAATAAAATATTTCCTCATTGAGATGGACATTTATGATGTGTACTTCTTAAGAATACATCTGCAAGAGTAACATTTGAGACCAGTGATAATGTTTTAAATTGAGCTTTTCATAACATTGTGAATATATCAATTAATTTACAATAAATTTTATATGGAAATAGATGGTTACTCTGAGATGTGACATTCAACCCCTGTTCCTGTATCATCAAAAGCTCAAAAACTTCAGGTTTTTTTTTTCCCTAGCTCCATCAATGAAAGTGGACTGGTAAGAGTTAGGCACTCACAAGAGAAAATCTAAAAAACCTACTGGACAGTATATCAATATATAGGCCTTACTGATAATCTGCTTGATATGAGTTATGTCAAGGTATTTAATACTATTTATTCTACTGATAACATGACCATCAAAGATTTGGTCTACAATTAGAGTTTGCTTTCTGATAGTTGTGAAGGGGACAATGGATTCAGACGCTGCTTCCAGTTTCTACTCTAGTAGGAGAAAGACTAATAGCAAAAGTCTGAATTTATTCCAATGGATTGTCTATAAAATTATCAGGTACAGTTTATGTCACGAATTGTTTGGCCAATTTTTTAGCCACACTCCAACTACTAGCAAAGTAGAGGTAGTCACAGTATTCATGGCGTGTAATAATTTGTTATGACGGAATACCTTGTTCCATATTAGATCTTTAGTGCAATTATTAAACCATACAGGAAAACTACAGAGGATGGACGAAATAATGGAAACTCCTGTGATAAGGGTTACAAGTATGCACTAATATGGTATTGGGACACCCTTTGTTTTTAAAATAGCTTGTATTCTACATGAAATAGATTCAAATAAATCATTAACTGTCTTAAGAGGAATACTAGATCATTCTTCATGGAGGAATGTTTCAAGCTCCTTGAGTGATGAAGGTGGAGGAAATCTGCTTCTCACTCTCTTTACCAAATGTGCCCACAGTGGCTCAATAACTTTTAGGTCCGATGATTGTGCAGGCCATGGGAGATGCTTAGCCTCAGTTTAATGCTCCTCAAACCAAGGTTGGACACATCCAGCTGTATGTATTGGAGCATATGGTGCAAGGAAGTCCAAGGCTTATGCTGCACCAGCCAAAAAAAAAAAATTTCTAAATTACCCTGAGAGAGAGAGAGAGAGAGAGAGAGAGAGAGAGAGAAGTAGAAGGAAATCACCAAGAAAGAGAAGAATGATGATATCCAGCTCAGGACCCTGGGTGTGTCAAGCCCATACTCACCAGAGGTGAGCCCCTGGGGTCAAGGTGGTGAAAAGCAGTGGCAGTATTTGTCCCATCCAGGGTAATGACAGGACCTAAATAATACTAAGATATTGCTGCCCAAACCATTGTTGATCCTCCTCCATGTTTGACTATTGGCACAAGCCAAACAAACTTTCCCTGAGGTTTAATAGTGCAAGGGCAGCTTTGGCTATATTGCACCTAACTTTCCCTGATGTTGTAAGAAGCATGAATGATGATTCGTCTGAAAATATGAGGTTTCCAATCAAGTGTCCAGTTTTTGCACTCCTTGCACCCTCTTTCTATAGTTAACATCGATAATAAGTGTCTTGTCAATAGCAGCTCTGCTATAAATTTTAGCTTTATAAAGTTCTTAACAATCTGGGTTGCTGAGACTCATTAAATTCTGCAGTTATTTTTGAAGTAGTAATTTATGTTTTTGGGCTACAGTCCTTTTCATTATCTGGCAATCCCTTTCAGTCAGCTTCAGTTTTCTGCCACAATTTGCCCTATCACATTTTGTTTTTCCATACTTGGTGAATGCAGACATCACTTTCAACAGTTACTCTGGATATATTAAACAAATCAGCAGTTTTAGTCATCGATGCCCATGTCAAACATGCACCAACAATTTGACCTCTCTGAAATTCAGACAGGTTGGCCATTTTCTTCATGCACTTTTTTATATCGTCTCTAAATAAATATAAGCTTTTATCATGTTACTTTCACAATACTACGAGCAAGAAACAAAAAACAATCATTACTGCATGTTCATAAATGCATCATACAGCCATTTCAAAACCTACTTTCATATCAGGTGTTTCCATTATTTTGTCTGCCCCTATAGATGAGGCAACTTGTTCTTTGATTAAAAGAAGGATCATTAACTGAATTAGCTCAATAAAGTGGCTGTTACAGTATTAGTAGTGACAAATGATGCAAGAAAGCAAGCTTATACAGCATCAACAAAAAAAAAAAAAAACTCCCATGTCACCTGTTCATCCCCTTCAATACTTTCTTCCATGAATTTATTCAAACTACCCACTTGCACAACAGATGGAAGTTTGTTTCAATAATCAACTACCAGTAACTGAAGGCAAACTTACAACTTACACAGATCTATCCTGCAACCATCCTTCTTCAGTTTGAATTTATGCTCCCTCTTGTTTTTTTTTTTTTTTTTTTTTTTTTTTAGGAGCATTAGCAACTAAGGCCACATTGCTCCGGGATATGCGGTGGTCATTCCCTGACCTTTCCGCATCCTCCGTATTTGGTGGTGACAGGCTTGAACCGCAGTCTAATCAAGAAGTGTGTGCTACGCACTGCTGCTCCTTCCCACCTGGCTACGGAGGTGCCTGCTCCCTCGTGTGTAGTCTAAGCAAGCAAGTGGACGAATTCCATCAGCACTGAGCTTGCTCAATCCATTCAAAGCCTTAAACACCTCAATCAGACAACCTCACCGGGTACCTAGTCTCTAGACACTTCAATTTGCAGAACTAAAGACTCCTGGTAAGAGCATCCTTTTGTTTCCCCTCACCAATCTTGTTGCCCTTCTCGACACTGGTTCCAGCAGATCCACATCCTTTCTAAAATGAGGCCTCCAGACGTATGCAGGACAGACACAAGATTCAGCCTAACCACTGCCTTATACTATGGGATAATAACCTCTTTATCCCTGCTAACAAAATTTCTGTATATCATTGATAAAACCCCATGAGCTGTCCTGGTTATGGTTATGGCAATCAGTTAAATATGATTCTATGATTCTGCTTGATGTTTATCAGTGCCAACAATTTTTAACTACTTCTCAACACAGTAAAGAGTGAGCATCACTGGTTAGTCCAAGGAGTCGCATGGATAGCTAACTATGAATTATGCTGGCAAATTCAATGTAATAAGCAGGAACCAAATCCAGATGCCAGCTTTCAGGGGCAGAAAAATGGTAGTATTTCTGGAACCTTTTCATGTAGCAAGGGGCAGCATTTTTTTTTGTTTGCATATAGGTGCTTAAAAGTCAGAGGGTCCTGATAATATGAGCTGGCAATAGCTGGCTAATATTTGTTTATTAATAAATAAGTATTAATATTTGTTTATTTTGTCATAATGATCACTAGGTTTGTGTCCAAGTTGTTCATTAAGTGGCATGGTGCAGATAAATAGACCTATATTTTGAGGAAATGAAACACTTTACGCTGCATGTAGTCACAACTATCTTTACTTTTTGTTAACAAATAATTACAGAAATTTGTCAAATTTCATCTGAAGCAACAGCTATAATAATCTAAGCAGTATCTGAAATTATTCCTAGCAAGAAATAAAGACAGATTTGTGACTATGCAGAATACAATTAGATTTATGCCTCATAAATGATCATGATAAACTGCACATGCAAACGTGTGTAAGCTTCTAATTAAAAGTATCTCATGAATAGAAGCTTAACACCAACAAATAATTCGGGATAAATGTAACTAAAACTAACATTATTTACTGATATATTATTATAGCATTAATGCACCTTGCAATTTCACTTTTGCATCAACCGCTAGGTTTTTATTATCCATCAGAGAGCAGCATCACCTAGCAAGTACAGTAAACCCCCGCGAATAGCGGGGGTTACGTTCCTGAAAAATGTCGCGAATACCGAAAATGCGAATACTGAGTTATGGCTCCCATAGTAATAAAGGGGTTCCGTTCCAAAGTATGAAATATATAAGAAAAACTAGTCTAAAATTTTGTCTATGTATGTATTATATGTACCTTCATAATATGACTATAGACAGTACATAGTGAAATGCAAGCACATGGCATCGAAATGAAAATAAGAAACAATTTAATATTAAATTTAATAAAATGCCTTTGCTAGAAAAAAAACTTATCCCGCCAGTGCTATCACCAGTTTCACTAAAGTGTTGATAAAGGAGTTGTGCCTTTTCACGAATGATGAGTGAACTTAACGGAATTTTATTTTGAGTTCGGTCTTCTATCCACAGATTTAAAGATTTTTCCATTTTTTCTAATTTAACATCACGAGTTACAGAACAAATTTTTGAAGCAAATTAGCGCATTTTCACAGACACTACGGTGGATTTTTTCTTCCGATTGATCGTATCGTTGACTCATTGATTTTATAATGTTTTGCCGCTGAGGAGACACTTTCACCATTAGAAATTGTCTAATAACTCAAATTTTATTCACTAATGTCATCACCTTCTTTGATCTTTTCACATTTCCCTTGTTCGTAGCCATATTTTTGTACGGGTTAGAAAGAACTTGTCCACAATAAAGTCACTTTCTTCCGTTAACACGCTGGAAAAGTCTGTTTTACACTGCAAAACGGTAGATTTATCATTTTTGTAAGCATATCAATTTATAAATTGATAAATTTATTCAATTTATAAGCATATAAATTAAAAGCAAATGACGAAACCTTCCATGACAAGCGCATAACACATACTGAACAAGGATTAGCGAGAAACATCCACGCTTGCAATTTTGTCACCCCTCTCCCCCCACCCACTGAGAGCTGTTTTGACCGGGAAAGATAATTTTAGCCACGCCCATGTTTTTTTATGGCGGAAAATATTCACGGCGCTTGCTTTAAAATTCACATTTTTTTTGGTTTCATTTTATATTAAATCGGCGATCGTGAATACGCGAATACAGATACCGCGAATAGCGAGGGTTTACTGTATTCTTTCGCACATATTTATATAGTTGAAGACTAAATGCACAAGGCATAATATGTTATGGGTAGAAATTAACTATATAATATCAGTGTAAATACACCATAGTTTACCCATAAGTTTAATTACATAAGTAGTGTAAAGTCATCGTTTGATTTTATCTCATATTGTGGGTACCTTCACAACGAGATACCAGGTATTGCACTACTTCGAATAAATAACAATTCTCTAGTAGAGGAGACTACTGTTATTTATTCAGAATAAATGATTTTTTATCATTTATTATGTTATCTATTCAGAATAAATAACAGTAGTCTCCTCTACTAGAGAATTGTTATTTATTCGAAGTAGTGCAATACCTGGTATCTCGGTGTGAAGGTAGCAACAATATGAGATAAAATCAAACGATGACTTTACACTACTTATGTAATTAAACTTAAAATTATTGTAGTTTCTGTGAATGCACAGAAACTTTACATGTTGGCTTAATCTAATTAAGCTATTGTGTCTCAATATGTTTAAAGATTAAGTTATAATTACATGAAGGCTGAATCCACCCTTAGAATATCTAAGGGTAGATTCAGCCTTCAATCCCAAGGGCACAACAAATAGTGTGCTCTCTCCAAGAACAGTCCATAGCTAAGAGAAATATGCAGGTAACTATCGGTGCAAATGATTGAAATGGATTACCAAATGATCATTCTGTTGTTACCCTAAACAACTGAACAATTACTTGGTAATTTTCAAATTGGAATTCAGAATACAGGAACTCCCCGACTTACGTAACACTCGACTTACGGAAATTCGACTTTACATAAGTTTTTGCTGGCCGGTGCAAACTTGTTTTGCATCCCGCAGGAATAAATGGAGGTATCGTGAAAATATTGTAATGTGAACCCAATAACACATTGTTTTTTTGTTTGTAATTCATTCCAAGTCCTTGGAAGTTGAAAATTTCGCTATATTACTAAGCTGTTTATCTCTCTAAAAGGTCATATTTATAATGGAAATTGCATTAACCTTTCATCGTTATCATAAGTTCCTGTTATAAAAATCAATTTTAAACACCTTTGTGATATTTTTCTGAAGCTCATTTTTGGAGGTGACGACCATAAAACAATTTGCGCTTTCCAATTTATTGGGCTTTTCTGTTAGTGCATCTAATTATAAACTCAATCTTTTTGCATTTGCAGTAATCCAAACAACTGCAATTGTGTGGGTTTTTACGCTATTATGGTGAAATGTGTTCCCCTTCACTGAAATCTCAAACATATAAAAAACAAATTTTCAGAAACTTCTCTTCATTCCTATTTATGTATTACAATGGTGAAGGGAAAGCGACCAAAGAAAAGGGCAAGTGGTGGTAGTGCCAGGAAATGAAACAAAATTGATTTAGAAATGAAGATGAAAATTATTAAGAAGTACGAAGTAGAACGACAAAGTTTGTCATCTATTGCAAGGGAATTAGGTCTTGCTGCTTCAACAGTGAATGCATTTAAGATGAACAGTGATCACAAAACAGCGTTCAGGTGCTATATCGAAGATAGAACAGCTGTTAATAATATGGATGGAAAATCAGATTCAGAAGCGAGTGCTCCTGAGTCTAATGACCATTCAGGCAAAAGCAACAAGTATTTATGAAGATATTAAGGATAAATACGGCGAACCCAAGCCACGTTCGTGGCATCACGTTGGTTTCCACTACGTTAAGGCATGCGGTGAAGTCGCCAATGCCGATTCTGCAGCTGCAGAGAAATTTTGTGATGTGTTCAGAAAAATTATTGATGAAGATGACTATTCAAAGGAGCAAATTTTTAACATTCACGAGACTGCTCTGTATTGGAAAAAAATGCCGGATCTAACATACATTGCCAAAGAGGAAAATACAATGCCAGGTTTCAAGGCATCAAAAGAGAGGGCTACGCTCTTGCTTGGGGCTAATGCAGTGGGAGATTACAGATTAAAACCACTGCTTGTGTACCATTCTAGAAATCCTCGTGCATTTAAAGGCATCAATAAAGCCTCCCTACCTGTGCATTTCCGATCGAACCAGAGAGCATGGATAACAATATATCTCTTTCAGGATTGGTTTAAATGCTGCTTCATTCCCAAGGTTGAAAAATATTGTAAAGACAACAACGTTCCTTTCACGATTTTGCTTCTATTAGATAATAGAAGCAAAATCGTGAAATGCAAAATCGCAAAATGATTTCAATTTGAACATGACAGTCATATTTCTACTGCCAAACACAACTTCACTCATCCAACCTATGGATTAGGGTGTTATTTTGAATTTAAAAGCATACTGTTTACGCACAACATTTGCTCAGGCATTGTCTGCAGTACATGATGAGAAAAATTTTATGTTAAGAGACTTTTGGACTTACAATATTTACCACGCCATTATTAACAACATTAATAAAGCCTGGGCAGAAATTACTAAAAGTTGTTTAAATGGTGCATGGAAGAAAATATGCCCACGGCACGTAAAAGGCTTCGAAGGATTTGAAAAAGACGAATCATATGAAGAGGTTACAGATAAGATTGTAAAGGTTGCAGAGCTACTTCAGTTGGAGGTTGATGCCAAAGATGTGGAGGAGTTAATAGAGGAAGAAGAGAAGGAATTATCTAACGAAGAACTTATTGACTTGCAGGCAAAAAGAAGAAAATGCTGACGAAGCCCAAGGTGAACCAAATGAGGAGCTGAGACGCTTCCTCACCAGAGAGAGATGGCAATGGCGAGTTTTGAGAAGGTGGATCCTGACAGCGAATGATTCTTAAAAATTAACAGAGGGGTGAACGATATGCTTGCTTGCTACAAAGAAATCTACGATGAAAAGAAAAATGCCACCGTCCAGTCATCCATTAATATGTTCTTTCGTAAAGTTGAACGGCTGACCCCTTCTAAATCTCCACAGCTCTCAACTGCCGCAGCGGCATACTTATCAGCTGAAGATGTCGATTCTGACAAAGGTGCTCGAGAGGTAAAACTTACTGATGTTATGCCTGTCTCTTCTCTTTTTTTGTAATTTTATAAATTTTAAAAATTTTTAAATTGCATGCTTTTTTGTAATTTTTCCTAAGCATGAGATAAAAAATTGAATAAATACAATAAATAATTCTATTTACTTGTCATCAAACATTTCTTTTTTGATTCAATCAATTCAGCGAGCACAGTTGCGAGTGCTGCACAAGCATGGGGGAAATTCTGACTTACGTAGCTTTCCACGGAACGCAACTCTTACGTAAGTCAGGGAGTTCCTGTACAATGTGCTAAAAAATTCTTCTTTACTCACTTATTCATTTGACTGTTTGAAAACCAATCAAATAGTTCTACAATTTTAATTTTATTATGCTCATTACTAAGTGTAATGAGTATTTATGAGACCAAGTACACACAAGTGTGCATGCTTTCTCTCTCTCCCCACACACACACACTAATTTAATTTTTATCATTTCAGGCATTGTCATTACACAGAATCATTCATTCACATAAAGAGTGGCAAGATCAACATTCAATGACTCTTGAATCGGGGATTCATTTAAATTAATCATTCAGTGGTCACTGCTACTATGCCTTATTTCAAAGATTTAAGTCATACTTGGGTCACTTATCTGTAATGACTCCAATGAGTCAAAAGACTCACTTTGCACATTGCTACTAGATACAGCTGGTTTAGCAATGTCTTGAAACCAAAGTACAAAATAAAGAAAAACAAATTCCTAGAATCATACTTCAAATGGCTTACACCACTTGAAGTATGACTCGGCAAAACAAAAAAATTACAATATTATTTCTGTAAGGGTTCTACATTATCATTGCAGCTTTGATGTGTTCATAATTCAACTGTGGTAAAATTCATATATTTACTTATTAGAGCAGACTTCTCATTATAAGCAATACTCACAATAATCAACTCTTAACTGTACATACACAATATAAACTGCCCTACCATCAATATCCAGACACCCCTCTATTGATAGCTGGTTACATCCTACCCAAACACCACATGTCAGACAACTATAAATATGCTCGTAGGCCTTCAAGGAGACAACAGTACACATGTGAATGCAAGATTCCACAATTGAAAGAGTTAAGACTTCCAGCACAGAATAATAGGTACCACATAAGTAATTGGTCTATAAGTGATATTTCAACGGCACTGAAGATACTTAGGTCAATGATTAGTGATGAATGGAAGCAGACTAAAACCATCACTAAACAACCTGGAAAAAAAAAAAAAAAAACTCCAAAGCTGACAGAAGACAAACAGGTCATCAGTGAGATGATAGGGAAACATGTCAGCACAAGTAGAGTGTGCAAGATGCTCTAGGATACAAGTTACTATGGTTATGCAGCTGTCCATAAGCCATTAATCATCCCAGCTAATGTCAGATACTATCTAGCTTAGTGTAAGTTCCATTGATCTTGGATAGTACACCAATGGAAAGCTGGGCTTTGGAGTGACGAGTCATGGTACATAGTCTACCAGTCTGATTGTCATCCCTGGGTATGGCGGATGCCTTGAGAAAGCTACCTGCCAGATTGTATCAGTAGGGGTATCCACGTGTTGGACAAGATTTTGCAGCTCCGGCGAATGCTAAGTTTTTAATTTTATTTAGTCATTTTATTGACTTAATTGTTATATTAAATTATTTTCTATAAGTAGCTTATAGTCCTAGTCAAGCTCCTTGGTTTATTTTGAATTTAGATAGCGATTTTGAAAGTTAATACTTAGTGTCCGTAGATTTACCATTCGTAACTTGCCGCCATTGTTATACTCAATACAACGTACATCCCGAACTAGATAGCGTAAGGTTTAATGTAAAACTAGATAGCGAAACACGTAGCACTGTATTAGAAATCTGTTAGCTTAGTATAGTATAGCATTATCAATTAATCAGTAAAATTTATTAATCTTATTAAATTTCATTGTTAATTAATTTGTACTTAAACTTTGCTGTTCTAGTCTGGGAATCATAAACCAGACTAGAACAGCAAAGCAACTCTCACAGATTAGCCAGAATGCTGTGGCTTGAGGGAGAACCAAAGGGGGCAATTCTCCAGTGCATCACAGTCTAAAAAAAATGTGCAAAATATGAAATGTTTGCAGACTATTGGCATAAAGGTCTTCTAAACAAGCTTCCATCTTATGGTTTGCCAACTGTTTTTAGTAATTGGTTATCCAGTTTTCTCTCTGATCGCTCACTGAGGGTGATGGTAGATGGCTCTCTGTCTTCTAACTTCTCCACTAATGCCGGTGTCCCCCAAGGTTCAGTTCTTTCCCCCACTCTTTTCCTCTTGTATATCAATGACCTTCTTCCATTGACCGGAAATCCTATCCATAGTTTTGCTGATGATAGCACATTGCATTCAACTTTCCATTTTGAGAAACCTTGTCCTGCTCAATCAGCTTCAAGTTCTCGAAAATCTGCTACCAATTCCTTAAATGCCGATCTTCAGGTAATTCTCCAGTGGGGCAAAGACAACTTGGTTGATTTCAACCCTTCTAAAACTCAGTCTTGTCTTATATCTCGCAAAAAGGATTCTTCTGCTCCTATGCTCATCTTTAGTGACACTCCGATTTCTAGGCAAAATGATATATCTCTTTTGGGGATTACCCTGACTTCTAATCTCTCTTGGCACAAGCACATTACAAATATTGCTTCCTCTGTATCTAAAAAACTTGGTTTCTCTTTCGCTCTCGGCGTTACTTTTCTTCCAAACAGCTGCTCACTCTGTATAAATCGCAAATCCGTCCTGCCATGGAATATTGTTCCCACATCTGGGGTGGTGCCCCCAAAACCTCTCTCAGGCTTCTTGATTCCATTCAGAAGAGGGCAGTTAGGTTAATTAATGATTCATCTCTAACAGAGTCTCTCCACTCGCTTTCACATAGACGTAGTGTTTCTGCTGCATGCCTCTTCTACAGATACTTCCATGGGCACTGTTCTTCTGAATTGGCTTCTATAATTCCCGCTCTCTCTTTCAAAACAGTCCGAACACGTGCCGCCACCAGCCAACATCCATTTACTGTCCAACTTCAAACCCACAGAACCAACTTTTCATCTTCCTCATTTATTCATTCAACTGCCGTTTTCTGGAACAACCTTCCTTCATACGTATTTCCTGAAAATTACAATCTACAGAAGTTCAAGTCCAATGTCAACAAATATCTTCTTTCGTCTTCTCAACCTCCAACCCAAGCACGGTACTAAGTACTATAGGTTCTAATACCTCTCGTGTTTGGGGTTCTCATGAAAAAAAAAAAAAAAAAAAAGACCTGTCTAGAACAGGACATGGTCTAGCCAAGGAGAATGTCTTTGTGTGTGTGCTAGGTGCAGAGACTGTGAGGAAATTAGGTGCCAACTCAGTGTTCTGATGGGCATCTATGAGAGTTTGAGGTATAGGGTAGATGCCCTCAAAGAAATTAATAAGAGGGGCCCCATCAAGCTCTCAGCTGCATGACTCAACGCCAGAGCATACTCCTATGCATCAGGCAACACAGTGGCAATTTCCAAGGCAGAATGCACTGGTCCCACAGGAACTAGTTATTGTTGGTGACTCTACTGTCAAGGAGATGGGGAATATACAGTGGATTCCGGTTATTTGGGCCACCGGTTAATCGGGGCAGCCGTTTATTTGGGGCAAATTTTAAAAAAACAGAACCCAATCAAGAAAATAGCCAGGGTGTACTTCGCTTAATTGGGACAACATGCCGTTTAATCGGGGCAGGAGACCGCAGCACTGGAGATTACCCTACGATTGTCTCCCACCATATCACGTGGTTCGGTCGGATTTCTGGAGGTCACAACCATAAAACAATTAGCAGCCACCTGTTTATTGGGCTTTTCTGTTAGTGCAATCTAGCATAAGCGGATAGTAAACTCAATCTTATTGAATTTGTGATAATACAAACAGCGGGAATTCTGTGGGTTTTTATGGTGAAATGTGTTTACAACACTTCCATGGAATCTTCAATCATATAAAAAAATTAATTTTCAGAATCTTCTCTTCATTCCTATTTTTAAAGCTTCGTAACTTGTTACTTTGTTCTCACTTGCGTGTATCGTGTTACTTGCAATGTGAGTGTGTGTGTGCGTGCCGTGTTCTTTGTTACTGATTGCTTATCTTTTTACTGTTTTAAATTTTAACCCCCACCCACAAATGTCAACTAGTTAGTATGTACATATTACAGTACGTATTAATTATTCCAAATATCACGTATATTCTTCCAATTTTCACGTATCATTTAATTTTTTAATTGGTAAGATAATAAAGGGTAAATTTGTGCTTAATATATCTTTACTTTTATAGCCTGTGGATAATATTCCTCCTATTTTCGCTAATTAGAATCGCTGTTTAATAGAATTAAAATTCAATTCACAAACGTGATCACAATACCGGCGCTTACTACACATCGTATAGTGAACGTAACGTGATTTGATTGTACAGTGAACCAATTGTACTTTTAACTTTTTTTGCATGAACCTTTGGATAATTGGGGCAGCCGCTTAATCACGCCAAAATGCACTAGTCCTGACGTGTCCCAAATAACCGGAATCAACTGTATTATGCAAAAAGGATAGGTGGAACAGGACCAGGGTATGTCTGCCAGGGGCAAAAGTTGATGACGTCGTAGAGCAGATATCTTTTAAGGGCACAAAAGGTGACATTGTTGTAACATTGGCACTAATAACCTTAAGAGTAAGAGATCTGTAGATTTAATTAACAAGTATGGGTCAATGTTAAAAAAAGTCACAAGCTAGGGTTGAATTTGAAAGTGTCTGCAATTTTGCCCAGACACGATAGGAGGGAGTATATAATGAGAAACTTGTCAATCAATTCGGCCCTGGAGAGATTGTGCAAGGCGCATGGGGTACAATTTTTTCAATGTGGTCTGTGCTTCCTAACAGGAGAGACTGCTTCTACAGAGATGGGATACACTTAAATAGAAAGGGTGCAAGAATATTTGCTGATGCTATCGAGGCAGTGTTAGGTGGGTCAGAAAACTGCTAGCTTGAGGGATTCACAGACTTAAAGATTAACAGTAGCCAAAAACAGAGGCGAAAGCAATTCTTGCAATGCTTCTATTGTAATGAGCAGCAGCCTAGAGAGTAAGTTGCTGGGGATTTCAAGAGCTGCTGGGAGTCATCATGGAAAAAGCAAATACATGGGCTGTGTTGGGGTAACTAAGAGTAAGAATAGGTGCATGTATACTTGCATGTACACCAATGGAGAAGTATAGTAAATAAATTTGACAAATTTGAAGTGCTGATCAATGAATCAAAGGTAGATATTGTTCAGATATCAGAGACATGGTGTCACACAGCATTGCAGAATTGGAATTTGGGATGTACAATGTGTACAGAAAGGATAGACAGGGTAGGAAGGGAGGATAGGTTATGCTGTTAGTTAAGGAACACACAAAATCTAAGGAAATGCATCCAGTTGACATGGGTGGACAGTGCAATGTTGAGTCAGTTTGGTGTGACATAAACACTGGGAAAGAGAAAATGAGGGTAAGAGTGTGTTATAGGCCTAATGACTCTGATGAGTACAATGAACAGTTGTGCAGAGAAATATTTTGTTTGTTTGTTATTTTGGTTTTTAGGAGCATTAGCAGCTAAGGCCATATTGCTGCGGGAAATGCGGTGGTCATTCCCTGACCTTTCCGCATCCTCCGTATTTGGTGGTGACGGGCTCGAACCCCGGTCTAATCAAGAAGCGTGTGCTACGCACTGCTGCTCCTTCCCACCTGGCTACGGAGGCGCCCAGAGAAATAGAGTGGACCAGTAAATCAGAATGTCTTGCAATGGGGGATTTTAACTTTCCAGATATTGACTGGAACTTGTGGATTGGTCACTCGCATGCTAGCAAGACTTTTGTGGATTTATTGCAGGATTGTTTTCTACAACAACATGTTTGAGGGGCAACCAGAGGGACATTACTATTGATCTGATTATCAGTGGTGATGCTTTAGGAATGCGTTAGGAATTTGTAGATAAAGGAACCACTAAGTGACAGTGATCACAGTCTACTGATGTGGGATTTACTTAAAGATGTAACTACCATCAAGGGTAAAGGAAAGGGTTTTTGTTTTCATAAAGGTGACTACATTGGTCTCAGGCAGTTTTTGAATTCTATACAGTGGGATCAACTGATAATGTTACAAACAGGAATTCTAAATGGGAGGACTTCAGGAAATTAATCTTGGAAGTAATTGGCTTTTCATACCAAATAAGAAATACTGCTCAAGATTTAGGCCCGAATGGATGTCAGATGAACTAATGAGGCTCGTGAAAGAAAAGAAAAATGCGTGGGATGCATATAAATTAGCAGGTGACACAGAAGCCTATGGCAGATATAAACTAGTCTGTAATCAAGTCACAAAAGAGGTTAGGAAGCAAAAGCTGATTACGAGAAATCCTTGGCAAAGGATGCAAAGAAAAACAACAAAGACTTCTTTACTTATGTAAACTCTATAAGGAAAGGAATGAATCAGATTGGTCACTTGATGTTGGTGGTTCGACTGCTGATGATCCTGATCAGATAGCTGACAAACTGAATGAGTATTTTGCATCTACATTCACATATGAGGAATTCTATAAGGCAGGGGAGGACAGAAATTTACTAAACTCTAACAGGGAGCTAAATGATTTTGTAATAATGGAGAGAAAAGTGGAGGAGAAATTGTTGAAGTTAAACATAAAAAAGGTAATTGGGGCAGATGGAATTTATCCAGTTATATTGAAAGAGGCAGTGAGGGAAGTAACCAAACCCTTAGCCATAATTATGAGAGCATCCTTAGAGTCAGAGGAAGTCCCCATGGACTGGAGATGTGCAAATGTATCTCCAATTCACAAAGGGGGTTCAAAGGGTGACGCAAATAATTATAGACCTGTTAGCTTAACTTCTGTCCCGGGGAAAATAATGGCGTCACTGGTTAAAGAAGTGATGCAGGACTACCTAGACAAGACCAGTAATAGTTCAGAACCATAAATTTTGTGGTCTATCTAAATGTACTGGACAATAATGTGTTATCTAGATTGTAGCAGCCAGTGTTGAATCCAGGGTGGTGATGTGTTTCATCCCCAGTGGAATAAAATTCCCTCCTCCAGTGAAAAATAGTAATTTTTATTTTATAAAACATGAATTCAATAAATTTATGTCAAATAAACACAACACGAAAAATCACATCAACTAAGTATGGTACTTGTTAGGTGGTACACGGCGAAAATAACTCACTAAAATTCAAAAGACACAAAATTTTCAAAAAAAAAATAAATGGGCAATACTTCTGGCTGCACAAATTGTAACTAAAAACCACTATTTCAAGTATCGGCATTTTCATTTTATGGTTCCCTTTATTTTCACACAAACTATCTCTTGATAGTGTTTCACACAAACGGTCTACTTATGACTAATTCTTTGTACATCACAAACAAGATCACAGGCCATGAATAGGTTTGCCTGAATTGGTTTCTGACAAATGCTATTGTAATTATAAAGTTTCCCATGGCTTTCAGGGGAAGGCTAAAATATCTGGGCAGAGAGGGGAGTCTACTGAAGCCACTAATTCATTCATCGGCAGTTTCACTTTATGATTTTCACATTCCCTTTATTTGTTTTTTTCACAGCAAGAGTCTACTTGTGGCTAATTCTTCCTTTGTATACTGCAAACAAGACGGTTTGGTCTCTGCCTATAAATAATACATTTTATAACCTTTTTATTATATATCCATCTGTACTGTAATATTGCAAGATTGCATGAAGATAAGCATGGAAGGCCCTAATGAGTTATCGGAAAAATTAATAAATTAAGTGACTGATACACACACAAATAAAAAGCAAAGAAGAATAAGATTATTACAATGCAGTACTTATATGTTTGATTATAATTTGTATAAATTTTTTTTTTTGTGAATTTTAATCGGTGATTTTCATATTATTAAACTGTGATTATTGTCAGTAATGTGGTTTTTGTGAACTGACTATTAGTATTTAGATATTAAATAATAAATATTTCCTTTTGTTTCCTATTTGTTTTCTCATATTCTCTCATTATAACATTCATAAATATGCATAATCTGTATTTTATATATATATATATATATATATATATATATATATATAATTATGAATAAAAATTAAAATTAAGTAAAGAAAGAAAATGGATTTGAATTTGAATAGAGATAAAATGGAATATCAATAATATGAATTATGGATCAGGGACACTGCAAGAGCAAAGGTACCCTACAACCATAATGTATATATAGAAAATTATTTTAATGTTATGTGCAAATCTTTAATTTAACTTATGCTAATAATGAAAATACCGTGTACCCTGGGAGCGATGTATGTTGAATAAAGGGGGGAAGAACGGAAAAGAGTAACGTTATAAACAAAGTGCGAATTTTGAAAAATGCAAAATTTGAAAAGAACGAAAATAGAAATAGCAGATTATTGAAAAGAACGACCAAAGTATAAATAGCATTGCAGTATCTTTCATAATTTCTGTGTCTTCTTCAGAGGTCATCCACCTAAATTATGAAAAAGAACAGCAATACTCTTACTTCTGTTTCTGACATGTTCTGTATGTCAAAAAACACGTGTACGCGGACACGTTGTAAAAAATGTGTAAAAAATGTGTGTATGTATATATATATATATACATACACACACTGTATATGCATATTATACATAAATTTATATTTATGCATATAAATATATATATATATATATATATATATATATATATATACAGATTTGTTTGTAACATATACTGTAAATATTAAATAATAATAAAAAATATACACATATACTACATGTACCCCCCAAAGTTTACGTTATTCCCCCCTGGTGCAAACGCTCTGGATTCAACACTGCCAGCAACACATCAGGAAAGGCCCAATACTGGTATGTATGGAGATAATCACCTCCTTATCCCTGCCAACACTGGCAGAGATAGGGAGGTAATTATCTCATTGTATAAGGATTGGTCAGGTCACATCTTGAGTACTGCATACAGGTCTGGAGGCCTCATTTTAGGAAGGATGTAGAGCTGTTGGATTGAGTACAGAAAAGGGTAATGAGATTGGTGAGGGGAAAAAAACAGCTGCTCTTACCAAGAAAGGATTCAGTTCTGCAAATTGCAACATCTGGGGACTAGGCACTTGCAAGGTGATCTGATTGAGATGTTTAGGGCTTTGAATGGACTGAACAAGCACAATGCTAATGGGATGCTTCCTTTTGCTCAGACTACACACGAGAGGCACAAATTCAAATTGGGGAAGGATGGTCACAGAATAGA
This sequence comes from Mastigoproctus giganteus, assembly GCF_048544385.1. Lineage (NCBI taxonomy): Eukaryota > Metazoa > Arthropoda > Arachnida > Uropygi > Thelyphonidae > Mastigoproctus > Mastigoproctus giganteus. Next base: position 45,971,640 of record NC_143581.1, on the reverse strand, counting down.
TGTGCGGAAGTTTGCCTTTAGCCAGCGGATGGATGATTGCTCGAGCAAACTTCCATCTGTTGTTGTGGAAGTCGATGGCTTAAATAAATTCAAGGAAGAACTAAATAACCTATTGGAGGGAATGAATACGTGAAATGGGAGGTGTAGTTTTTTTGGCTGATGCTGTATAAGTTTGCTTTCTTGCATCATTTGCCATTACTAATGCTAAGAGGAAATGAGTGGGAGAGAGAAGTGTACTTTGCAAAACAGTAGCATCAGTGAAAACGTTAGAAGGGCGAGCATTATCTACCATCACCTGCAGGGAATAGTCTGAGAGAAAACTGGATATCCAATTGCAAAAAACAGTCAGCAGGCCATAAGATGGGAGCTTGTTTAGAAGCCCTTTATGCATATACAATCAAAAGCCTCAGAAATGCCAGGAGAAACTGCTTGAGTTTCATCCAATTTTTCCATCAAATTTGTCCAAAGATGAGTAACACAAACCAATAGATCGCCTATGAAATGAAGCTAATGGAATCCAAACTGTTGATCATTAATCTTATGAAATGCTTGGAGACAGTTTATGAATTGGCAATTGATGGATTTCTCCATTTTTTTTTGAAAACAGCAGAGGTAAGTTCAATTTTATGATAATTAAAAAGGAGGGATTTGTCACCTTTTTTTAGGAACTGGCTGGACATGAGCAAATTTCCAGACAGAAGGAAAAACATCAGTGGAATAAGAAAGTGTAAAAAGGTAACATAGAATATGAGCAAGCATAGGTTTGAAGTAGAGAAGTGCCATAAGGGCCTGGAACTCTCTTTGCATCATGACTGTTCAAAGTTCTTCTAACATCCTTCTATCAGAAGACAGAGGAAGTATTGAGTGGAGTGGGTATGTTATGATACAATTTACCAAAATTGTCAATACAAGAGTTAAAAGAAAAGCAGGACACTAGTAAGTTAGCTTTGTCTTTAGCTGATGATGCAATAGAACGACCAGGTTGACACAGAGGTGGAAGTACAGATGAACAGAGGTTGAAGTCAATAGCATTGGCAAGCAACCAGAATGCATGACTACCATATGGAAAAGAAGCAAAGTTTTTTACTCTTAACCAGTTGAAAATCAATTTTAGATTGATAAATAACTGTCCGACAATCACTGAGATTTTTAGCTAGGTAGAAAACGACCTGGAGTTTTGATAAAAACCAATTTTGATATGCTACATTCTTGAACAGTCTTGGCACATTTATTGGAAAACCAAGGTTTAGACAAAGAATGAGCTTTTATGGTGAAAGTGGAATAAAGGATTTCATTTTTACAAAAATAATTTCACTGACAATCTAAGCAAATGCTGGGATCTGAAAATTTAAAAAAAAGTAATCCGACCAAGAAGAACAATAATAGAAATCATGCAGATCATCTCATTATGCTTTCTTGTAATGCTAAATAACATAAGGCTGAGAATGACCACAAAAGAGAGAGAGAACCCCCTGAAGAAAGGACTATCACCAAGCTGTGATCTGAGGTGGTTAGAGAACAACTAACATTGAGAGTGTACTTTGAAAGGTTGTTGGTAAAAAAAAAGATCAAGGGTGTTTGGTGTGTGGTCAGGATTATCTGATATTCTGGTAGGTGTATCGTCATTAGTAACTGCAAAAGCCTCAGCATCTCAACCAGCTGGGTCCATGTAACTAGAAAACTGAAGCCAGCTGGAGCTGTGAACATTAAAATCACCAAGGAAAATTATCTCACTGTTAGGAAAGTTAGAATGGAGGTAATCAAGTTTTAAAGAAGTCAGAGTTTCAAGTGATTAGTGGAGTTAGAGGGATGATCAAGGCAACAGATAAATTTCACAGAAAGACAGTCACATTTTAAGTCACAGAAGATTAAAAAGAGAAGATTCTAGATGAAGAAGCCTCTAATGAGGAATATCAGAGCAGACATATGCACAACTACCACCTTTGGAGCAAAAGGAATTATAGAGCAAATAATTAGGGCAGCTGAGATGAGCAGTGGTTGATAAATATGATTTGTTAGAAAAAGTAATTGTAATTGGCCAACTCTGGGTAGAAATTCATATCATTCAGATTGAAATTGAGACCACGTATATTTGTGAAATGAGTGAGGAAGTTTCTGGGCGTTTTAGATTTTTTTGCAATAAGTTTGTTCTCCTAGTTTGAGTATTCATGATGCATTCAGTAGATACAAGGTGTAACAATAAAGTTCTGGGACTGGGTGCTGTTGCGATCATGTTCGATGAGTCCAAAAATAAACTGAAATGGTATGTTGTAGTTCAAACGTCCCCCAAATAGATCGTGGTACCGAGGTTGTTCAGTAGGCTGAAAGATTGCAAGTAACAACCAGTTTCATTAGTAGCATTAATGTTCCATGTCACTATTCTGCAATGGAGCAACAAACAAATATAAAATTTTGCTTGAAACTGGGAAAATCTGCAACAGAAACATACGAAATTATAAAAACTGTTTGTGGCGATGAAACATTAAGTCGTACACAGTGTGTTTGAATGGTCTAAGCCAGTGTTGTCCAACCTTTTCCCGTACAGGGGCCATATTCAAAGTTAGATTTTTTTTCGAAGGCTGCACTGAGTGATTCAAGAAAAATTAGTGTGTTACATTTTCAATGACGTGTCCTGCACGTACACTTTTGCGCAGCCACCAAGGTCAAGCAGAAGGCACACCATAATTAGAGCCCTGGAACATTTTGATAGCACCTTGTATATGCACATGCTTCTGGTTGGGCATGTGCATATTTGATACAAAACATAGATAAAAGAAACAAAATTCATGATACCAACACATGGCTTCATAACTCAACACTCTCACATTTTTGCTGCAGTGAGCTCCGCAATCCTTAAAATTCGTTTATTTCCACTTATTTTAGTATCGAATGTACACGGTTCTTGAAATAATTAACAAAATTTTGAATGCTGTTTAGTTCATTTTCTGCGGGAAGCTGTATAAAAATTATCTGAAGACCGTATCTGGCCTGCAAGCCATAGATTGAACACCACTGGTCTAAGCAGTGTAAAGATGGATGTGAGGATGTTTACAGTGACTCAAGAAATGGGCCTCCATCAATCTCTCAAAATGAGGACAGAGTTGCAAAAGTTAGGGAAATTGTGACAAGAGATTTTCATTTGACCCTCAGAATGATGACTGATGAGTTGGATATGAACACGATGATTTTTCAAATTCTGCATAAAGATTTAGGAAAAAGGAAGGTCTGTGCAAAATTTGTCTCACAGATAAGCAGAAACAACAAAGAGTGTCATCATGTAAAGACTTCATCCAGACTTGTCAAGACAATCCTAATTTCCTCGACTATATTGTCACTGGATAGAGTATTGGGTGTTTCAGTACAACTCAGAGATGAAGCGTCAGAGCATGCACTGAACTTCAAAATCATCACCAAAGCCAAATAGTTTCATTTACAGAAGTCCAGGATCAAGACAATGCCGATCATGTTTTTCAACAAACAAAGTGTGATTTACAAGGAATTTGTACCTGAAAGGGAATGAGTCAATGCTGCATTCTTTATGCAAATGCTTAAAAAGACTATTGAAATCATTTCCCAGGTGAGGCCACAGTTTCAAGAAAATGGCAGCTCGTTTTTGTTGCACAACAATGCCCCTACCCATTCTGCACTTGTGAAGACACTTCTGACAAAACATGGCATTGTACAGATCAACCATCCATCCTACTCTCCTGATCTAGAAGCAGCTGACTTCTTCCTCTTTCCCAGAGTGAAAACTGTCTTTAAAGGAATGAGATTTCAGGATGTTGAGGTTATAAAAAAAAAAAAAAAAAAAAAATGTACCCTTCAAACTGCACATTTCTTTGGATGCCTTTGCTGACTTTTCAAAACTTTTAGAATGGTTTAATAAGTGCATTCAGGGAAATTACTTTGAATAAAAATAAAACCATTTGAGCCCTTCACTTTGTGTTCTTTTTATTGCACCAGTTCCAGAAACTTTATTACCACACCTCATAAGTGTGTGTGTGGGGGTGGGGGGTGGGATAGAAATATGTATGATTTTTTGAAATGACATATTTACACACTAGTTGATCTGGATTCTCCCTAAAGAGTTATCAATGGGTTTGATCTGGTGGTCTAGCTAGTGGCCAGCCTGTGAAAATCAATTTAGAGTTATAGCCTCACAATTTACAAGGAATACTGGATCTTGCTATAATGCTCGTAATAACCTCGAAAGATATCACTCATACTGTATGGCAGAAGAGATGGTGGTTGCTGGAGCTTTGCTCTAGAGCAAGGGTTCTCAACCAGGGGGGAATTCCCTCCCAGGGGAGAATTTTAGGGTTTCAGGGAGGGGGGAAATTCAGACCACATAATCTACAGGACATCACACTTTATTGGATGTCACATAATAAATTAAAAATAAAGATAAATATTTCACTTTTTTATCTTTTCTACAGTTTTATCTTTTTGGAATGCACCTTTTGAGTCAGACAATCTCGGAAAGGGGGGAATGGCATTCTTATATATGGTGAAAAGGGTGCATGGGGCAAAAAAAAGGTTGAGAACCACTGCTCTAGAGACTAAACATGGATTTCACTACTTCAATTCTCTCATTAGCAGTAATAGTGAAACCTCCTTGAAGTAGTGAAACCTCCATGTGATGGGGACAATGCACCTTGACCCCTGCTTATGTTGATTCCTCTTTCCCAAGTTGTTGTTGTTGTTGTTTGTTAGATTTATTGGTGCATCAGCAACTTAGGCTATAATGCACTAATTACTGTCTTATATTTCCTTTGTTTTTCTTACAGGAGATAGCAGTTCAGATAAGGTGATATTTATTAATAAATTTTAGAAAAAGAAAAATGTCATCTATGTTCTCTCGATCTCCTAGGACGCACTGCAGTGTTAAATGATTGTAATTATGAAAATTAGAGGAAAAAGCTGTTTTCCGTTCTTTTTGATATTGCGGGCATTCTATGATGATATGCTTTACTGTTAGTGGGCATAAACAATTACTGCATTGTGGAGGGTCACTGTTTGTTAGTAGATAGCTATGAGTGAGGAAAGTATGACCAATGCGTAATCTGGCTAAAATAGTTTCTTCCTTTCTGTTTCGTCTCAGGCTGGATTGCCACAGTTTAGGGGCGCCTCCGTAGCCAGGTGGGAAGGAGCAGCAGTGCATAGCACAAACTTCTTGATTAGACAGGGGTTCGATCCCGTCACCACCAAATACGGAGGATGCGGAAAGGTCAGGGAATGACCACCGCATATCCCGGAGCAATATGGCCTTAGTTGCTAATGCTCCTAAAAACCAAAAAAACAAACAAACAAACAAACCACAGTTTTAGGTTCTCTCTTGATTTCAAAAAGTTTATTATTTTTCTGATCTTTCCACAAGCGGGTCCACACTTCTTTATATGTCTGTTTGATAAAGGACTTTTGTCAATATAAGGAGTCCTGAAATTTGATGGTATCACATTTGTAACAATTTTAGCAGCTAAATCTGCCTGCTCGTTTCCTACGTGTCCAGGGATCCAGCAAAATATTACGAGCTGTCCACATCCATGAAGTGCTAATAACTGTGCTAAAATTTTCTGTATCAGAGGATGACTAGGGAAGGATTTACACTGTAGAGCATTAACAGCACTCAACGAGTCCGTATAAATGATGGATTTAGCGTACGAGGCTTCTTTTATATTCTCTAGGGCTAGTAGAATACCATATAACTCTGAGGTATAAGTACTGCATTCTGGTGGGAGTTGTCTGGAGATGGTGGCATTTGGTAGTACTACAGCTGTGCCAACTTTATTACCAGTTTTGGATCCATCTGTATATAGCTGAATGAAGCTGCTAAACTCTGTAGAGTGAGCCATATGTATTTGTCTAATATTGATATCGGAGAAGTTATTCTTTCCCCATTGCTGAAAATGTCTATCAATATTTACTGGAGCCATGGAAAGCCATGGCTGCGTTTCCATGCTAGTATCCTGGAGAGTGTTAGAAAACTTCAGGCCCCAGCTTGTGATCAAAGCTTCAAGCCTAATGCCAGATGGTTTGTTGTAACGCCGTTTAGTTTGATACATTTCCCTCCATTTTGGCGTGAAGAGGCATTGCCACATGGGATGATGTGGGAGACTGCTGATTTTGGCTGCATAATTTATTAGTAGAGTTTCCCGCCTAAGGTGTAACGGTGGTTCATAGGCTTCGGTATAAAGGCTTAAGATGGGTGATGTGCGAAAAGCCCCCAGTGCAACTCTTAATGCACTGTGATGTACAGGGTCAAGCCATTTCAATACACTTGGCCTGGCTGAGTCATATGCAGGAGACCCATAGTCTAACCGGGATCTGATCAGTGAGCAGTATAGATGTAACAGCACATAACGATCTGCACCCCATGACATAGAAGAAATTACTCTGAGAAGATTTAGTTTTCTAAGACAACTTGTGCGAATATGTTCCAGGAAGTTTAATTTTTTATCAAATATTACACCAAGAAATCTAATACTAGGTTGGAAAGTAATACAATGAGAATCCAACTGAAGGTCTGGATCCGGATGTAAAGAACGTTTGTGACAGAAGTGTACAGCGGTCGTTTTTGGTTTAGAAAGCCGATATCCATTATTTTTGGCCCAAGAGACTATTTTGTTAATGGTGCCTTGTAGTTGTCTTTCAATAAGTCTCATATTTTGAGAATGACATGACATGGCAAGATCGTCAGCGTACAAGTATGCGTCAACTGTGTTAGGTATGCACTTGGTAATAGAATCAATCCTAATGGCAAAGAGTGTGGCGCTCAACACTGATCCTTGAGGAACTCCCTCTTCTTGTACATATGCTTGAGATAATGAAGAGTGGAAACGGACTTGAAAGGATCTATTACCTAGAAAGTTCTTAATAAATTTTGGGAGATGACCCCGAAGTCCAAATTTATGCAAGTCCTGAAGAATCCCATATCGCCAAGTTGTATCAAAGGCCTTTTCAATGTCAACACATACCATAACTAGGTGTTCATTTCTCAAGAACGCATTCCGGATATTTGTTTTGGCCTTGATAATGAGATCAAGCGTACATCTTTTTCTCCGGAAACCATACTGACTTGGGCTTAAAATGTTTTGAGTCTCTAATAACCATGTCAGTCTGGCGTTAATTATTTTTTCCAATGTTTTTCCCAGACAACTGGTTAGAGAAACAGGACGGTAATTTTTGGGATCTGTGTGGTCTTTCCCTGGTTTCGGGAAGGCTAGCACATAAGAATGGCACCAGCTAGCGGGGTAATACTCCTCTAAGAAAATTCTGTTATACAGTTGTAAGAGTACAGTTAATGATTCCTCACTTAGATGACAGATCATGGTGTAATAAATCCCGTCGGGACCTGGAGCACTGTTTTTCACTCGTGCAAGTGCATTACGCAATTCATTCATGGTCAGAGGCAGATTATAAGAATGAAGGATGACAGTATTAAAATTTAGTTTGTGTTTTTCTGTCTGGGATTTTAGCAATTGAAATGCAGGTTCATATGTGGCAACAGCTGAAAGCGTTTCAAACGTAGTACCTAAGGCATTGGCAATTTCTGTAGGTTCAGAGATTTCTTTCCCTTTTACAAGTAGAATAGGAGAAGTTGTCTGCGAGTATTTACCATTAATTCTTTTGATTTTTTTCCAAATTGTAGAAGTATCTGTGGATCTGTTTATGGTGGAGGCATAATGCGCCCATGTTTCTTTTTTACTCTCCCGTCTTATATGACGAGCTTTAGCTCTGGCTCTCATAAACTGTAGGAGGTTAGCTGTGGTTGGATGTTTTCGAAAAATATTCCAATATTTGTTCCTTTCTTTTTTAGCACTGTTGCATGCTTCGTTCCACCACATTTTTGGATGATGATTTTGGTATAGCAGTCTCGGATGCTTTCATTATTGTATCTGTAATGTAGCTTACTGCAGAGTCAATTGTGTGGGTTGCTATGAAGACAGTATCTAAGTGAGCTATTTCTTGGTATTTAACCCAGTTAGCCTTAGCAAATTTCCAGGTTGTCCTAATGTTACTCTGAGGGGTAGAACTTATACAGAAAGTACAGATGATAGGAAAGTGATCGCTCCCGCGAGGGTTATTAGTAACGGTCCAGTCTATGAGAGGAAATATCACTGGAGAGCATATTGAAAGATCAAGAGCAGAAGTTGAGCCAGATGATAAATGCACGTATGTGTGAGCACCTGTGTTTAAAATTGTCAGGTTATGTTTATCTAAAATTTTTTCAATTATCTGTCCTCTGGAGTCAAGATGTTGAGAACCCCATAGCGGGTGATGGCCATTCCAGTCACCCATAATACAAAAGGGAGCAGGTATTTGCATTACTAAATTATCTAAATCAGCAAAGGTGTATGTATGATTTGGTGATAGATACAATGAAACTAATGTTATTGTGATTCCGAAGGTGACACGGACAGCAATAGCCTCTAAAGATGTTTGCAGGGGGATAGGTCTAGAGGACACTGAAGAGTTCACTATGAGTGCTACTCCTCCATGAGCTAAATTAGATGAGTTTCTATCTTTTCTATACATATTGTAATGCTTAATTTTCATAGATATTGCATTTGTGAGATTTGTTTCTTGAATGCATACTGCAACAGGCTTGTATTCAGATAGGAGATCGTAAAAATTGTCAAAGTTAGCACGGAGCCCACGACAGTTCCATTGAATAATTGTATCCATTGTTTGGTTTTAGCTAGTGTCTGTTAACTTCCGTGAGGTAGTTTGCTTACGCCTGTCAATTTTCCCTTTATCCTTCTTTGAGAAGACTGGTCTGCTTGTGTCAATGTCACCTTCTGGATGAATTTCAAGAAATGTGTCATCTTCATCCGCTTTTTCATCAGCGTCCATGGTATCAGATCTGAATGTGTGCGTATCAGTTCTTTCAGAGCTCTTAGTTTGTACTTTCGGTTGCTGATTATGATTCTTATCTGGAGGTATTGTTACCGGAGTATTTACTTCTTGGATTGCATATTTGGAGGGAGATTGTTCTTTTAATGAAGTAAGTAATGATTTTGCCCAACCAGATATAGAGATATTTGGAGGGACGGAGCAGTCAGTCTGAGTTGATATTGTGCGTAGCTGTTGAGTAACTGAGGCGTATGTAGATGATTTAGTAGGGATTGCAAAGTGTTTCTTTGCCTCTTGATATGACACTTTGTTCTCTATTTTATATTTCTGAATGTTCTTCTCTCTTTTCCATTGGATACAGTCCTTAGAGAAGGCAGAATGATTTCCCTGGCAGTTAGGACAGTTTTGGGTTTCATTATTACAGTCCGTATGTGTGTGTTCTTTTGAACCACAAGAAGCACAAGTGACTATACCTCTGCACACAGTTTGCGAATGACCGAATTTTTGGCACTTAAAGCACCGAACTGGGTTGGGAATGTACGGTCGAACATGGCATCTGAGATATCCAGCTTTTATAGTTGTGGGGAGATTTGGTGACTTAAATATGTCAATATGACTGTTCGTGTAGGGACAGGCTCTCCATCTTTTTTGATGACAATTCTTTTTGCCTGGACTACATTTTGGTTACTTAATTCGGAGACAAGTTCATCCTCTGATACATTTAGAAGATCCCATTCAGATATTACCCCTTTAGAGGAGTTCAAGGTGGCATGTGGGATAACCTTTGTGGAAATTCCACCAAAGGTAGATATTTTCAAGAGTCTTTCAGCATGTCTGTGTTCACTCATCTCCACTAATAGGTCTCCAGATCTTAGTCACCGAACCATTTTTGGAGGCCCAGCCACATTTTCGAGACATTTCTGAATCAAAAATGGGGAGAGCTTACTCAGTGGTTGGTCTGTGGAGGAATGCAATATTAAGAAGAGCGGAGCAGAAAAATCTGTCCCTTCTTTTTTTTTGTCTCTTAGCATGGGATTTATTCAAATTATCATGGTCGTCATGTCTACTTGAATCTGGATCAACAGATCCATAGTAGGACTGTTTTGTGTTGTCCATAGTTGCTCCTTTTAGTCCCGGGAGAGTGGATTTCTCCTCCCAGGCTTCCAGCCCCGCCACGTGGAGGCAGGAGCGGTGCCACCAGTGACCAAGCAATAAGGTTGTTAGTGTTAGTGCGTTAGTAGATTAGTCTTATATACAAGAAGAAAGGTGGCTTTCCTTTCTGTTGAGTAAGCTGACTTCTTTACTTTAGAAGAGCAAAATTATATAACTTTGGAAATTAGAAAATAACGTTCAACTACAATCAATCGCTCTTTTAAGAAAATCGCTTTCAAATCACTGAAGAATCGCTTTAGTCACTCGCTTGGCACTCGGGACCCTCTTTCCCAAGAGCCTTCGGTATACTAGGTGGTGTTTCAGCCCTTGCATATGGGGGTATACCCAGGATTAATTCGGTTCAATTGACTCACAAATGGAACCTGAATATCCATTCTGTCAGCATTTTAGATTCCGAGGCAGCAAGCCTTAACTTGTCATACCTGAGAGAATGTCTGTAACAAGCCTCAGGGACCTGTTTAATTAAACAGTTTTATCATCCATCTCAGAAGATTTGTGAATAAATTGTTCAATAAACATATAGAACACTGTTCCAACTTACAGCTAATCAGTACACATTTAACAGGATTGAAAGAAAGTATTCTGATCTGGCACCACCACTAAATAGAGATGCTTTAACCATAACAATAGCTGAAGAAGCTGTTTCAGGTCCCTAAAAATTGGTTTCATAACTACTTTTTATATTTTTAAAATCTTTTCGATCTTTTTTAGGGATTGATAAACTTGTCAGTTTATCAGGAATATATCACTGATGTGCATTTCAATGATATATTCCTGATATATCAGGAATACATCACTGAAATGCACAGCAGGTATGAGTGCACATGTGCCCATCATGAGTAGAACAGAGGCTACAAGGCACATTAAGGGGCCACTTGGTGGTCCATGTTCATCTTTTATAACTGGGCACACTGAATCCTAGATATGCTACTGGGATTCTGAGTTCACACATTCATAACAATGTGTGAACTCTGAATTACACCTATATCTGATATAACAGTTTGCTTAATGAATTTTTACATTTATGCAGTTGATAAATTATGCAATTAGTAAATTCTAGCTCAATAAAGTTTGTTAAACTGGTACTGGTAATAAAAATAGTTAATGGAAGCACAACACAGACGTTTAGGCATTGAATAATCACAAAAGCTCAAATCATCTGCATAAAGAATATAGTGGACATAGCTTTTCGGCCCCTAAGGACCTAATGGAAAAATGAAAAGGACACTGACCACTAAAAGGGAAGAAATAAGAGGAGGGGAATCCTTTAACCATGATAACTCACATAAAACACTTTATCCATCTTCCTTATACCAACACAATTAGCCATTCTGAAGAACTTACTGCCCTTGGCTTGAGAGGAAAGAAGATAGAGGTGCTTTATGAATAGTGGAGAAGTGATCCAATGAGTGGGATTCCATAGAATCCTACATCAAGATGCTAGACAGCAAGATGTTAGAAAATGATAATATTATATGAAGTTAAATATCATGAGATGGGTAGTGGAGACTTGCAATTATCACCACAACCTCTTCCTGAGATAGAGCCTAGAACCCAGAATATTAAAAAATATATTTCCAATATCCAGATGATGATCTATTTATGACATAGATGAGTTCCTAAAAATTATTACTTAAATCAAAAAATTTTTCGATTGAATTAGTATCAGCATTAATCAAGTCAAAAAATGCAAGGAAGCAAACATATTCTACATAATTTATGTTTAAAACATTTGAGCTATAGGTGAAAGGATGAAAAGTTTAGAAATGAAATTCATGTGAATGGCAAAAGGCAAGTACTTATAATGAATAACTATGAGATGTGGCAATAAAATTCCCAGACTGGTGGAATAGAAAGAACAGAGTGAAGGAACTCAAAAATGGTTTTATTTTTATTCAAAGTAATCACCACCTGATTGAATGCACTTATTACAATGTTCTAAAACTTAAACTTTCTGAATAGAGATAGTGCAAGGATCCAAAGAGATAATGTTCAGTTTGGCAGTTATGTTTTACTTTATATCTTCAAAATCCTGAAATCTCTTTCCTTTTGAGGGCAGTTTTCACTTTAAGAAAGAGAAAGGGGTCCACAGGTATACTATATTGGGAGAGTAGGGTGGATGTTAGATCTATACTATGCCATATTTCATCAGAAATGTCTTCAAAACAAGTTTGGAATGGACAGGGCATTGTCATACAACAAGAACCAGCTGCCTTTCTCTTGAAATTGTGGCCTCACTTGGGAAATGTGCTATAGTCATAAAAGCACTTGTATGAACACAGCATTGGCTCTCTCCCCCTCAGGTACAAATTCTTTGCGAATCACACCGTTTTTAAAAAAATATGATCAGCATCATCTTGATCCTGGACTTCTGTTATCAAAAAAATTTTTGGGCCTTGGTGATGATTTCGAAGTCCACTGTTTGCTCTGACACCTTATCTCTGGGTCATACTGAAACACCCAACACCCATCTCCAGTGACAATCTGGTCAAGAAAATTAGGATTGCCCTGGCAAGTCTGGATGAAGTCTTTGCATAATGTCACTCTTTGTTGCTTCTGCTCATCTATGAGGAACTGTGAAACACAAATTTTGTATAGATTTTCCTTTTTTCCTAAATCTTCATGCAGAATTTGACAAATCATCTATATCTGATTTATTCAGATATAGCTATGTATTCCTGATGCATTTGCACTATATTTATACATAGTCTAGACTCCTTCATAGCTTGAGGCTTATGCCCTAAACGCTTGAGTCCAAATCATCTCCTTATTCACATCCAACTCATCAGCCTTCATTCTGAGAGTCAAACAATGAGCTCTTGCCACAACTTTCTGAACTTTTGCAACTCTGTCTTCATTTCGAGGGGTTAATAGACACCCACTTCTTGGGTCATTGCAAACATCCTCACGTCCGTCTCTGAACTGTTTGTACCATTCAAACACACTGGTATAAGTTAATGTTTCGTCACCATAAACAGTTTTTAACATTTCATATGTTTCTGTTGCAGATTTTCCCAGTTTAAAGCAAAATATGATATTTGTTCATTGCACCATTGCAAAATCATTACATGGAACGTTAATGCTACTAACAAAACTGATTGTTACTTGCAATCTGTCAGCCTACTGGACAATCTGTACCACCATCTGCTGGAGAAAGTTTGAGCTATAATGTATAACTTTCATTTATTTTGAAACTTATCAAACATGATCACAACAGCACCAGTCCAGGAACTTTATGATCTGTGCATGGAAATATTGTTTATTTTTCTGCATGTTTTCTACAGAAAATCTGTGAAGGAAAAAGGAAAAATCTGTGAAGGAAAATGAGTGAATTTTTGCAAGAGGGAAATAATCAATTAATCAAATGGTTCTCTTTTGAATGAAATTGAGAGTTTTTTAAGAATTTTAAGAAAACCATTACCTATTGTTGATGAGAACAATATTCTCTGACTTCACAAGGTTGTTATATATACTCAGAAGTAAAATTTCCCTTGAAATGAAAGAAAAACAGCTTTTGGGGCATTTTTATGGACCTATATATGTAAAGTTTATGTGGAGAAAGTTAGGCATAGTGGAATAAGAAAACAGAAAAGGTGATGTAAAACTTTAGTTAACTGTGATGCACAGGTTTTAAAAACAGATGAAGGAATGCTATGTTATATCTGAGTGTGTCCAGTACAATATGAGACCTATTGAGATCATGTATAAAGCTCCACCCCCACCTCAGCCTGCAACAGCTGGGTAGATTACACATATCTAAGGTTATAATATCAACAGATGGAAACGCAGCTGTTCTACATCTGTTTCCAAATTAGTATTACAACCAAGTTTAAATATGCAAATGCAGGAGTTCAAGGAAAACTAGGGTGCTAGTGGGTAAGGCTGTGTTAACATGGATGCCTGAAAGCAATCACGCCGAGGTTCCAACTCTTAATGGCAGCAAAATACAGTATTATAGGACATTTTCATGTAGTCAGAAGGGCATTTTCTTATTTGCTAGGTGCTTAAAAGACTTTACAGAGCTTCACTGATAGGTCACCTTTATCCAAAGAATTTTTTTCTGTTTTGTTTTGATTTATATGTATTGAAAATGATGAACAAAGAGTTTTGGAACATTTTTAAAAATCTTTGAACTTATGGTTTTGTAACATCAATCGCCATTTAATGCTCATACAAAATTTAAAGGGAATTTAATCAATTTAAACATTCAAAATATTACACCATTCTGAAAGCCAATCATTCCTATGATTAATACTATGAACTCATGAAGTAGATTTAGATACTTCAGTGATACTAATAAGAATTTCATAATACAAATTTACATTGAACATCTGCTGTTTAGCCCAGCATCTGTTAGACAAACAATGGAGTCAAAATGGAAAATTTTATGAAATGGAACACTCGTAGAAAAAAAAAAGAAACTAATTTTTAATAACCAACTAAGTATACGAGATTGCCGATGTGTGTGACAAACCACAATGATGTTACTGTGCACTACAGTCCATTCCAAGCCCAGAGGAAGAATGATATCAATTTGGGAAATGCACTGAGTAATAGGAAGAGTTACTGTTAACAACTGGGTGATGATCCCAATATTCAGGTTTTTTAACTAGCATCAGGAAATAGAGAAATGATCAAAATAACAGCTTACTCAATGAGCTATTTTTTGTAATATATTTCCCATATCCAGAACCACAATGAATATATTTCCCGTACCTAAACAATAGTAGTTTTATAACAGCCAAAATCTGTAAATTTATAGTTGGCTAATCCTAATTTCTGATACCCATTCCCACCGACTATGCTAGTGGATAGTACAAAAATGGTGATCAAATCATATAAGTAGATACTTACAATGATTTTTGCCATCCCGATGCAATACCAGTAACTTATTAGGGAGATGATCACAATAAAAGCACCATGCAACTCCCTCATGCCGTTGTTTTGGCATAAGAAGTAAAATTATAAATTGTTTCTTATGATAATGTTACATACTACTGAAAAAGCTTTACTAAAAATCTAGATTTAGTAAAGCTTCTGATTCAGTTTCCCATGAGAGGCTATCATACAAACTAGAGTTGGCTAAGTGAAAGGGGCAGAAAATCATGAATAATGTACATTCTTCAGAGTGAATTAATGTAGCAAGCTGGATCCTCAGAGTTTATTGCTGGGCTCTCGTTTCCAATTTTTCTCAATGATATTCATGTATACAGGAAATGCTGTCAAAGTTTTCTGATGATTTAAAAGTGGAAAATATGGTTAACCATCAGGACCAGACTATGCTGCTTCAGAAATTAAATAATTGTTAAAATAAACCCCTACTTTAAAGAAGTATCTGTAGATTGCAGATGTGCAAATGTATTGTGTCCTATTTACAATGGCAAAAAGGACAACTACAGATCTGTACGTAAGTTTAACCCCTGGGCCAGGGGATATAATAGAATCAACAGTTAAAGAAGTAATGCAAGATCAACTTGATAGGAGTGGGGATATACAGCAAATCACAGCATGGGTTTGCTAAAGGAAGATCATGCCATACCAATCTGATTAGCTACTATGAGGTTGTCACAAAAGGAACTGAATGCAAAGAATAATTATGACATCATATACTTAAATTACAGTAAAGCCTTTGATACCATACCACATATACAACTGTTGTATATAAATATTAGAGCAATGTACAATTGTATAAATTAGAGTAATATGGCATTGGGGGCAAGTTGCTACTTATGGATAAAGGGTTGGTTAAGTGGTAGGAGACAAAGGTTGGCTATAAATGGACACTTCTCCTGTACTAATGGCATGAATGGAGATCCAAAGGGCCCCCATACTGTTTTTAATATTTATTAATGATACTGATGTAATTCAACTTTTATGTCTAAGTTCGCTGATGATATAAAGGTAGGTACAGTGGTTAATGACAGTAATAAGAATATGCTACTTCAAGAGGATCTAGGGTTTAACAGTGATAAATGCAAGATACTGCACATGGGTAGCAATAATTGCAAAATATTAAATGTATTTGTAGTTAATGAAAATATTGAAATGCATGTGCTCTCAGAATTCTGACTAGTGGGCTACATTAAGTGGTTAATAAATAAGTAGTTAATTCCAGAGGTCACATAACAAGCATAAGTAAATACCCATTAAAAATAGGATACCAAAGGTATTCTTATTCATGGGGGTTCTATCAGCAATATACAGGAATTTTGCTTGCAGGGACAAGTAAGTGATTATCCTGTTGTATAAGGCAATGGTTAGGCCACATCTTGAGTACTGCATACAAATCTGGAAGCCTCATTTTAAGAGGGATGTGGATCTACTGGAACAGGTGCAGAGAAGTGCAACAAAATTAGTCAGTATACAAAAGGGTACTCTTACCATAAAAGACTTTAGTTCTGTAAACTGCAGCATTTGGAAACCACACCTGCAAGAAAACCTAATTGAATTGTTTTAGACTTTAAATAGATTGATAAAACTAAATGCTGATGGTATCTTTACTCTTTCTCAGACAATACACATCAGGGTACATAAATTCAAATTGAAAGAAGATGGTTATAGCACAGATGTGCAAAATTTAGCTTTCAGCCAAAAAGTGTTTGATTGTTGGAACAAATTTCCATCTGATGTTGTGGAAGTGGGCAGTTTGAATAAATTTAAGGAAGAATTAGATAAATTATTACAGGGGAACTGAAAGATGAGGTAGGATAGTGGTTTTTTTTGGATATTACTATATAAGCTTGCTTCCTTATATCATTTTCCACTACTAATCTAATAACACACCATTTGGGTGGTACTTAACTCACTATCATGTCCAGGTATCAATCATTGTAAGGGGGAGGCATATGGCCAGGATTTTAGTGCTTTTTTTTTTTTTTTGTTTTTTTTTTTAGATAGACCTAGGAACACTTGTACGCATACACTTATAAGCATGGTTAAGGGGAAAGCATATGCCCCTCTGCCCACCCCTGACCAAACTAAAAGTAATGGAGTATGAAAAAGATCTACAGGTAATTATATAGTCTGACATGAAATTCTCTTAGCAGTGCAAACAAACAGCTAGAATAGTCAAGTTCATAGGATTCTGTCATACATGAACTTTATTTTGGCATATATGAACTTTATCAGAAGTGACAAAGAGGAAATTTAAATTATCTTACTGTATAAGTCAGTGGTTAAACCACATCTAGAATACTGCATACAGGTTTGGAAACCTCATTTCAGAAAATTTGTTGAAAAGTGGGCAGAGAGGAGCAGACAAGATTAGATGGGGTCACAAAATAATATTCTTAATAAGAAAGGCTGGGGTTATCTAAGTTGCATCTTCTGGAAACTTTTGCATCTGCTTAGTGACCTAACTGAAGTATATAAGGCTTTAAATGGGATAAGTAAACTAAATGCTGATGGCATCTTTACTCTTTCTCAGATAAAACACATAGGGGGCATAAATTTAAATTAAAAAAGATGGTTACAGAATGAATAGATGTGTGGAAATTTGCACTCAGCCAAAGTAATCAATTGTTATATAAACTTTTACCTAGTGTTGTGAGTAGTTTGAATGAATTTTAAGGAAGGTTTGGACAAATTACTAGAAGGAATGGGGAAAAGGATGGTTTTTTTTTTTTTTTTTTTTTGCTGTATAAGCTTCGGTTCCTTACATCAAGTTAATACTAATGCATTTCAGCTTCTGATGTTGACAAATTTTTGAAAATACCAATATATCAAATCAATAAATCAAATAATATAAAATAGAAATAAATATAAAAAATGCATATACTGAAGCTCATCTCACTGGGAACTAGAGAGCTTTCCAAATACAGTATTTGATTTCATATGCAATATAGTCTAAAATGTGTATATGTTTAGCAATGGCTCTTCCTGCTTACCACAATCAAGATTGGATCCAGCCTTCATTTACTGGGGGTAGTAGTATATGAAAATTGTTTTGTTCACAAATAATGCAAAAATGTGCTTTTGTAATAATTTTGGCAGAGATTAATTGCCCAAATTATCTCTTTGATCTGTCCTTGAGTACACTGAATGCATTGATATCCCCTCTCCTCCAATATAAAAAAGTATGCTAGGTTATATATAAAACCTGTTATTATTAGTATTTAGTATTAGTAAAGCCACATGATGCAAGAAAGCAAGCTTATATAGCATCAGCCAAAAGAAAAAAAAAAAAAACTAATTTCACTCATCCACTTGCTCCAAATGCCTTGTTGCCTCTAGTTCTGCCTTGCATCTATTTAAGCTATCAACTTCTACAACAACAGTTGGAAGTTTGTTCCTGCAATCAACCACATGCTGGCTAAAGGCAAACTTCGGCACATCTATCCTACAACTGTATTATAATCAAAAAAATTCCAAAACATCTAAATTTTTTTCCCACTCATGAGATGTTGCATATAAAATGTAATAGTGTCAAGTGAAAATTTAAACATTACAACCAATATCCTGTAAGTTTCACAACTGCACACCAAGTAGCAGAGCCACAGAAATTTGTGAAAATAGAGGATGACACTGATGTGCATATGAAGCAGTGGTGTGTTATTGAATTCCTGAGTGTAGAACATTGCATCATTGATATTCACTGACATTTGAAGAACATTCACAGGGACATGACAGTCAACGTGGGAATAGTGAGGTTATGAATTATGCATGTCAGTGAGAATAGTAGTGATATGAAGGATATGTCAAGGCAAGGCCATTCTCACACTGTAGTGATGACAGAAAATGAGGAAAGGCTGGATAAACTGATTCATGACGGTAAGCACGTGTAGACTTTGTAAATGTGTAAAAGAGTGGAAATAGGCTTTAATGCATTGAAGACAATTCTGGACAATTTGAAATACAGAACATTGTGCCAGGTAGGTTCCATGAATATTAAAGACAGATCAAGAGGAGCAGATTGCACAGGCTTCAGTTGATCTTCTGGAGAAGTATGAAATGGGCAGTGATTTTCTATACAGCATGATCACCAAAGATGAAACCTGAGTACACCACTTTGAACAGAAGTCAAAGTGGTAGTCTATAGAGTACACAAGGATTTGATGATAAAGAAGAAATTCAAGGCTCAGCCATCAGGTGTAAAAATCATGCAGTCTATTTTTTGGGACAAGAGAGGAGTTATCTTGGTGGATTTCCTGGAAAAGGAAGACAGAATCAATTCTGCTCACTATGTGGAGACACTGAAGAGGCAAAGTACAAGAGTGAAGCCAGAGAACAAAAGAAAATTTCCCCTTAAACACAATTCCAGACAGTCCTGACAAGGGAGACCACTGCAGAATTTGGGTGGATTGTTCTGCCACATCCCCTCTTCAGTCTTGACCTTGCATCCAACAGATTTTCACCTGTTTGGGTAACACTTTGCTGATGATGATACTGTCATTGTGGCCATCAAGACTAATGCATGAACTGCTGTCAGTCTTCTTATAAGCTGACAGCAATTTTTATGAGAAGGGGAGGGGAGATGTGGGCTCTGATTCAGCAGTGAAGGAAATGTATACAAAGTAGTGAAGATTATAACATAATAATATGTGGAAAAATAAATTTAAATATGTGACATATGGTATAAACTGTCATACCTAAAATAATAATGAAGAAAAAAATTTGGAGGCACAGCAAAAAAAATTTGGCAGCATTTAAAAGGGTCTCACAAATCAACAACTAACATTTTTTTTTTTTTATGTATAGCAGTCTCAGGATATGAATAGAATCTTTATTTATTGTTGTTTTAACATAAACATTTTATATAATCCAAAAAGGTATGTGATGTAATAATAATATTAAAAAAAAATACACAGGTGTGAATTGGACTAGTACTAAAATTTGTGCTAAATATTTCCACTGGTCTTATTGCACACAGGACCCTTAAAATTTAAAGTTTCACACAGAACCAGCCAATGTCAAATTCACTATATGACCAGTCAGCCCATAACAATATGAGAGTTTCTCAAAACAAAAAATTAAGCTAAAATGATAAAATAATAAGTAGTAATGTAGCTTATTTCTTATTGTTTATCATCTTATTTTATATTTAATTTATCTACATTAAGCTACACTAACACTTATTTTAGCTAACTAAATTAAGTATTAATTAAATTAATGAATACATTAGCTTTTTAATAAAAAAAAAACTAGCTGCATTACTTAGTATTAAATACTTAATTCAGGTGAGTACTTTAATAACTGAGGTTATTCTATTCTTAATTAGTTGTGAATATTCTGCACTTAAGGTTTAAGTCATAAAATTAATCACTTAATACTTAACTTAGCAACATTACTTAGTAGCATATAGGTAGCAGTAATCCCAGATTAACATGCCAACTGTGTGGTACTACACTCAGGGAATCAGAAAATGCAAACGACTTGGAAGTAATTGTGCAGTCAGACATGAAATTCTCTGAGCAGTGCAGCTCATGGGGGGTGCAGCTCATTTGTCAATGATAAACAAAACCTTGCTAGCAGGGATAAGGAGGTGAATATACCCCTGTACAAGGCCATGGTTAGGTTGCATTTTGGGTACTGTACACAGGTCTGGCGGCTTCATTTTAGGAAGGGTGTAGATCTGCTGGAATGGGTGCAGAGAAGGGAACAAAAGGGTGTTCTTACCAAAAAAAGCTTCAGTTCTGCAAATTGCAGCATCTGGAGACTAAGCACCTGTGAGGTGATCTGATTGAGGTCTTTAAGGCTTTGAATGGATTGAGCAAGCTCAGTGCTGATGGCATTTTTCCACTTGCTAAGACTACACACATGAGGGGGCATAAATCCAAGTTAAGGAAGAATGATTGCAGGAGAGATGTGCAGAAGTTTGCCTTCAGTCAGCAGGTGGTTGATTGTTGGAACAAACGTTCATCTGTTGTTGTGGAAGTGGGTGATCTGAATAAATTCAAGAAAGAACTAGACAAATTCTTAGAGGATGGGTGAAGTGTGTAGTTTTTTTGTTGGCAGAAAAAGCTGGCTTTCTTGAATTATTTTCCACTACTAATACTAACATAAAGATGCTTTTACTAAATAAAAAAAAATTACTTTTTATATTCTGTTATTAAGTTTTACTTGTTCTGGATCAACTGTATTAGGACAGCATCAAGGGGCCCAGTTCTCATCACCCTCAAATTCCATCTTTCTGAGTAAATGACACATTACACTTAAAAAAAAAAAAAAGTTACAGAAAAATATTAATTATTAACATCACTGGTACTGCAAGTAAAGGATGATACAACCATCATACTAACACTCATAATAAATTTCAGTGGAATCAGCTGGGTGAGGGAAGACTGCAGCTTTACATCAATAGTCTAGAAAATGCATTCTGCATTTTTTATCTCATAACAATAAAGAACAAAATATTGACTGTTTATTAACTCCTTTTTGCATATTAGATGAATGCATATTAGCCCTTTAAGAATTATATGAAAATTATATTAAAATTATATAAACAAAACTTTCTTCTTTATATTTTAGTTCATATGCATAAACAACATACAAAACGAGGATCATAAATTATTATGTACAACATTCCTTTTCCTTAATTATGCAATCTCTCACAAGAAGTTCATATTAATACTTGTGAGCTCTTTTATAGCTCATTTTGTTTGCCTCCAATTTTCATCCTGTAAACAAATTTCTTTAAATAACTACAGAAGTTCTTACAAATAAAATAAACCAATTTAAATTTAAAACATTCTTTTCTCAGATGAATACAATATTTGCCAAAATGTTATGTGAAATCTTTTCTTTTATATATATATTTATATAAAAAAAATAAAGTTTAAAAAAATTTACAAAATAACCGTTAATTAAAAGTAACCGATAGAAAAGAGATCCTAAAATATCCAGCAATGAGAGACTAATAAAGCAGGAATCTTAAGTGCATGTTTTACTACTATCGTTGCACTACAAAACCGTATCAATAGGAAGGGATCATCATTAGATAAAATGTAGAACATGATTAAATCAGGCCTACTTTTCCTATCCACCGACACGACTTTTTTTTAATAAGTCAAACATATAGTTTGCAATACAGCTTCGAATTTTACAAGCACTCATCGATAGAATACTTTTATACAATAGTGAAAATGATTGAACATTTAGTTTGGGGAAATTAATTAAATAAATTCATAACATTCAGTTTAAATTCTTGCACGCTGAAGAATCTAATTGTAAATCTTCAAACGGAAAAGACCTAGATTTGAGATATTTCGTCATCTGGTATTCTCATTGGTTCCATAACTCATGCAGGACGGAGCACGAAGTGATTTATTCTGCCCCGAGGCCATAACCTATTTGCTAATTTAAGTTACTGTTCACAAACAATTAAATCCCACATATTTAATATTATGGCTACCATTTAATATCTTACCTGCATTTTATCTATGTACTTTGCTCCTTGGCAATGTACACTGTGCGAACTCATTTTCTATAAGGTAAAGTGCGTACAAAACAGAAACTTTCCGAAAGTTTAGTGAAGGATAGACAACAGGAAACGATGGAACTAACCTCCCACAAGTACCATAGTGGACTCAAATCTGAATGTAAATCCACAGTTACATTGTACACTGCCATTACGATTCAGCTCAAAGTTATCATCATATATAAATAAAAATCCATACCTTTATTTCTTGTTCTAAGATGCTTCTGCTTCCGTTTCGACATGATTCCTCGTATTCACCCCCAAACAGCCAGAGAGAGTGATCAGGAGCATTAAGAGCACTTCCCTCTGTAAAGCGCATGCGTAAAATCTAACAGGTGGCGCTATGCGTTGGACTTTTAACGCATCACCTACGGATACCTCATCTGTACGCATCCTGCATTACAATGTACTTAAACGTTTGTTAGATGTAACCATGTTTTGGTTATGTTGATATTAAAACCATGTAAAATAATTAATTATTAAATTATTGCGACTTTTGTCTATTATATACAAGGAAGAATTTTACACGAGCGAAACATATCAATCGGAAGACAAAATTATGGCCGTCATCACGTATGCACTTCTTTTACGTTGTTTGGAGTATTTGTTCACATTTGGTACGTTAAAATGCAAATAAACGTGTAAAATTTGGAGCATTATATTTAGGGAAAAATAATCATCTTTATGTTATACTTTATGTGTGTGACAAATTACCAGAAAATTTAATTAATTGATGAATATTCTGAAAAATGCACTACGCATATGCAATCCGATAATGCTTATCTGCATTTGTTTGATGTTCCTTATGTATTTAGAAATTAGGAATGTCGTGTACAGGTTCAAGTAAAAGAAGAAAATTAGAGGACACATTCGTGATCTGTATATGTCGGACGTACGTAAGCCAACAGCAACGTGCTTGTAATGAATTTGTAAAATACAGATAAGTAAAATGCAAATGTACATAATTACGTTCTTAGATGTTTTAAACACACAGTGGTAGTGAAAGCGGGGGTAAAGCGAACGACCGCCGAGCGCCTCACAATAAGGGGTGGGGGGGGGGGCTCTATCGTGGATGACTCTTCAAGTCAGCTTGTTATATAAATGACCAGATATTCATTCAGCCTGGATATTTTTGAAATCAGCAGTCCAAAGATATCCCAGTAAATAATCCTGA
Source organism: Mastigoproctus giganteus (assembly GCF_048544385.1). Classification (NCBI taxonomy): domain Eukaryota; kingdom Metazoa; phylum Arthropoda; class Arachnida; order Uropygi; family Thelyphonidae; genus Mastigoproctus; species Mastigoproctus giganteus. The sequence continues at coordinate 45,948,025 of NC_143581.1, read as the reverse complement.
AATGTTACTATAATTTTAAATTAAAAAATAACACTTTTACATGAAAGTACTGTATCTACTGAAACATGAACCGTCGAAGTCTGAACATACGCTTTCAAATGAGTCGTACAGAGAAAACCAATTTACAGGTTTTTTTTTTTAAATATTTAATTAAGTTTAATTGTAAACTTAATTTTAATATAATTTAGCTCAGTTTCTTAAACTGCCAGATTGAAGTATGCCGTTATCTGCTTTGTTTAATTTATTTGCTTGTATAAATCGTAATTCACTTTTATTTTTCAATGTTTGTTAAACAAACAAAATGGATACAAAAAAAGTTTTAACAAACAAAACACCTGGCTGCTTGTGTGAGCCTTTTGTACGGCACTGTCATCGATCTTTCAATAAAAATTATGTATATATACAGTGCTATAAGCAGGCAACAAGAAACGGCTCAGCTACGAACTTAAAGCTTCACATGTCACTTGTAATAACGGTGATGACACGTGGTCGCCTTTGTTTGTATGTTTAGGTTTTGATTTCAATGCGTTTCGTACAAGAGCTCAATAACTTCATTGAACTTGCCTCTTTATTTTTTTTATATAGTAAAGCCTTATCATATTCATTGTAGTTGTGCTGTGTGTGAGCGTGTTAAATGCCAAGGCAGCTAAGTCCACGAGATTCCCATATCTTGTGTCTGTATCTTCGTGTGTTCTGCGGTCAGCCCATTTGCTGGAAGAACTCGAGTTCCGAGAGAAAAACTATAAAATATGAAACTTTTCCCCTAGACCAACGAATTCCACACAATGTTAGAAAACGCCAAAAAAATCCCTTCCGTTTCGACAGGATGAAACTTAAGAGTTCTTGCATATGTGTAGAAGGGCAGTGATTGTAACCACTGTGTCAGCCACGAGGTTAACATGTTCAGTCGATTTGAGTCTTTGTTTAAAGGACTTTAGAAAAAAGTGCAAAAAATGAAATTGAGAAATGAACTTTAGAGATAGTAAAAATAGACAATAGAATTGAACTGGAGAAAAACATACGAAATTGAATTTGTTTACAGGCAATATTTGGTTTTGTCACGGTGTTGTTTTGGACAGCGAAATATCAAGTAATTCGAATCAGGTTCGTCCAAATGAAAATGGAAAGGTGAATTTAAAAAAAAAAAAAAATTAAGCGGACACTTCCGAAATGCTGACAAAAATCAACTGTGAATCTTCCGACTGTGTAATTAAACACGATTTCGAGAAAACTACAAAGCGTGGATTCGAAAATGAATTAAAAGGACCTTCGCCACTAAAAGAGGGATACATTGGTTCAATTGTGGTACCAGGGAAAACCAAAACGAGACGCTCGTGCAATTGGAGGTGATTATCCCTTTGTATAAGGCCCTGGTTGGGCCGCATCTTGACTAGTGTATACAGGTCTGGAGGCCTCACTTTAGCAAGGATGTATATCTGCTGTAAGGGATGCAGAGAAGAGCGACCAAATTGGTGAAGGTAACAAAAGGGTGCTCTTACCCTAAAGGCTTCAGTTCTGCAAATTGCAGTATCTCGAGACCAGGCACCTGCGGGGAGATCTGACTGAGGCGTTTAAAACATTGAATGGATTGAGTAAGCAGAATGTTAATGGTATTCTTCCACTTGCTGAGACTACACACATGAGGGGGAATAAATTCAAGTTGAGGAAGGATGCTTGCAGGATAGATGTGCATAAGTTTGCTTTCAGCCAGCAGGTGGTTGATTGTTGGAACAGGCTTCCATCTGTCGTTTTGGAAGTGTATAGTTTGAATAAATTCAAGGGAGAACGAGACAAATTCATGGAGGGTATGGATGGGTGACTGTTTTTTAACTTTTTTTTTTTTTTTTTTTTAGCTGGTGCTATATAAGCTTGTTTTCTTGCATCATTTGCCATTACTACTACTATATATAATAATTATTGAGATCTCATAGATGTGAGCAAAGCGTACTCAAAATATTACATCTGTTGTGATCCAGGTGAGTTGATCAGACCACTGAGTGAGTAAATGTATGGTCCTTGCATATTATACTGCATTGTGTAACACAATACAGTATAATATGCAAAGACCATACTTTCTCATCTGAGTGATAAAGAATGCCTGTAGGATGACAAACAAGGCATTCAATAACTTTCGTTACAATAAAAAAAAAACAAAAAAACAGGAAGAAACAAAAATAGCGTTTACTGATATAATCAAAATTTAAGAACCATGTTTACTTTTTCTCATATCAATTATTTCAATGTAGTATACCTCTGTTGTATTACATGGAAGTTGACTGGAAATATACAGGCAGCACGTTAAAAAAACATGAAAATTCGAGGTTCAAATAGAATCTATGTCAAAAAAGCTCGATTCAGAATATCGACTGTTGAAAGGAAAAGCAATCTATCATGAGAGCCAGTTATGCATTCAGGAGAAAAAGAAGAAAAAAAAAAAAAAAAAAAAACTGGCAATATTTACTGGAAAGATTGTGTATTACGCAATTTTGGCATCACATAACTTTTAAATGTAGCTTTAAATTCAGCAAATTATACTTAGTGAAACTAAATTCGAAATATCAAGACTGTATTGCACGCCCGGACATACCCATAGCAACAACGAACTCAAGCTATGAAAAAAAAATCTGTGTTGAATTCAGTTCTAGAAAAATCAGAGAAAGTTATTTTTAGGGTTAGGAAAAATTTTTAATTTTTCACAAATTTTTGTGAAAGAATTACATCTTAGATGTAATTCTCTCACAAAAATAGGCCCTTTTCCTCAAGAAAAACGAATGCAGAATACAAATAAATTTAAACACGCGCACATATATAGGCTAGTTGTCTATCTGTCCGACAGTGCCCTTCCGTCGTGCATACCCATCATTATCAAAACCAGTTCATGCATGTTTTCTGTGTTCGATTTGTCAGTTTGCTTGACGAAAAACCCGAAAGAAAAACCACGCTTGCCTTCGCCTCAAACTCACTAACTCAGCCACGTTGTGAAAAAAGCCTATGAAAATTCCTCACGTTATTGACGCGATTCGAACTCAAGTTTTCCCACCCGGTGTGGGGAGAACGGTGACGATACCAATATGCTACCCACGAGGGCTTTGTTCGCATACCCAAACTTCTTAGCATTAGTAGTGGCAAATGGCGCAAGGAAACTAACTTATAAGCATTAGTCGAAAAATAAATAATAATAAATAAATAATAAAAACAGGCATGTCTAGTGGTTGAATTTATAATTGACAGGCGAAGAGCTTTTATCAGCTCATTATAGAATTTTATTTTGCATATTTTCTTTTACTATATGTATACTTTCTTTTCCTGCACATTTTCTATTTATTTATTTATTTGTGATCTGCATAAAAGAATAAATTCAATTTACAATGCAGCTGATATTAATACCAGAAGTGTACTAACTCTGGCTTGCCCAGACTCACAAGAGCGCATTATTCAGGCCTGGCATAAAGAATGGGAAAATCGGGCGTTCACCAGGGTGCTCCGATCTGTCTGAGTGCTATTGAGGGACTCTGAATGTTTGGATGGTTTGTTTAGATAAACAACTAAATAGGTGATGAAGTTAGTATACCAATTTTTAATTATTTAGCTAAGGCTAAGGTGTACTCCCACTACAGTCCCAGTAACACTGTTTATTTTGCTGTCCTTGAGAGCTGATGCCTTGACGATGCACTAGCCTTGAAGCTTCCACGGCCCAGTCTGTAGCAAACCACTATTAGCAGTCATTCATAAATTATGTAACGTGATTTTTTAGCTTTTTAAACAATTCCCCACAACACTTTGCAGCAAGAGTTTTGATCCCCTCCCTCCCTATAATTAAGTAACGAAATGTCCCAATTCAATCACATTATTTATTATTCGGTTACGTTTCATTCGATCAGAAGCTTAACTATTTAAAGCCTATGGCGAGTATGGCCCCAGCCACAGGCGTGGATCGGAATAAAGATTTAAAATTACTGAATTTATAATTTATTTTAAAAACAATAATAATTGTTATTATTTGAGTCAGTTATTATAAGCGCCTCTCTCTTTTTTTTTTAATAAAAGTTCCATCTCATGTATAGTTAATTATTGTTACGTTTTATGATCCATTATAATTTAAATATTATAATTCAAAAATATTAATATTATAATATAATTAATTTAATTATTTTTATAGAAACAAAGGAACATTTCTGATACAGTACTTGGTGTCAAAATTCCTGGTTAATCTTCCGCATTCGTGCATAACACGTAACATTTCATTTCAACGCGTTACATAACATGTGAATGGCGTCTTATGATTAGCAGCATCTCGCTGTATGGAAGAGTTACTACCACGGAAGACTGCCTGGTATTACAGGCCATTTGAAAGATACACAACCGATTAATGACGTATTTATTGTTTTCTTTAGTGTTGTGATTCTTTTTCACAATACTGTACTCATAATTATCCTTCCACAAAACGGGGAGGAGTGAGGGGAACGACTGCCCAAGATGAGAACCAAAATACTGTATACAGTACTGCGTACTGTATTTAGAACTCTTACGGGCTGCTTTAAAATTTATGAGGGGAAGAAAGAGAGAGAGACACAGTAAAAGTCGAACTTGAGCCTCTGAGAAGCGATCGTTTGTCTTTATGCGTATTACAAAAAATATATCTAAATAAATACAGTACAAATGGGAAGCGGGGAGTTTAGTAAAGCCGAGAACCAAACAAGTGCTCCTCAAAGCCTTGAAAGCTTCAATTTATAAATTTTATGTATGTAATAAAAATATACTTCTCGACCCCATTTCAAAATCACGACTAATAGCCTGATGTAATTAAATAAACTTCAGTAATAAATAAGTTGACAGATCGAAGAGGGCAGGGGCACATTTTAGATGCCTTTGCAGGTTTGGTTAGCCGCTTAAGACATAAATAGCGGCGTAATATCTCTTAATATTGTAAATTTATTTGAAATTTTTTTGGATGCTTTGCTTATAATCCTTTAACAAGGATTTCTTTGTTTATAATCCTTTAACAAGGATTTCTTTGTTTATAATCCTTTAAGAAGGATTTCTTTGCTTTTAATCCTTTAAGAAAGATTTCTTTTCTTATTTTAACAGAAAAAGGAAAGGAATCACCCATCCTGGTCTACTTGACATCTATGATAACAATATCGATGATCCGAAATTGGTCGCTAAGAAGCAGAATAAATATTTTGCAGAAAAGTTCATATGTGAAGAAATTTTTAAAGTTGAGGACACCAGTGATCTAATATTAACTGGTAGTTGAATGATTGAGAACTGAGAAGGGGCCAAGAGTGAAATTATTAGGATTAAAAACAAGGCACTACGAGCGAAGTAAGACACAAAGGTTAAGATTTGTATGACTATTTATATTATTAGTATTAGATACTAGTATCCATGATGAGTAGAAAAGATCTGATTCAAAATCGGATCTTTTCTACACTGCTCGACAAAATTAACAGAAAACAGTTTTTCACGAATATTTTATTTTTTAAAATTTAAAATTTGCATGATTATATATATATATTTTTTCTTTATTGTAAGGTTAACTGGTACACGCAGATACCACGACTCTACCCTTCACGGCACCACACTGCTCAGCAAACAATGTTTTTCATGAATATTTTATTGTGAACAGTGTCTTCGGCGAAGACACTGTTCACAATAAAATAGGAGTCCCGTTTTAGCCTAAAAACAGATTCTAGACGTTATTTCATCTGGAGAAAACGAGAAATGCAATTACAAACCTCAAACATCAGAGAAAGGGACACTTACAGTGGAGACGGTGTTCTCGTGTGGTTTTTGATAGGGATATCCTATGTGCCCTATGTGCGACTTTTTAAGGGTGCGGTTGGCCCAGATTTTCTTTTTCGTGCACGACAACGCCACTGCAACTAGAGCTCAAGTGGTGGCGGAATATTTTGACATTAAAGATATCCAACGACTGCTGTGGCCAGCACGATCACCGACTTAAATCCAATCGAACATGAACACGTATGAGGTGCCCATGGGCTACGCATTGCACGCCGACAGCCAACTTGGTGAGCTGAGGTCTGCGCTGGTGAAAGAATGGAATTTGCTTATACAGAATCTTATAGATACCTTATATAGAGCGTGGTTCATGGCTGTCAGGCCTGTTTAGCTGTTGGAGGGGATCATACGCCGTACTGATGTCATGTGACAGTATTTTTGAGCATCTTATATCGACTTCTGTAATGTGACCTGTTTGATAATTCTTATACAACACCTATAAATGTCCCTTATACCTGTCCGAAGTTTGGCGCCGTCTCCCCATTTCATCGCTATACTATGGTACACCACCATACCAAATTTTGTCCCGCTTCATTGCAAACTGCACGAGTTACACCACATTTTCTACGTGTTCTGTAATTTAGTCGAGCAAAGTGTAGAGTGTTGTGTACTCTGTTTGTGTAATCACAGAACTCTGTGAAGGCCAGAAGTTTAAAAAGTGTAACGTGTGTGTTAGCGTTGTGTAGTGTAGTGTCGTGTTATGTTGTTCTTCTGACCATTTAGCTGTTGGTCCCCTAGTAGGACCCCCCCGTTGCCTACGCTTAGCCCCGAGGAGGAAGGTCAGGCACTAGAGGGATCGTCAAAGTACTCTGGCAAGCCCTGCCACCTAATTTCCGAAGATTTCAGAGGCAAGGTCCTAAAAAAAAAAAAAATAAAAAATAATAATAATAAATAAAAATATAATAATAAAATAAAATAAAATAAATAAATAATATAAAATAAATAAATAAAATAAAATAAAAATATATTTTAAAAAGTTATATAATAAAAAAAATTTAAATAAATAGATAAAGGAAAAAAATGCGAGACAAATTAGAGTAGGAGTAGTCTGAAGGAGGGGGGGACAGGTAGAAACATGGGGATGATAGGGAGGACAGCCCCAACCTGGTTAGTGGGGACAAGTCCCACCAGGAGAAAAGAGGGGAGCAGAGAGGGAGGGGACAGAAAACCGTCCCCTCCCCCTGCCCAAGGGATGGGGATTAAAAGTGAATTGGGCAAGAACGCCCCGTTCAGGTCGCCAATATCAACAGTCACTGTCAAGTAATGGATCCATTATCGCAGACAATTTAGTCGAGCATAGTGTTTCGTGGAAGGTGCCACTGGTGGTTTCCCACATCTGCGCCATGGTACTTAGTGAAGAAAGACAGAATTTCTGTAAACGCCAGAAAAAAGTGTAATGTCTAGTTTGTGTCAGTGTAGCGTTATGTTCAGTTGTTATATCACTGGCTTCTTGGCCGCAGGACCCCACGTTGCCCGCCACGACTAATGGGACCCAACGTTGCCCGCCACCACCAGGGGGAGTTGAGCCAGGCTGCCCATAATACTCTGGCTGGCCTCTGCCAGGGCTGCCTAAGCTTCCTAACAGAGACCAAGTTAAAAAAAAAAAAAAGGATAAAAACGAGGAAGATAGCTAAAGAGGGGGAGGTTAAAGAGAGAAGAAGAAAGAAGAAGAAGGACGCTGAAAGAAGGCGTCTTCCAGATGACGGAAGTAGGGAGGGAATGAAGATTGGAACCCCTGGCCTGGGGAACCCACCCACCCAGTGCCAAGGAAAGAAAAAGATTGCAGGGTACCTTGCAAAGAAGTGCCATATGGCGTTTACACCCGAAGGTGTTTATAGCACCTGACCCACCTTTCAATATACAGGTGCAAAGTCATCTCACACCCGAAGGTGTCAGCAGGGTTTGAAGTTAATCCCACCCCGGATGGGGTTTGCAGCGTATCGTATCCCGGCAGAGGCACTACTTTATCCTAACCCGTAGGGGTTTGCAGTGCGTTTAGGTGGATTCCCTTTGTACTACTGTCGAATTGTTGCCTAGGAGATTGTTGTCTTATTAGTACGTCTGAGTTGAAAGGTTGATTGAGCAAACTCGGTAAGGGCATGATAGCAGAGCTCATTTTGCAGAAATAGATGTTCCTGATGGTGTAGGTTTCCTTGTGTTTTTGTGATCAGTCTTGTCCTATAATCCTCATAATAAGGACAGTAGCGCAATACCTGCTCCCAGCTTTCAAGTTGTCCGCATGTGCAAAGTGGGTTTTGTTCGATGCCCAGATCTGTTAATTTTTTCCTGAAGGGTCCGTGTCCAGTAAGTAAGAATGTTACTTGGAGACCCGGTGAAAACTAGGGAGGAGATTTTGGGTATGTTTGGGCAACAGAAAGTATTAAAAGTTTGGCAATAGCTCCTTTGCTTGTGTTATCCCATGTGCCTTGCCAAATTTCGACGAGTTTGTTTGCAATACGGTTTCTCTCTCTTTTAGGATCGTTGGCCAGATCAAGGTGGATGTCAAGGATCTCGGAGAGAATACCTCTCTTTAGTCTTTGAAATAGGCCTCTCTTGATCACCTCAAGATACAGGGGTAGATATCCCGCGATGAGTGTACTGCGGCATGGGGAAGACGGCAATTATACAAACTGTGCTACTGCGTTAGTGCAGTTTTCCGTTTGTGCCGCTGTCAACTAGTATCCTTAACTTTAAAAGCTTCCTTACAGATGAATGTGGATGAAAAATATTTATTCTGCTTATCAGCAACTAATTTAGCATCGTCGATAGTCCTTTGGATTGCAGGTTTGTGTTGTTGCAAGGTTTCAGGCGCAGCAGCGAGTTAGACCGTATTGCACCATCCATATTATGTCTGCGAATTAAGTGTATTCTGTGGTCTGTTTGCTGGACGAAAAACCATGCTGCCCTCCCCTGAGACCAACTAACTCAGCCACGTTGTGAAAAAGGACCATAAAAATTCCTCATGTCATTGACGAGATTCGAAATTAGGTGTTTTCTACTCGGCACGGGGTAGACGGCAGTTATGCCAACCCCGATGGCACAGATTAGTGTAGTTTTCCGTTTGTGCCACTGTTTTAATGTGTGACGAAGTCTAAATACTGGCAACTGTAAAGGTATGTCTCGTCTGGCTCATCGCCGTTATGAAATATGGCATAAAACGAAAGGATTCAAGATTATAACAAAACAAGGACTGTGAATGAGGCTTCAAGAGATTAGCGTAGGAATATTGCAATGGACAGCACAAAGTTCTGACTCAGTGACATTTCGTATGCTTGAGATGAATTGGAACGCAAAATTAAGGCAAGGTCAAGACATACCGCCTCATTTAATTTAATTAATTTTCCAGAGATTGACTGGAAAGAATTTCTCCTACGAGGAGTGGAACACAATACCTTCAGCTTTCTACCGGAAATAGGCAGAATGGATTCCATTGCGCATTGAAATAGTCATTGCAGCTAAACGTGGGGCAACGCGTTATCAATTTCTTTAAATAAATACATGATTTGCTCATAACTATATTCAACTATGCGTTATTAATTAATTAATATAATTTATAACAATAGTCGAAACAATAGCATCCAAAAAAGTACAGGATTTCGAATTTTTTAGTAAAATTTTCAAAAACAGCCAAATTTTTTAATTTTGGATTTATGAGGCTTTACTGCACTTCTAAATGTATCAGTTTCTGGTTGACTTTACAATGGAAATCGTCTGGCTGTGGTGGTGGAGGTGGGCGAGGGTAGGTTTGATTCTAGTTCTGAATTTCCCGGTTTCAGTTTCAATTGCGGGTAATCCATCAAATGTTTATATTCTTTTTTGATCAGTTTACCATTTTATCTTAATTAGCAATACAGTTTAGCAATTCTTAATTACTTAGAACAATCTTAGTAGCAGTTTAAAAATTTCACAGATACTATCTAAAACCAACGAATTCATGTAGAATTTTTCTTTCCTTTCTGAAGAGCTTTAGATAAATAAGATTTGCGATTAATAAGTTTGAATGTACATCCGGTCTTTGAAACAACCATTACCGACTAATAAGCGAAAAAGTTTGCAGTTAAAAAAAGCAATGAATAATGGTCTTGGTTTCATGTTTTGCATTTAAAAACTGAAATCGGTGCCTGAGAATGATCTACTGAAACTGTGCGAAGAATTTCAATTATTGCTTCTGAGCAGTAGGACGGAATTGATGATAACATCAATTTAAACTTTTTACTGAGCTAAAAATGATGTTCGATCAACTCTGTAAAGGTTTTACAGCAAATTTACAACGAGAGTTTTTTTTTTTTTGTCGATATTTTGAGAAACACATTCTTCGTAACTAAGGATTTTACTTACCATGACGGTTCCAGTAGCAACTACAAAACACAGTTTCTCAAAACTTATATTAATTAAAAACACACTTGCCATCGACAATGACACAAATAAGATTGATCGACCGTCAGCAATGTCGATCAAATATGATATCGTAACATCAATTAATTATCGGACTTAATTACTTTCTAAATCGTAACACTCGAAAAATAACTTTTGATTATTTGACAAATTACCCATTGTTTTTAATTACTGTAGTAAAAGTTCAATAACCTGATTATTTGGTGTAAACTACTGTTTTCGAGTATTTAGAACAGTAGCCATTAAATTTATTAGTTGATGATGTGAACAGCATTGTCTTTTTCTAATACTAAAATTGTGTAAAGCGAAAGTATTTTTTATGCAAGGGCAAGTTAGAATCGATCGAAGCATACCGGAACACTGTTTGGGTAAGTCATGCGGATTGGAAATGTCATGTACATACTTCATTAAATAAGACATTTTATTAATGAGTGTTCTAGTTCGTAAAATTTTCTATTTCGACGACCCCTACGTAAGAGCAGCTTTAAAAATGTTGTTAAGGAGAAGGGGGAACGTATGGTAGGCACCTTCAGGATCGATTCAGGACCTGAAATCAATGAAAATACTTTATATAAACGTGTCCAATAGCCAACGGTTACAGAGCTATGGCTGTTTGAATTTTACAATTAATGAGTATGGAATTTTCAATTGCTAAAATATAATAAAAATAACAAAATAAGAAACAGGAGACGTATACCTGGCAAAATGTTTTTCAAATAATTTATTCTTAATTTTTAAATGTTTATTATTAAATATTTATTCTTAATTTTTAAATGTTTATTATTAAATATTTATTCTTATTTTTTTATTAGTTTTTGTCACTCAGACTTCATTACTGCCACCTACTGCGCTATATATTAATTATGGTTATTCTTGTTATGCAGTGCTTGTGCACATTTTTTGGTCGTATTACATTGTACTCACTGAAATATAGTGATGTTTTTGTAGTTTTGCAGAGTTTTCGTTTTGTTGTCCTTCCTACGTGGCCGTTCCCAGGTATAAACACAAAAATTGTCATTTATTTATAATTTTGTTTCACTGTACCACACTGGTTATACAAGTATACATATACGTATGTGTTGTTAGCCCTTTCGCATCTGTTGTAAGATTTATATCCTGTATGGTGTGTTTCTTATAATAAATTGATGTAGAACTGGTAGGCATCATTTGTTATCAAGGTTATTTCTGCTGGGAGGTACGGCCACGCCCGCTACCAAAATAAGGGGGTTCGCGCGGCCGTGAATGCGGTGTCTCTAAATATATTATTTTTGCATCTTAATGCTGCTAGAAAATAAATGTTGCATTTAGTGTTAAACGTTTTGAAATTGATAAGTAAGACAAGTGAGCGAGGAGTGGAAGCCATTTGTTTTTTGACATTCCTTCAGAAACGGTCTTATTTGCTATTTCTTACACTGAAAGTTTCGTTTCTCACTCAACGTAGCGGCTGTCATTCATTAAAGCCTATCTAGTGATGGGCATAATTGATTATGGCTCATAATCGAAATAATCTATTTTGACATTTGCATAATTGTTATGGCTCATAATCGAAATAATCGATTATGACATTTGCATAATTGATTATGGATTTTTGATAATCGGAATAGGGAGAGAGAGAGAAATGCAGACCTTAAGCTTTAATTTTGATAACATTAGTCCAAGTCCATTCACTGCAAAAAAATTTTTTTCTTCATAATCGACTATTTTAATAATCGAAATAATCGATTATGTACCATTCAATTATGCCCATCAATACTGAGGCAGGATTTAGAGTCCTCAGAATATGAAAACAAATATTATACCAAAACTATGACCGTGAGTTATCCCTCCGTAGCCAGGTAGGCAGGAGCAGCAGTGCGTAGCACACGCTTCTTGAGTAGACCGGGGTTCGAGCTCTTGACTACCAAATACGGAGGATGCGCAAAGGTCACGGAATGACCACCGCATATCCCCGGAGCAATATGGCCTTAGTTGCTAATACTCCTAAAAACCAAATAACAACAACAACAACCTTACATAGGCTACAATACGTGCCCTATCCAACTACAGGGGGGAAGGTCTATATCGAACATAACGTTTGCTATGTAGCCAGCCCGTTCTCTCTAAAAATACTTATTATACGTATAAAATACATACATACGCCGTATACTCTCTGGATTTTTTTTAGTTGAAAGCGTATGCCTTCTGGATTTATATATACTGTATATATATATATATATATATATATATATATATATTTTTTTTTTATTATTATTATTTTTTTTCGATTAATGTATATATAGTAAAATTTCGTTAATACAAACTCGGTTTATACAAAGTACTCATTTATATGAAGCACATACCATTCTCCTGCGAAAGGATAAGTAAGCTTTTCTATGTAAATACAGTATATTCGTTTATTACAAAATTCGCTTAACATGTACTGTATTACAAAGTTCTTTTTCACCCTGTGAGAAATAAATATTGTCATTTTGTATGTTTAATACAGATCTTGGCAGAGCCTCGGCCACCAGGCTCCCTGTACTTCCCGAAGGATGGCATTGACTTTTTAGAAATTAGTTTTGTGTAAACAAAAGCAGTTTATGGTAGCTACAACGTCAAGTGCACTCTGAAAAACATCTTTCTGTAGGATGAGTTGTTAAATTAAAAGGATAAAAAGTTTTTCTAAGTTGTTTACATGCACTCCCGTGCTCTCCACGGAAATAAGGGCAGTTGCAATTGTTACCCTAGTTCAAAGAGTCTTTTGCTATCGTATACAGCAGTGGTCGTCAACCTGGTCCCTACCGCCCACTAGTGGGCGATTCAAACTTTCATGGTGGGCGGTGGGGGTTTTTGTCCGTTGTTACAAATTTTGTTCTTCCTCCATATATCGAATACATTGCTAACAACTTCGCGAGGTTGACTTTTTAAAATATGCTTTTGCAATTTACTTTTGAATTCCATCTCTAAACTTTGAATATAGATAATAATTCACCGGCCACTTCTGGAAGTATACTCGTGGACGAGGGGCTAAATTGAGTTACTGCGGCACTGGTGGGCGGTAAGGAAATTTTACCATCAACAAAGATACTAAAGTGGGCGGTAGGAATTAAAAGGTTGACGACCCCTGGTATACAGCAATCTATTTTTTATGCCATTTTATCTGAGCTGATGTCTTTAAATTAATTTATCTTTATATTAAATCTATCTAGCAGTGTTTTGGCGACAAAATGTAGACGGACAGAATTAAGCCTGTAAATTAAACTAAAGATTATACAAGAGGCCGATAGGATGGAAAGAAGCAAAACAGGCATTGCAAAGGAATACAACATCCCTTTACCTACTTTATCTACAATATTAAAAAACCGAAAAAGACTTGAAGAAGTGCGTGACACTAGAGCAGTAATGAAAAACAGGAAACGAATTCGTTATGCAAAACACGAGGAGCTTGAAACAAAACTTTTTGAGTGGTACCAACAAATGATTGCATCTAATTTGCCAATATCAGGTCCGATTTTGCAAGAAAAGGCAAATTATCTAGCTCAGCAACATGGAATTAACGATTTCAAATACAGCAGTGGCTGGCTTCAAAGATTTAAAGACAGGAATAACTTGGTTTCGCGAAATGTTTGCGGTGAGTCTGGATTAGTCGACAAAGAAAAGGCTACAGACTGGTTGTGTTCTGTACGGTCCATCCTTGAAAAATATGAGGCAAAGGATATTTTTAATCATGACAAGACAGGTTTATTTTATAATTTGTTGCCAAACAAAATATTTGCTGTTCAAGGAGAGTCTTGTCATGGTGGAAAATTAAGTAAAAGAAGACTCATTGTTTTGTTATGCTGCAATTCAGATGGCAGTACAAAACTACGCCCACTTGTGATTGGTAAGTTTTCCAAGCCAAGGTGTTTTAAAGCAGTTAACCAACTTCCCTGTGATTATGAGGCCAATAGAAGTGCCTGGCTTACGGTCAAAATTTTTCAGTCTTGGTTATCAAAATTGGACAGAAGAATGGCTTCAGAAAAAAAAGGAACATTTTGTGATGATTCTAGACCGTTGTACAGCACATTCTGCCGAGACACTTAAGTTGACAAATATACGCCTGTTGTTTTTACCCCCCCCCCCCAATACCACCAGTTTAATACAACCACTGGATCAAGGCATTATTTATAACCTCAAGAGAGCATATAGAGCCCGCCTGATAAGGTACTTGATCCGCAGCATAGAAGGAGGGAACAATTTGCAGCCAAATTGGAATGTCTTCGATGCTATCCGTAATCTTGTTATGCTTGGGAAAGTATTACATCAAGTGTAATAATCAACTGCTTCAGAAAGAATGGCTTTGGAGAAAACATCATCGAAAAACAGTCCAGCAGACGAATATGATAGCAACAGTGAGCAATGGAGGAATTTGAAGGAGCATATGGATTTTGTTGGCGAATTTGAAGAGTTTGGGAAGTTGGATGATGACGTTGCTAACACTGCAATGCCAACACCAGAAGAGCTGCTGGGTACCAAACAAAACGATGATGTTTTTGTTACCACCGACGGCAAAAGTGAAGAGGCGCACACACTGCCATCTAAAAAAGATGCCAAAAATAAATTGAACATAATAGAGAATGTGTTGGCTTGCAGTAACGTTGATAAAGAAACAACTATTGCATTTGATAACGTCTGTGCTGTAGTTAAAAATCATAAAATGCATATAGGACAAAAACTGTGCAAACAACATTGGGTTCTTTCTTTCAATTAGATTAATTTATCAGAAAGTTAATGGTTTGTATGTCTCCTTTTATATTAAGATTGTAATTCTTTTTACTGTGATACTAAAATATTATATATATATCAAAATATATATTGTATAATATTTTCATTTCCGTTAATATTGCTTTTCTCTTAGTTTATCTTACAAATAAAATAAAATCTTTAAAAAAATATTTTTTTCCTATTACTGTATTGTTAGACAAGGCTTTTGTTTTTATTTTTTTTATTAATTTATTTTTGATACTATTATTATTTATTATTATTCTTAGATATACAGCATGTATCAAAAAAAAACCCAGTAAAATTTTGACACTTTTGGAGGACCACGTTACTACAAACTTCGTTATTACAAAACGTGAAAATTTAGGTCCCTTGAACTTTGTATTAACGAAATTCCACTATATATATGTGTTCGATTAATAAGCACAGTATACTCTCTGCATACGTAACATTCACAGAGTATACCTTCTGATAATTTTACGACTACAGCACTACTTGTATAGATATTCAATAATTTGTTGATTACTACAAAATACATGTCGAAGTCTGTATTTTTTAATTCTGAAATAAATTTACTGTTAGAAAAAATAAACAGTAGGAATCCTTGCCCACATCAGTAACAGGCTAATTCAGAATGGCTTAAGCGGAAACATGCAGTTGATTAGTGAGCAATTTTAAAATTAAAACATCATTTTTAAAAAAATACTGTCCTACCAAAAATCATAGAACGCTTGTAGTTATGAACTAATTATGTATTTTGTTCAAAGAAATTAATAGCATGTTAGTCCATTTTTGGCTGTAATTACTTGATTCTATACATCGCGGAAGACTTTCTGCTGATCTTACTGCACTCACACCTCCTTTCAAGCATCCGTGAGCCACACTAACGAGGAGAGTCGTCTTGGCCTTTTCCGTAATTCTACGTTCCATTTAATCTATGTATAGAATAGACGTAGAATAGATGTGCGGAAATTTGCCTTTAGCCAGCGAGTGATTAATTGCTGGAACAAACTTCCATCTGTCGTTGTGGAAGTTGATAGGTTAAATAAATTTAAGAAGGAACTGGTTGTGTGAATTTTTTTTTTTTTTTGGCTGATGCTGCATAAGTAGTGGCATGTGATGCAAGAAAGCAAGCATACACTTGCTTTTTTGCATCACATGCCACTACTACTACTAAGAGATGTTCAGTTGGGTTGAGGTCAGCTCTGTGTTGGCCACTGCAAAGTTCCGATGTTATTCTTTTCAAACTGCTTTCACGATCCTTGCTTTGTCATATGAAGTGTTGTCGTTTTGGAAGGTGTAAGGGCCAATTCCATAAAATTACCAAAATGTCGGGTGCATGCTTGTCCAGGACACCAATTTGAAATTAATGTTCATGGTTTATGTACTGCGAACGGTGGACGTAATTCACACCACGAGAACCACTCGCAGAGCATAACACCTCCTCTTTTCAGCTTCACAATTAGGAAAATATAATTACGTAACCGGCTTTCTCCAGGCATTTTCCATATCCAAACATGTCTATCACATTGTAAAAGTATGTAGCATGAATCGTCGCTCCACTCCACAGGATCTGCAGTCGGTTAGCTCCGATTTCTCTAGTCAGAGTTGGTGCTAAGTAGGTACAAGCGCGGAGGAGGGTCACAGCTCATGAGTATTTCACGCTAACGTGTGTGTGTGCTATTTGACAGTGCAGGCCTGCTGTAATAGCCTTGCTGGGCAGGTACCAGCACCGTTTGGAAAGTCTAGTGTACGCCAAATTAAGATCTTCATTCCTATTGTGTCCGTGTCACGGTGGAATTATGGCTGTGTCTCTCTCCAAGGGAGAACATGGCCTAGTTTATCTATTGAGTTTAACATAATTAAGTTTAGGGCAAAAGCCTCAAGCCATTAAAGCTATAAAAAGTCATTCTACATGTCGGGCATAGCCTTTTTCTGTAATCAACTTTGAGTAAACTGGGTTTGCTACTTAGTGCATCGATCTCATACTGTGGAGATACTTCGTCACTTTGCCTTCGTATTGCATTGTTCCAATATACTTCTCCATTGAGCATTGCTTCTTATTTGGAGTGGCGCCTCCGTAGCCAGGTGGGAAGGAGCAGCACACGCTTCTTGATCAGACCGGGGTTCGAGCTCGTCACCACCAAATACGGAGAATGCGGAAAGGTCAGGGAATGACCACCGCATATCCCGGAGCAATATGGCCTTAGTTGCTAATGCTCCTAAAAACCAAATAAACAAACAAAAAACAACTTATTTGGAGTAATGCAATACCAAGGAAACGGGTAGCGAAGTGCCTCCACATTATGAGATCGATGCACTAAGTAGCAAACTCAGTTTGCTCAGAGCTATGTACAGGGTCTATGCCTGATATGTACAATGTCTATTGAGTTTGTTATTGTTATCAGTGTTTTTTACTCTATTTGTTATTATTTATGGCATTGCAGTTGTTATAATTCTTGATTGTTGCATCAGAGGGAATTCATCTATTGTTTTTTTTTATATATTTTATTTTTGTTATTACGTATTCACAATTGCAGGTTGCACAATAATTCATAACATACTCTTCCAAGGAGTAAAGGGAACAGCCGAGAGTATGGTTGTCATGAGATGTTAGTGGGAAGAGTCATTTGCCTACTACACACGGACGCACACGCGCAAACATACACTCACTCTTGCAAACCTTTCATCCCACGTTTACCTACCTCACACTCAACTCACCTATGCATATAGTTGTACATATAACATCTTATACAATAATACACATATATCTTTCACTCGCACTTATATTCTTTTTTGTAGTGGGGGGAATTCCTAGTAAGGTTAGTGGATTATTATAGTTATTATTATTTATTATTATTTTTTTTTTTTCAGCTACGCAGACAGACTGAGGAGATCAGGAGAGGCAGGCAGGTTCCTTCAAGTGAAGGTTAGTGGGGTTATTCGAGTCCCACACACAGAAAGGTAGCTGTGGTTCGCAGAAGTACGTGGCCAAATGAACAAAACAAAAAAAAAAAAAAAAAAATATATATATATATATATATATATATATATATATATATATAATCCAAATATACTAGTGTTAAATTGTAAGATATATATATATAAATATATTAAGTGTTACTATTATATAAAAATAAAAACAAAATGTTACATATAGAACTAACCGATTAATGCCATCAAACGATAGAACATTACATCGGACATTAGGTATGTCCAAATTATATAAGTTAACGTAATGCAAGTACCTCATCGTTTGAAAATTGATGTAACCATTCTCCAACCGTACCTCCAGCATACATGAAAAAATATGCAAACTTACATAAAAATATATTAAATATTAGATAAATAACATAATAAGCCCAACGTGGGAACCCATTTTGTAGGAGACTTTGTCGAGGGCTAAACCCCTACAAAATAAAAACCCAAGTTAGACTGAGCCATCGGTTTCTGTTATCATCTGCCTGTATACCAATTCCAATATCCATAATAATGGATAATACAATTAATTTAGCATTAGGTTATAGTAAATACTATAAATCAGTATAAATCTGGCCGTCCAAAATGTGGGTTATGTCTAATCATAATTTGTACGAATACAGACTGGATGATATTTAGCCCGACCGATCGCTACAAAATTATAAGCACAACTGAGAAATATTAATAATTGTTGAAAAATATGCAGAAAAATTTTTTTTTTTTTTTTTTTTTTGTTGAACAATATGCAAAAAATATTTGCAGAAATAAGCTAATAAAGCTAACTAAAGGCGAACGGAAGTCAGAGTAGTTAAAGCAATAGTATCTCACTCCCCCTCGAATTACTCTAATAGTTCGTGAGATATGAAAAATTAAGGCAAGAGGATAGATAAAAGTAAAACAGAAAAGGAAAAGCATTTTATCAATATTACAAAAAAAAAAAAAAAAAAAAAAAAAATTTCTGCATATTTTTCAACAATTATTAATATTTCTCAGTTGTGCTTATAATTTTGTAGCGATCGGTCGGGCTAAATATCATCCAGTCTGTATTCGTACAAATTATGATTAGACATAACCCACATTTTGGACGGCCAGATTTATACTGATTTATAGTATTTACTATAACCTAATGCTAAATTAATTGTATTATCCATTATTATGGATATTGGAATTGATATACAGGCAGATGATAACAGAAACCGATGGCTCAGTCTAGCTTGGGTTTTTATTTTGTAGGGGTTTAGCCCTCGACAAAGTCTCCTACAAAATGGGTTCCCATGTTGGGCTTATTATGTTATTTATCTAATATTTGATATATTTTGAGGTAACTTTGCATATTTTTTCATGTATGCTGGAGGTACGGTTGGAGAATGGTTACATCAATTTTCAAACGATGAGGTACTTGCATTACGTTAACTTATATAATTTGGATATATATATATATATATATATATATATATATATATATATATATATATATATATATTATGTGAGGTAAAAGTTAGGCAAAAGTAATAAAAATAAATAAATAAGGCTATGTAGCTATCATTAGAGGCAGCAAATGCACATCCTCCATATGATGCCTAATTATATCCGATAATTAACATAAATATGATATTTAAAATAAAAATATCAGCCAGTAGTACGGCAATAATGCAGAGCGAAACAAAACGCAAAATAATGTAAAATAAACAAACAGGGAAGGGAAAGTAGGGATAATAGGACAAAAAGGTAGTCGATAATCCCCTGTATAATTTAGTCAATTAAATCATTAAACCCAATTAATAAAACATGATGTAAATTTAAAATAATGCCAATTATAAATAATTTAGCGGAACCCCCTCGAAGGTACCAGTTCCAAAAGACGTGAAATCTCACCAAAAAAGGGTTAAAGAATCTACCAAAAAACTAAAATATCAAAATAATAGACTGACCATCATGCCCCATATCGACAGAGGACCACGAGGCCAATAATGGTCATGGATTGGTCATTGATCTATCGGGGAATGGAGGGGTGGTTTGGTTCTTCGATATTTCTGCCTTTGCGATGATTTGTATGACGATTGAAATGCAGCGATTCCATGACCATTATTGGCCTCGTGGTCCTCTGTCGATATGGGGCATGATGGTCAGTCTATTATTTTGATATTTTAGTTTTTTGGTAGATTCTTTAACCCTTTTTTGGTGAGATTTCACGTCTTTTGGAACTGGTACCTTCGAGGGGGTTCCGCTAAATTATTTATAATTGGCATTATTTTAAATTTACATCATGTTTTATTAATTGGGTTTAATGATTTAATTGACTAAATTATACAGGGGATTATCGACTACCTTTTTGTCCTATTATCCCTACTTTCCCTTCCCTGTTTGTTTATTTTACATTATTTTGCGTTTTGTTTCGCTCTGCATTATTGCCGTACTACTGGCTGATATTTTTATTTTAAATATCATATTTATGTTAATTATCGGATATATATATATATATATATATATATATATATTTCTATATATATAAATTTAACAGCACCGAAACTTGTCACTCATCGTATGTGAATATATATATAAAATGTGTTCAAAAACTGTGTTCAAAAAAATGTGCTGAAAAACCGAAATAACTCACCGGAGAAAATCCATACTCCGTCTACCAGATATCGGCTAACTACAGCCTCGATTGAATAAGTACAGTAGTAGTGTTATAAAAGCAAGTAAGGTTATGGAGTGCCAGTATACTGTGTCAGGAATTGCGTGTATTCTGTCAATTTTGTCCAGCAAATCTTTTCGGTTTGCTGGACAAAATTATGAGTTTCCGGGAGGGAGAAACCCTGCAACCCTCGCCTGAGAAACTTAGCCATATTGTGAAAAAGCCGATAAAAATTCCTTGCGTTATAGAGGAATTCGAATTCCACCCAGTGTGGAATGATGGTGATTACAGCCACTGTGCTACCGCGAGGCGATTGAAGAGGATGTTAGAAATTCTCTCATTGGTGGAATCGAACCCAGAAATGACAAAACCACTATACTGTATGTAAGACTACTTTCAAGCATTAGATGATTAGAGGGTAAGTCAGGCGGTTTCCCGGTTCGCCGCCGTGTAAGGATGCTTCCTCCGCTATTTATCGCTTGTAGCAGAGTAGTAGTAGTACTTTACTACTACTACTACAAGTAGTAGTAGTAAAGTAGTAGTAGTAGTAGTAGTACTCTACTACTACAAGTAGTAGTTCTACTACTTGTAGTAGTTCGGCGTTTCTAGTCTCATGCATTTAACTATACTGTACTGTATTAGCAAAAAAAAATTATTCTGCTAATACAGTGTAACTTAATGCAATTATTTTGCATGAAGCAATGAGACTACGCCTAAGATTCACTATTGAACAGGTCAGTGCCTTTGCACCATATTTTGTACGTAGTCCAAGTCGTTTGACAGTTCACTACGAGCAAAACATGGTGCAAAGGAAAGGACCCGTTCAATAGGGAATCTTAAGTGTAGTCCCATTGCTTCATGCAAAATAATTGCCTTAGTTTATACTATTACACACCAATAGGCATTTCTCATATTGTGGACTTATACTGCATAACTGGATTGCCACTATTGCAATACCAGGGTACCTGCCCACCCACCGAAGAGAAGCCAACAAGCTTGGAAACGGTGCCATCTGGGGGGCCTGATGGCCACTGAGTTTCCTGAATAGGTAACAACAATCTTCTCTACTGAGGAAGCGTTGCCTATTCGAGGAATATATGAGCTTTGCATGTGAGTCGAAGGAGCTGGGTTTCCTCGAATAGGTAACAACAGTCTTCTCTACTGGGGAAGCGTTGCCTATTCGAGGAATATATGAGCTTTGAGTGTGAGTTGAAGGAGGAACTGTCCCTTTCTTCCTTCTACGGCATATCCTTCCTCTACCTCTCCTACTATCACCTTCCTGCATCTTTATCTCTTTTCTAAGTCTAATAGAGACAGTATGAGGATAACCGAGAACTTTATCCCATACCATATTTCAAAACGGTGACGTCTGGTGGGGGGGGGTTCTTGATGGGCCTTCGTTATCGCGAATAGGTAACAACAGTCTTCCCTAATGGGGAAGCGTTGCCTATTCGGGAAGTTTATGAGTGGTTTAGTTCAGTGGGTGTGAGGAGTAACTGTTCCTTTCCTCTTTCGACGGAATTTCTTCCTCTTCCTCTCTTACTATCACTTTCTTACACCTTTTTGCTTTCCTAAGTGTAATAGGGACAGTATGTGGATAACACAGTGTTTTATCCCATACCATTTTTCAAACGATGCCGTCTGGTTGGTGATATCCGCCGAGAATAAGCAACATTAGTCTTCTCCACTGGTGAAGAGTTACTTATTCAAAGCAGTGCAATACCTCGGCCACTCGTGAAGGTTGATTCACAATATGAGATACAATTAAAACGATGCCAATTATCAACTTGGACAGTTCAGTACGAAAAAAACATGGCGCAAAGGCACTGACCCGTTCAATAGTGAACTTAATAAATCCATAATTTATTAATTTAGCAAGATATTTCCTCTTCATCCCAAAGTGTCGGAACGTGCACGATTAACCCTTCGAAGTGTAAACACTAGTTGTTGTGCAGATCTAGATTTTGCCCTATCTTCAAATATTTGCTTTAAAATGCAACTACTACGGCGGTTAAAACTTGGATTAATTTTCAAATACCTCCAAGAAAAATCTAGAGCGTTAGTTGCACGCAAAAGTATATAGCTTTTTGGCAAGGATGCTATTATTTGCGTACAGTAGCCTGTGTATCCAACAAGGGTTCCACAAGTTACTTCATATGATTTTATTGGACGTAATTGAGGCTGTTCCTGTGGCAACTATTGCGTCATGTTATTCATGTAACCATAACTACTGAATAGTGAAAAAGTCCATTGTGTACGCTGAACATAATAATGCTCTGCTATTAAATATTTAAAATATTCGCACGTAATTATAAATGTGTAATTACTGTTAATTAAATTGCATTTTACTCATTGTAAGTTTAATGGAATGCAGTCTTGTATGGTTGCTAACTGAGATTAAACACTGGGTTTTAAAAGGTGCGTATTTATATATTGGCGGGCCCTAGACAAAATATTCATATAAGGACCCCTGTTGAGGAGACCTCAAAAAAAATTCCAACAGTCGTGCTTCTAACGTTTCAGATCTATTCATTTCTATAATTGTTAAATGATAGAAATGAATAGATCTCGGATGAGATTACATGTTTTTCCTCCCGGAAACGCAGGTTTTTCATTCAGAAAGTAGACGACTGGATGGCGAGTATTCTAAATAGACCAACCCAAACAATATCTGTAGATTAATGGCATGATTTAAAAACAATTTTTTGAAGCATGATTTAAACACTTTTTAAAAAATTATATAATGATTCTAGCATATACTTTGGTCCAAAGCAATGTTTACATGAGAGTTGATTAGACTGAACCTGAGTCAGGAGTGAGTGTCATGGTTCCTAGATAATTTTATTATTTGTCAATGCGTAAATTTGGCCCTCGAACAGCATGGGATTCAATACCTCTTGTCTTGGTAAAATCTTCTTAAAGGAAAAAAATATACATATATTAAATATCACTTAAACTTAGCCGAATGATCCAAAGAATATATCAGTTTGTCTAGCAATGAATGCTGCTGCTGTCAATAATATCCACATCTTATGGGTTCCTCTACGCATTGTATTACATTGCTCACATATTGTTTTGGTATGATTCCTGCTAGAAATGTCCTGCCACTGCCCAACTAGTTTCCTACCTACAACAAATTCTCATTCTGATTTGTTCTTTAATCTCTGGCCTGTCTTGTGGATTCAAAAGGTGTATATAAGTTGGATTCCGCTCGACTTCATCCACCTGATGTGACCATCAGAACTCTGTTAGGAATAAGGTGGCAGGCTTTCAACCATTGCCCCCCTACTTCCCAGATATATCTCGTGGTTATCATGTGTTCAACCATTTTCGGCTGGAGGAGGTATCATATCATGGGGCCATATTCTGTTGATGTGGACTGCGTCCATCCATTCATACAGTTAGAGGGTCATGTTCCCTACCGTGAATATCTTTCTGTCGTATCGGACCAATTTCAGCCTGCAATCCTTCATTGTCTCCATGATTCGTCCAAGACGACAACGCAACTATTCACCATGCAAAAATTATATCTGAATGGTTCTAGGAACATTCCCAAGATTTACAACATCTACCCTGGCCGCCTAATTTTTCAGATCTGAATCTAATTGGGAATGTCTGAGATATGCTGGAAATGGCAATTTTCGGCTTGCAGTTCTCTACCGACCACAATACAGCAGTCAGTAGCTGACAAATATTTTGCTAGGAGAATGGTCAAATCGAGAGCTGGATTCCTTCAGACACTTAACGGAATCCATGCTACGACAATACGGCTGTAATTCGGGTAAATGGTGGCCATATTAGACATTGAATAAACGTTTCTCATTTTTTTCCTACCCTCTAAATACCGTATATACTTATTTGGAGGGTAGAATATAATGGACTTAAATATACTCTTATGTCATGTGACATGAGTATTTATGCCTTTACCGTATCTGAGTATATGCCTTTAGCATATCTGAATATTCGTTCTACCCTTCAAAGAAGTATCCTGACACCTATTTTCACAGTCCATTGGACCTTCTCAGATAAAGTGACAATTGCAATGCCGCCTCTTGTGGTTACCTCTGCTCTGGCGGCCAGTAACCATAAAAGAGGCTGAGCTAATTCATTGTAAAAATGATAGAAATTAATAGATTTCGGATGAGATTACATGTTTTTTCCTTTCCCGGAAACTTGGGTTTTTCATCCAGAAAGTAGACGACTTCGCCACAGAAGACAATTACAGACAGGTTTTATGGAGACAATATACGAATGGCGTATTGGGTTGATGTATTTAGAATACATCAACCCAAACAATATCTGTAGGTTAATGGCGTTAAAGATGTCGCTGTTCAGATGTTTATGAAAGAGACTCAAATAAAGAAATTAGTTTTCTTAATTTTTATTTACTAGCAAACTTCTGAATTTTAATAGTTGCTAAACAGCAATTTACTTATACACATTTTGTTTTTTAAATGAAAAATGGCCGGAAAAGAAGTGTTCAGGTGATAGATTGTAATTTGTTGTTAAGAAATCATGAGATCCAGCAACGTCATGGCAAACATTATTAATTAAGATGCATACTCCCCAGTCACGTAGAACTGTTATTCCCGAGAAGAGTACACAATTGATGCGCTTTTGAAAGTCAGTTTCGCCTCAGCGTTCAGTGGCTATTACTGTTGAATGTTATGCTCTCCCTAGAATATTAAATTCTCTAAACAATAGTCTGGAAAGTCTCTGAGGACAGGCCAGTTGATCAACAGACCTGCTACAGCTGCGATTTCATGATGAAAACTCTAGCAAGAAACTGCATTTCGTCTACTAAAATGGCTAATTTGCTATGAGCAGAGTCAACTTCCGTCAGGTATTCTGTCAGACTGCCAACTTATATAGTATAAAAAAAAAACAAAAAACTGCATACTCGTATATACAGGGTGATTATAAAATAAATTCCGTGGTTTGAGACTTTATCTCTCAAAGTACTTGTTGGAAAGAGAGAGTTGAAATTTTGAAATATTGCATGCTATATTAGGCACAAGCTCGATATATCCGATTTATGTTTGAATGATTACATAGTTCGAGTTTGTGTCACCAGGTAGCGCATTACATATTAGGATAAAAACTAACACAGAATATTACAATAAAATGACTAATAGAAAATTGTGTTACTGTTGCAAACTTTACAGCATTCTTTATGCATTGCATAGCTCACGGTATAATCTTGGATTTTTCACCCAGCATAACAGGCAAACCGACTAGGGAATACACAGAGATATGTAGGCTAAGCTTCTTTTGGTGGAGGGGGGAGTACTTATCTATTATCCTCCCGCCTCTGTACAATAGTTAGTTATCTTCCCTCTATGTATATTTATGCATGTTTATCTTTTGTAGTTCTTATAAATTAATTTAATTAATGCTGACGAAGGTTGCACCGCTAGAGTAGTGACATTTTAACACTGGCAGGAGGATAATAGACAAGTACCTTTTTTGGTAATCTGGGGAACATTTTGTTGATGATCAGGGCCGGCTTTAGGTTAAGCCAGAATAGGCACTGGCCTAGGGGCGCCAAAACCCTAAACTTAGGCGCAAATTGATAAAATTAATCATTGTAAAAATGAAAATCTTCGTATCGGCGAATGGGGTCGCCATCAGATAATGTGACCTAGGGGCACCATATACCCTTGAGTCGGCCCTGTTGATGTTCACTGTAGCTGAGTTACTGCCTATCAAATTTGAGAAGTAGATCACCTTCATCCCACGTTGCAAATTAAAAAAGATTTTCGCTAAAATATTATTTCTTTTTGTAGTGAATAAAATATTAAGGTGGGTTTGTTATGTTTGTTATTTGGTTTTTAGGAGCATTAGCAACTAAGGCCATATTGCTCCGGGATATGCGGTGGTCATTCCTTGACCTTTCCGCATCCTCCGTATTTGGTGGTGACGGGCTCGAATCCCGGTCTAATCAAGAAGCGTGTGCTACGCACTGCTGCTCCTTCCCACCTGGCTACGGAGGCGCCTTATTAAGGTGGGTCCATGGTGTTTAATGATCCCTGAAATAAAACCAGTTCAACGCTTTGTGAGTATTTGGAGAGGAACGGGGTGTAATATATGAAATCGGTACAAATTAAGAACACGTACATGGAAAATTCTTTGGCGACCAACTTTTCTGAAGTTGATAATCAATAAAAAGAACCTCTCAAACAATCGCTGTGATGCATAGCTTTATTGGTTTTCATTTTAAGTGCTAGTTTCGTTAAAGCAAATTCGTAAACCGATTTTTAGTGAACGACCTGTGGGATAGGGTAGGATATATTCCCAATGCATGTTTGAATAAAAATCGGAAACTTGTATCGTTCATTTGTATTTTTAGCCAACGACTTATGAATGAATACGATATATATATATATATAGCCGAATTTTATGCAAAAATAACTGTACTTTTTCATCTGCATTTTCTTAAACATGATATTCTTTTATTGACATGTATTAGTGTCATAGTGATTGACTGACAAGTTGATTCAACGAAAAAAAGAGTACCAGTCAATAAAATTTAATGTCTCACTGAGTGATTGACAGTTCATCTGACTATTGAGGGAAAATCGTCAAAGCCAGTCGCTAAGCAGTTTTCCCTGAAGGTGTTCTTCACTTTTGTCATAAAATTTATAGTTGGAAAACCATAAATCCAATAACCACTGAGAAGATATAATTAATGAAAAATTTTTAAAAATCATGTCATCAGATTGAGTTCATATTTTTTTTGAAAACATACACGAGCATGACTGGTTTGTTGTGCTTTCGTGTAACTTCCGAAAGTTATCAACTAATTTAAAATTGTACATTAAAAATGACACCAACAAACAGTGATGAAGCTACTTTTCCGTTCGGTGGGACCAAGAATCAGAGGGGCCCAATGGTTGGCCTTATTATTTTGGTTATAAAGAGCACGCGGTGAGGAGGGGGGGGGAATAGTAGTTTTATTGGCAGTAAGTGGTTATTTGAAAAGTGCAGAAATTTCTGGGACGTGTTCTAGGGTTCAAAATAAGGAAAATAAGTCATATAACCATATGTCCGATTCTGAACGGCTACAGAACTATGATCAGCCAATAAAATTTAATGTCAGAAAAATGGCTATGGAGTTTAGAACGGTATAAACCAGAAAAATAATTTAAAAAAAAATTAAGAATGAGCAGACATGTACCTAGTATGCATAAACATTACACTAGGTACATGTCTGCTTATTCTTATTTTTTATACTTTTTATTGTTCAAAACACCACACCATATTTTAAAATTCAAACCGTTCTGTAACCATTCAGAATAGGACACATGTTTATATGACTTATTTTCCTTATATTGAAAGCTAGAATACGTCGCAGAATTCTTAGTATATACTTTTGAATAAAGGTTTCTAATTTAATATCAAATTAATCTGAATAGCCTAAAAGTTACTTCACTGTTACTTTTTGTAACCATTATGAACAGCTTTCTCTTTTGCGCATTTAGAAGTAATCCCCAAGCAACATCGGACACGTTGAAAACTACCGTTATATGCAATTAATATAGTAAAATCTATTGACATTAAATTTCAAATGAAAGGTAGTCAAAGCCCAAAGGATAATGAAATCAGCTGATTCTGTATTTATTTATTTACAGTTATAGGCAGCTTACCTGAAAAGCATATCCTTGGAAGGGGAGACCAGGAAACACGACCATCAAAGAATGTGCGATGAAGATTCTAAAGGGCAACTGTTAACGTTTTCAGGTAGCTAATATTCTGAACGTTTTGTCTGCCCTTCCCCAACCTTTCGAGATATTTTCTGTGATCACATATATGAAGCACTCTTTTTCATCACCCCTTCCATGTACTCAACAAACTGTCCCTCCTTCTAGAATCTTCTATTAGTCATAAAATGATACTCTCGCAACATGCCAAGCATATTTCGCGAGAAATGCCACCGATCAACCACGGTCTTACTGTATTATTTATTCATATGCCAACATTCTTATACTTTCAGTGGTTTTCCTGATGTTCAAATCACAACCCAGTGAATTATAGGTCGCCACATAACCTGAATATGCTTTCTTACATTCATATTATGTGACGACCTATAATTCATTGGGTTGTGGTTTGAACATGAGGCAAGCCTCTTAAAACTTGAGTATTTCGCACACGAATAAGTCGTGTTTTATCTTTCACACATATATGTATCGGCATTTCGGAATTTATTGTACAGATACAAACACGTCGCACGTTCGGATCCACGTGACATCACAAAATACTGCCATATTCTTCTAGTCGCTATCTTGTAAAATTCTCTGACCCTATGAGATCGTCCCTGAGTATAAACAACAAAAATATTTATTTGTATCGTATTTTTCGTATTTTAATTGTATATAAATTCCCCCTAACTGACTTTTCTGTAATCACCGGCTTCCCCACACCGAAATGATAGCTTCAAATCCTCGATAACACAAGAAACTTTTATTGACTTTTTTCAAACGGTGGCTGAGTTAGTCGGTCTCAGGCGAAGATAGCAAAGTTTTTTCTCCTGAAATTCCGGGATTTTTCGTACAGGCCAACCGACCAGACAAAAACCCAATACGGACATAATACACATAAGCAGATGAATTCTCTCGGGTAACCCTAATCTTTATTATGAGTCGTACAGCAAAGTAGAACAGATGGATAGAAATGTAGTCCTTATGGACATTCCGACTACCAATGGTAACAATGTATTTTAGACTTGTGCATACTCTACATTTATTATATTTAGAATGCTTGCAGTTTCGAATGTCGGTAACTTAACGTATTGGAAAATACCATTCTCGAATATCTCGCTGACAAGTTATATTTGCATACCGTACGTTTTATTATCTGTTTACGCCAATTGAAAAAAGTTTCTGTAAAATTTTGACCTGGTGAGCATATTTATCATCTAGATCTTTGGGTTTTAGGGAGATCAACGACATAGATCATTTTGCGCCATCATCTGGAGCAATGCTACCCAATACATTCTTTAGACAACAGTTTTGGTTGTCGATGTCTCCAAGTGTCTTCTATTCCAGAGGTTCATTTACATCAACTTCAAAAGAAAGAATATTTAGAATCTTACTCTTAAACGAGTAGTATTCTTCGGGTCAGATCCGTACTGTAGGCGGTTTAATTTACACTATACACCATGATATTACAAATAACTAAGCTTTATTTTGCGAAGAATTCAGAACAAAGAATGAGCATTATGTTAGGTAATCTAAGCCAACCAATCTCGTCATCACATAGGTCTTCGAACATTTATTTCATTCCCCAAGATCCTCAGAGCATATTCCTAGCTATAAATAGAATCCACAGCAAGGGTAGTTACCCACTGGAATAAATAAATTTCTTTTTATTCTCTAAAGGAGTTAATAAAGTCATATTAATACGTCACAATAACGATGGCGTAGTAATACTTTATTTTTATTTTTGCTAAAATAAAAATAAGATACATTTTAAAGTAAAATAGATACAGCATACAACAGTCAACTATTAAATTAAATTTGCAGTATATAAATATTTGATGTAAATTGAGTGGCCACTTTATTAGATACATTTACTCTTTTCATGAAATGGAGCGCTGCTTCAGTACGATATCACGTGCCGGCATGCTGTACGTAGAGATTCTATGTACAATTCAGTGTGACAATGGGCAAGACGAAAGATTTAAATGATTTTGAATATAGCGTGGTAGTCAGCGCCAGATACACCAGAGTGCGTAATTCGTAAACTGAAATTCTGATGGGATATATAGCCGACCGGTCTAGCCGGGTGGGTAAACTGCCTGCCTGGCAACCCAAAGGTCGCGGGTTCGAATCCCG
The DNA here is from genome assembly GCF_048544385.1 of Mastigoproctus giganteus. Lineage (NCBI taxonomy): Eukaryota > Metazoa > Arthropoda > Arachnida > Uropygi > Thelyphonidae > Mastigoproctus > Mastigoproctus giganteus. The sequence goes on along the minus strand of NC_143581.1, from coordinate 45,917,638 downwards.
CCTCGGGCTTGGATCAAAGTACTGCAAAAACCTTGGGAGGTGCATTATGGCCACAGAAGCCAATGCGCCAACAACTACCAAAAAAAAAAAAAAGGGATATATACGATCTCGGGTGTACTGAGATTGGTTCAATAATGAAATAACGTCGCCATTGGCTCGATGCTATTTCATTATTCGGTTACTGTATGCTCAGGAACACCAATTCTGCACAGTGGAGGACTGGAAAAACGTTGCCTGGTCTGATGAATTCCGGTTCCTGCTGTTTCACGCTGACGAGACAAGAATATGCGAAAACAGCACGAGTCCATGGATCTGTCCACGTGTCAACAATGCAGATTGGTGATGGCGGTGTAATAGTGTCGGAAGTGTTTCCGTGGTGCAAATTGGGCCTCTTAATACTAATAGAGCAACATTTGGATGTCACAAGCTATCTGGAAAGTATTTCCGACCAGGCGCATCCCTTCATGGCTGCCGTGTATCCATTTTCAAATGGATTCTTCCAGCAGGGTAATGCACCATGTGATAATGCCAGAATCAGGGGCGTATTCAGGGGTGGGAGGAGGAGGAATATGCCCCTAACCAAAAATTTGAAATTAAAGAAACAGAATGCAGGAGGTGTTCTAAAAAAAACTCAAAAGCCTGGTCACCATGTTCCCCCCCCACTTACGATGTTACTTGGACCTGGTTGCCATGCCTCCCCTTAAGATGATACCTGGATACGCCCCTGGCTAGAATTGTATATAATTTGTTCAAAGAACATGAGTGAATTCAGCCTACTGCAGTGGTTTCTCTATTCACCGTATCTCAATCCATTTAGCATCTGTGGGATGAAGTGGAACGAGTTCTCGAGTAGAGATCCACAACCGTCCAATTTGCAAAAATTGTGGGAAGCAGGTGAATAGTAATTCTGACACGCTTTCAATAACTCGCTGAGTTCATAATACTGTATAACGAATTCATGTTGTTCCGAGGTCTAAAGGTGTGGGACCTAGTCGCTATTAGGCAGAGGCGTACACAATATACTGGCCACTCAATTTATACAAGCATTAATAACAAATATTTCCTTAGACTTTGCAAGATGACAGTGGCATGTTTGTTTTTCTTCTCCTAGTAAATTCAATTTCTGTTTCCCGACTACATTGAAACATTTCTTGTCTTCTCAGTAAACACATTCTTTATACGATGTCTGTCATGACGTCACAAACTATTATTCAATCTAATTACTATTGCTATAATCTAGCTCCCGTCAACTTATTTTCTCGTTTTATACTTAGAAAACAAGAAAAAAGGGACTGAACACATTTCTATTTAGTAAACATTAAAAGTAAAAAGTCCATAGTAAATAAATAAATAGCGTCATAATAAATAACCGCCGCCCCTTAAATTTCATTAGTCAACTCTTATTTCAAAATAAGAATCAGTGCATTGCATGCTGAAACGATGCCAGCTCTATTTGAGACAATAAATTTTGGGAACAGTAAAACGAAATTACAAGACATCCTGGAAAACAAATTATGAACAGTACAGTATGGAGAGATAACAATAAAAAAAAAAAAAAAAAAAAAATCTGAATTACAATATTCTAAACTCAAAATAAAAATATTTACGCGTTCAATAATCTCAAACGCTCACTGCATACTTAATATCATCATAGAATAATAAACAAAACATAAAATGGCAGAAAATGAATACACAACGTGCAACTCGAATTCATTTTCTGCTAATGCAAACGAATTTACCAGACGAAACGAGCTGTAATCGTCTTCTGAAAATCCAGGAACATTGTCTTGTGCAAGTGACGTAGATAATCTCATTCCTGGAACTGCAAAAGTATTTTAACATATTCTCTTTATTTTATTTAACCTCCTTGCTTTATTTCATCCTTGTTAAGTTGGGAAGGCTGGGATGCAGCTCATGGATCACGAAGAGGTTTTCTTTCCTTTTTTTTTAAAAATTCTCTATTATAATTCAATCCTCCCGGTGCGGAGGCGTAATAAAGCGATAATACCACACCCCATTAGATGACCTCTCTCCACTTGTTCTTTAGTCGGAACTGTGGCACAGACCTGTCACATAAAAGGAAATGGGACAGCATATAAACGCCGTCTTTACTGAACATGACATCCTGCACACGACTTGGCTCACAGTAAACAAATACCCACCAGTTACGTACTAATGTAGCGTATAATTAGTGGCTTAACTTACCTTTCACAGAGCCGACACCCACTGCACGTGCGCGCAGCGCAAGCGTCTATGATACGATAGTAAAAGGGAACTACACGCTTAAATATTTTTTGAGAATAAAATATCTTTTTTTTTTTGCTGCAAATGAATGTTCATACCGTGTAAACATGAAGTGAAAAGAAAGTATAATTTCACTTGTAACAACGTTGCATGTTAAGCATTGACAATTTTAATTAGAACTATCCAGGTGTCTCTAAATCTGCTAGATCCAGCCTAACTTGTCTCCATTAATGGACTTTTCATTCGATTTTCGCTCTTTTTATTATTATGAACTGAAATTTAGTTTTTTAAGCACGTTAAAGCACGTTATATGTGCAAAGCACCTATTGTCTTCATTGTGTCCATCAGTCCGTCCGTCCTCATATGATAACTTGACTACAGTTGATGGATTTTCGTGAAATTTTATACTGTACTGTATTTGGCTCTTTTAGCAGGATTTGTTGAGAATTACCAAATTTCATTAAAATCATACCCACATAAATCCGTCAATTATTTTTTTTATGCATATCACACAGGTTATCCATATACCATTATAATATAGCTGATTAACCGGATATTACTCGTATGATTGTTGTTGTGCACCGATTAGAGGAATGTGGCGATATGGTGGATGCGCAAAAACGAAATGTTTTCGATTTGAGCATAAAAATTGTTACTTTTTTGCTCGCATTTTTGTTATCAGTTTACTAAATAAATAAATCATGAATTACTGCTGTTTGCTTATTATATTAATCCGTGTCAGTTGTTATCAAATCGAGGAAGATATAAGTAAATGCATTGCGAAAGTGTTGAGAGTACACTGCGATTAAATCACTGGGTTCTGAAATACGTTGCATTTTGCGCGCTGTTTATTATAAAGTATTATAAAGGTGGAGGGAACATTACGTTGAGAGGTATGTGCGGTGAAGTGAAAACAATTAAGAGTACTTCATATATTTTTAGTTAATCAGCTAGTAATTAATTGGTAACACGATGACCAGTTATTTAATTTTCACTTCTATAAAGAGGTGCAATTAATCACAGAAAAATAAAAAATCAATTAATTTAAGAAATAAAAAGCTAACGCGCCTGAAATGTAACAGACTGCGTACCTTAACTTTTTGTTGCAAAATATTCTTTGTACCTTACTTGTTTATTGGTCTGCAACTTTCGAAATATTTCCATTGAGCCTTTAGCAACCTTTCGTGGAAAACAAGTGTTTCCTGAATCACTTTGAAATACACTGGTTTAACAGGTAACCCTTGAATACAAGTTTTGTTTCGAGCTACACGTGAAGCTTACTACTAAAGGCATGAAGGGTCTTAGAAGTAGAGGGCGATGTAATAAGATAATAATAGGTATCAGATGTTTTTTTTTTACAAGACTTCAATAGTATTTCACCTGTAATACCATATTTTCCTAATATTGCTGGAAGAGTTATCTTTTTTTAGGCGGTTAGGTCGGTGATTATTAGTAAGATTTCGAGTTGAAATAAACGAATTTTTGTTTAAAAGGTTTGTGAAAGGGAGTTGCTCCTGCCTAATGATTAAGCCGACCAGATTTTCTGGCGACCAAAGCGGGACACTTGGTTATAACGAGGTCGCATTGTAACGAGGTGTAAATATGAAATAGGACCCTTGTAAAAAAAAGAGAGATAGTTATACTTTTAATCATTTCCTCTTTAACTATACAATCGTCTCGACACCAAATAGTCCAAAAAAAAAAAAAAAAATATATATATATATATATATATTTTTTTATTTTTTTTATTCAGTTTTCTTTTTGACGATTTCATATATTCGATTATGTAAATGCTATAATTGATTTTGATTATGACGTAATCCTACTTCACCGTTTGAAATCGAATAACTACAGCCTCATTTAAAGAGGACTTCAGAAATTCCTCCAGTTGTTGACTGAAACTGAACCTGGACCTCTCCAAACAAATGACAAGTGGTAAAACCACTATACTGTCATGGAGAACCGCGTTTAGTAGCACTATTAGTTCCTAGTATGCAATACGCATCTACTATTGGTTTTAATATGTCACGAGGCACCCCATTTTTTGAAAAACGAAAAACACGCTAAAATGTTTAATTGTCTAAAACAGAAGAATAAACACCACTGAACACTATGCAATCTACCCGACACAGAAAAGCGACCGGGTAGCCAATCCACCGATAAATAAATTACGCATAAGCACAGCTCGCTCATCCCCCACCCCCACGAGTTCCCTGTTCATAAGATGGAAAACAGTTTTTACCTTACGATAAACAATAGTGCCGAAGAGGAATGGTGTGAACTTCAGCACAAAGCGTCAAATTCAAATTCATTTTACTTTCGTGTCTTCTGGTGAGGTTGTTAGGTTGCGAAAGCGGGGCAGAATTTAAAAAAGCGAAACTTTTGTGAACTGGAATGGACAGTGGGACGAATGGTCGATAAGCGGAAAGTGGTCACTATACTAATGATGAACCTTAAAACACACTTTGTATAAAATATACAATTACATCGTTAGACAAATAATTTCATTATTATGTACAATGAAATTGAGACTGAGAAATAACAAGTCACCAGGCCTGGACATGCTCGAGCCCGAAATAATTAAAAAAGTTGCTGAATTCGCTCCAGAAACCCTGCTAAACCTCTTCAACCATTGCCTGCTAAAGGGATGGTTCCCAACTGATTGGAAAACTGCGTCCATTCGGCTCATACTCAAAAATCCAACTAAACCGCATGATCGCCCTGACTCGTACAGGCCTATTGCTCTCCTTCCTGTGCTGAGTAAGGTTTTTGAGCAGCTCCTTAGACGGAGACTGGAAAACCATTACAATACTGCACAGCTACCAGCACGAAATCAATTTGGATTCAAACCGGGCATGTCTACGGTCGATGCGCTGGAGACCATTACAAATGCTGCCAGGAACTGCACCCAGAAGTACCTCCTTGTCATCTCGATCGACTTTGCTGGGGCGTTCGACACCTTATGGTGGCCTAGCGTCCTCGGACGGCTGAGACGCGCTGAGCTCCCAGGAAATCTCTACAACTGCATTGCCAGCTATCTCAGTGACAGGAGCATTGTGGTTCAGGCTCCCTTCTCCAGTGTGGAACGTCGTGTCCACCGAGGTTGCCCTCAGGGCTCTGTCCTGGGCCCCCTTTTCTGGAACTCTGTACTCGACGAGCTTCTCAGTACTGACTTAGGCGATGTCCAGACCTTGGCATATGCTGATGATCTCTCCCTGATCCTGGCAGGGGACTCCAGGGCTCAACTTGAAGTATCTGCCAACAGAGCTCTTACCACCCTTCAAGCGTGGGTCCGGAAAAACCATCTGACCATCTCATCCACAAAAACTCAATCCATTCTCCTGAAGGGCTATCTTGATCCGCGGAGGCCGCCTCAAATCAAGATACATGGCACAACCATCAAGCTTGTTACTCAGCTGAAACTCCTTGGCATTATCATCGACAGCAAACTAACATTTCTCCCACATCTCAACTATCTACAAAAGAAAATTAGAAATTACATTGCACTGGTTGCCAGGGTGACCCGCCGAGATTGGGGGCTCAAAAAACGCACTCTAGCCTTACTGTTTAAAGCCATATTCATACCAGCTATCACCTACGGTTCTGGCATATGGTTCACCAAAGCCTCCACTGTGGTAGGACGAAGAAAGCTGAATATCATTCAACGGCCAATTCTCCTTACGATAACCAGAGCATGTTGCACCTCCAGCACGCACGCCCTACAAGTCCTCGCCGGTGTACTGCCCCTAGACCTTGAGGTGGCCCATGTGGGGATGATGTATCATCTCAGCAGAGGAAAGTCTACCACCTTTATTGATTTTACCACGGATCCTGCTAACACCTATTCCAGCGAAAAAAGCAGACTCCTAACCTACTTACAACAGACCTGGCAAGCCAGATGGTCTGAATCGACCAAAGGGGCCATCACCCGCAAATTTATACCAGACATATGCAAAGTATATCCCAAATCACCATCCTGGTTCTCCCCAGGCCTTCTAACCACGTACCTCCTAACAGGGCATGGTGCCTTTCGCAGCAAACTGAACCTTCTTGGACTTTCCGACAGCCCCCTTTGCACCTGTGGTGCCCAGGAAACCTGGGACCACTTGATGCATGACTGCCTACTATATGATGACCTCAGATCTTCTCTCATCACACAAATTCATTTCATCCCGAGAGATCAGGAGCAACATCTCCTGGAAGACCACCATACCTATACAGCCTTTTCGAACTTTGCTCAGGGCCTCTTCACGAGGTGGAAAACCCTACCACAACCACAGAATCAGACCCAACCAGACAATGAAACGGCCTAAACAGCCATGTGTTAAGACCACTACTTGCTTCAGCACACTGCAATCCCCGTGAAGACTTTCAACCTGCACAATAATTGTGCCTTTACAATGCAGTCTCAGCATCACCTTCATCTACCATGACTGCCGCTCCGGCTTCGCCTCCCACCAAGTTGACTCACCACTGAAATGACTCTACTATCTGGACGGGACTTCTTTGTCCCAGGATTGACACTACTCGGATTTGATCCTCTCTGATTGACTCTACCAAATACATCTTCATGCAGCTCACTACTGAAATGACTTCACCACCCGGACGGGACCTGTCTGTCCCAGGACTGCACTACTCGAATCTTACCTTCTCGGACTGGACTCTGCCAACTATGACTTCACGCAGCATTGCTGCCAATGCCACGTGGCGATCCTGAACCCGTGCTCCCTTGCGCGGCCCTGTTTCTCCCCTGTCCTGGCGGGGGGAGGTGAAGGTCCCCTTGTCTCCTCCCCGCCACCCCCTCTTTCCTTCTGGTGTGGCATGGGCCTGCCTCACTGATTTTGGGGTCATCTACTCTATCGACCCTATACTTCTGTCTCTCACCCCCCAGCCTTTAGTCTCCCCTCCCCCTCTAGCTTTCCAACTAGCGTTCATCCCATGTCAAAATTATCCTAGCCCTACACCCAAAATTCTTAATTCCACATTGTATAACTTAAAACTCCTTGGCCTGACCCAACCTCTAGCGCACCCCCCACTTTTTTTTTTTTTTTTTTTTTTTTTTGGTCCTAGCCACTGAAATCCCAGGAAATTAGGTGGCAGGACCTGCCAGAGTACTTATTTAAAAATACTGGTGTACCTGGCTTGCCTCCACGGGGCTAAGTGTGGGCAACGTTGGGCCTCAGTAGGGGTCCAGCGGCTAAATAGCCAGATGAACAACGGTACACGACACTACATCCAACAATATCCATACACTTTTAAATCTCTGGCCTTTACAGTGTTCTGTAACACGCGACAATGTAGACTACACGGAGATGGGGGTAACCCCTGGTGCCGTTAGACCCTAAACACACTTTACACTTTACACTTTACTTATTATGTACAATATATACCATAAGTATTTGTAAAAGAATAAGAGAACTTTACCTCAATATTGATATCAACATAGAACGTATTGAGCATAATAGCTCTGGTTCATACTATACCATAAGTATAGAGGGTATGATAAAATGATCAAACTAGTTCTGCTAAATAGAAAAAGACCGTGGCCTTTAGTGGGTGTGGCCATTTCAAATCATTCTCCTCCTGACTTTATATACACATCCTAACATCTCTGCCATATTGAACCTTTCGTGGAAATCCTCTCAGTACCGCTGTCACATTGCTCTGAGCGTCTGCAAGATAGGTGAGTCAGGTAGATGCTCTAGCCCTTTTCTTTATTGCTGGCCTAAATTTGCCTTTGCCGAAAGGGCTGTGTGGAAATGCGTATTATTAGAATACAAAATATTGTCTAGCCAGAGATTCCTCTCTTTCGGCGAATGGTCTAGCATAAGCAATTCAAAACTTGAAGGTAGAAAGAAGGATTGGTTGATTACTTACTGTGGAAAATTCCTTTCTTATGAACACGGCATGGTTAACTTTCAAGTCTGACATAAGTGGGTTATTCATTCTGGGAAATCTTGGAATTTTCCACTGAAGACTTGCATTCCCAGCCAATTACTCGACAACCATCTTTTAAGTTAAAGTACTGGTGGTGCTCAAATACCTATCAGAAAATTTACATATTTTTAATTGTTGCAAAAAAAAGAAAAAAAAACTCAAATTACGATCAACCGTCACTTTCCTCTAGACATACCCAAGAAACATATCTCTTGTCACATTTTGACGATGCTCAATAACCAGATCGTCCATTATCCTTAACGTTTTCATCCTTCATGGAAACTCCTAACTCACACACTCTTCTTTCTCCTTAAATTTTTGTGTTTTTGTAAATGTACTTTGCTTTTTTTCTCCAATTGCATTAAAAATTTAACGTGGGTTCCCCCTTTTTGTCACTTATTATCAAATTTTTGACAAGCAACAAAACGCTGCTCAATAAAGCACTTACCACAAAACAAAACTGAATACAAACGATTCGTATTACAGCACTGCTGATTCATCGCACAAGCAATTAAGTATGTCACCTACCTGGAAGCAGATATATGAATATAGTGTATCAACGTAAGGATGCCAGGAGGAAAATTAGGGACGTTTCAAGCGTGAAAAATTCGAAAATGTCCGCTAAAACTGTTTGTCACTTATGACAGCTCATTGTTAATCGTGAATGGCAATGAATACGATTTTGGAGAAGAATAAAATAAAGTCCACCAAGGAATACACTAATGGGGTAATGTGGTAAAAGATTGATTGGAAGCAACTGTAAGTTTGTAAGTGTGAAAAATTCAATTCTGTGTCTGCTGCCTCTTTGGCCAACTTTGAGCTTATCGCAACTGCAACGGTCAAATTTAGAAAACGTAAAATGAAGTCCCCCTAATACAAATGTTGATGGTAGTTATGCAGTTTCAATTTGCAATTTATTGCAAATTGAAATTGTTCCACCCGGGACAGCCATCAGCAAGTGGAAGCATATAAAGTGTTCGCATATTTTGCTTTTATATGCAGAGTACGAACGACAAAATAGAAATAGCCCCCCCCCCCCCAAAAAAAAAGAGCACCATACAACAATGATTCAATTGGACCGAAGGCTGCAGTCACAAAAGTTCAAAACTCAGGACCGATGGACGCACTCCTGCAGTAACAAAACAACACGAAACAAATATAAGGTGTGTGAATGTGAAGGGGCCTTTAGTCCTACACATTATTAATGTCCTACATTGTCCTACACATTATTAATGAATGGAAATGACAGTACTTTCTCCAGATCCCTTCCCTTTCACGACATAATTTAGAGGCCGCCGTAGCCTAGTGGTCAGGCGCGCGGGTGCATAAGTACACGTGCCTTGAGCGACCGGGGTTCAAGCCCGTGACTACTGAATACGGTGCTGTTTCTTGTAATCTGTCTATCTTCTGAACTCCTCTGACCGTTTGGTCGTCCCGGAGTATAAACAGAAAATTATTTGTAATTGTGCTCTGATTGGCGGCCTTCCTTCTAGGAATGCTTTTTAACAGGTGACCCGTGCACTGAGCAAAGATTAGTAAACTGATTCTATTCTTAAAAAAATAAAATAAAAATGGAGAAAGGTAATTTTATTTATTTTTATAACTAACAACCTTCAGTAATTAATACCTGCCCACATGCATGCTACGAATATTTCTATAATAATAAATATAGAATATTTCTGTTATTTTAATAAAAATCAAAATAAATCAAAATGTGTGAAAGGTTTTGGTAATCCTCATAAAATTTGCCCATTGAAAGGGGATCGGCATCATCGTAAAGGTTAGGAATCTGGTATGATGGGCATACTAATTGGTGATAATTGGTTTGTTTTCCATCCATTCTGTAAAATAAAATGAGAATACATATTTGAAATATTAAGCTGTATCTTTACCTAGTTAATTTAAAATATCAAATTACCAAGTATGAATATAATTCAGAAGACTACAGCTTATTCGGTTCCTAGAAACAAAAATTAATTAATGCCTGTTTGAAAATGACAAAGATTTCTCAGGACATTAACCTTGGTGCTAAAGAACACCAATTAATAAAACAAATAAACACCGTCTTCTTATCTTATATCTTCTGCGGTAGCGTGCTATCTTAAAATCATAGTTTAGCCAGAATCATTTCAATTGATATCTGGGATATTTGATAGTGGCATTTCTTCTCTTATTTCTTCTTTTACACGATTTGTGCCCCTTTTTTTTAAATTCCGATATTTCTCAACCGTGCACACTCTCCTAATTTCCTGTTCACTGTGTGCACGACATAGAAATGTTTACTGATTATTAAACACTTTTCTTTTGTTGGGGGGCGGGGATTAGCACTACGACTAATGGAAAAGTGACACGAGGAATTGTACATTTATTTATAATTTTTTTTTCTTTGCTTTGATCGGCGGTACTTCTCGTTCTAGCATACAGATTGGTGGTAATTGGTTTGTTTTCCCTCTATTCCTCTACCAGTTGTAACAGAGGAAAATGGACCAGAACGTGCTGTGGATAGCAAACATATCATGATGCAAACATGTACACTGATCGGTATGAGTCTCTTTACTGTTCCTTAGCAGCTGTACTTCCGTTTGCAATTACGGTACAGATCCTTCAGTAATAAGATAGATTATTCTATCAATAAACTTTAAAGAATTATTATACGAGATAACAAAAGTTGGCAGAAATTTGTTTTAAACAAATTTATTTTCGCATTGAAACACGTATACCTATTAAGTACCACATATACGCTTGAAATCTTTTAATAGATTCGAAGGCAGAGCTGTGTTAATGCACAGACAGATGAAGCAGTTGTCCAGAAGCAAAAAATTTAGTAAAATATAAAAATTTTAAGTATGAAGAACTAAAATTTTTCATCCGAATCCATAAAAGAAGAAGCTTGCTTAGATTAATTTATAGACTTGATGCATGTATTTATTTATTCATGTGATTTATTTATACAAATGCGCTTAAATTGGTTAGATCCCTATGACGCTGTGAGATTTTGGGCCCCTTACTGTTACAAATTATTTGGATGTATATTTCAACGTTTACTTATAGGTGAGCACCTACGAGTAAACGCACCGCTATACCTATAACAATTATTATATATTTATTTTATTGAGGACCCATTTTTCAGGCCACTGTTGTAGGGTTTTAGGCGCATCAGGAACGTAGGCCATATTGCGTTGTACATATGTCTGTAAATTGTGTATGTTCTGAGGTTCATTTGCTGTTTTCCGGACGAAAAACCATGTTCCCTTCGCATGAGACCGACTAACTCAGCCACGTTGTGAAATAGGTCCATAAAAATTCTTCACGTCATTGACGGGATTCGAAATCCCGTCTTTTCCGCCCGGTGTGCTACCCACGAAGGCCATTTTTTTTTAGTTGCATACGCATATAAATACCTAAACGCCTATTGTCTTCATTATGTCCATCCGTCCGCATGTAATAACTCGACTCCCAGATTTTCATTAAATTTTATAGTTGCTCTTTTAGAAAGATTTGTCCAATCATCCTAAATTTAATTTTCCCAAAACCATCACACAAATTATCATTTCTTTCTTTTTTATTTATTTATTATTTTTTTTTATACATATCACCGTGCACTGATTGGAGGAATGGATGGACAATATGCCGAATGCGCAGAAACGAAATGTTCTCGGTTCGCGCATAAAAGTTTTTGCTTTTTGCTGGCTTACTAAATATATAAATCATGAATTATTACTATTGCTTACACTATATATTATAATCACAGGAACATTAAATACCTGCTAGCAGGGAAAAGGAGTTGATTGTCCCTCTGTATAAGCTAATTGTCAGGCCACGCCTTGAGTACTGCGTACAGGTCTGGAGGCCCCATTTTAGGAAGGATGTAGATTTGCTTGAGCGTGTACAGAGAAGGGCAACAGAATTGGTGAGGAGAATGAAGGGATCCTCTTACCAAGAGAGGCTTAAGTTCTGCAAATTTCAGTGGCTGGAGACTAGGCACCTGCGCGGTGATCTGATTGAGGTGTATAAGGCCTTGAATGGGTTGAGCATGCTGAATTCTGATGGGATCCTTCCACTTGTTCAGATTACGAACCTAAGGGGACATAAATTCAAATTAAGAAAAGACAGATGTAGAATAGATGTGCGGAAATTTGCCTTTAGCCAGCGGGTGGTTAATTGCTGGAACAAACTTCCATCTGTCGTTGTGGAAGTTGATAGGTTGAATAAATTTAAGGAGGAACTGGAGAGGCATTTGGAGGGAATGGTGTGATTTTTTTTTTTTTTTTTTTTTTTGGCTGATGCTGCATAAGCTCAAACACTTGCTTTCTTGCATCACATGCCACTACTACTACTACTATATTTCAGTTACTAAAATCCAGGATGAAAAACTAAACTGCATTAACAGTATATACTATGATTGTTTAATTTATAAAATCACAGAACCTAAAATACGCATTGCATTTCACAAGCTGTTGATTATAAAGTATTACGAAACGTGGAGTGATTAGTGATTAACAAATTAATATAAAGTATTACGAAAATAAGTAATTAATAATTAAAAAAATTAATTACTAATCACTCCAATTAATTGCTAATTGATTAGTAATTAATTGGTAGCATGATAACTAGTTATCATGCTACTTTCCGCTTCTATTAATAACAAAAAAAAAAAAAAAAAAAAAAAAAACCGAAGAAATAAAAATCGAACGCTCCTGAAACGCAACGCACTATATTACACATATAGTAGCTTCTTTACCTATGTATTTGCAATGTATAGAATCATTCATTTTGAGATAACCTTGATTCATCGCGTAACTGCTAAATATGGTGACTTTCTTGTATTCTCTATCTTGTGAATTCCTCTGCCCTTTTGTGGTCCACCTGGAAAAATTGGTATAATTATTAATTTTTTAGTAGTATGTATTTCGTTTTAAAGGGTGTTTGATTGCTGAAATCATATCGCATAATTTTGACTTCATATTAAAAAAATATTGGACAATTGCAAAACCCATATCCCAGGCAGCATTCGAACAGCGACCTTCATTTCTTAGACACACACGTTACCCACCGCACCAATCTTAACATGTTGTTAATGCTAGTGACTATCGTTCTTTGGAGATTATACGGATCAGAACTACTCTATTATCTAATGAAAATAATGAATTATCTATAGGCTATAATGTATAACCATAAGAAAATCGGAATTTTAAAAAATCCGGAACGTGCTATACTGCAAATTGATGAAATATGTCGCTAAAAGAATATTTAACGTGCTATAGCCCCGAAGATATCGGATTTATGAGATTCTACTGCAGTTGAGTATTAAAAATAAGATATTTCATTAATAAAATTTTAATTAATTTTTGCATTTCGAACCTTGATCCAATCTATGGATCAGGCCTCGAAATGGAAAAATTATGCTGCACGATTTGCGTAATCAGGGGGATTCATACAGGAATCCAGTGAATCATTTTTGGTATGAGTTGCAGAGTAGACTGTGAATCAGGAGTATAGCAAAATGAGTATTTATATACTTTTTATATATTTTAATCAATTGCCCAGTAATGTTTACCAGATGAAAATAGACCACAAAAGTCTCAGTAAATTAGGGCCAATTGTAGGTCCAGACTTTATATATTAATTTCTTGAATATATATCAGTTTTTCTTAAAAAGTACTGGTGGTACTGCATTGGTGCAAAGCATGAAGCCAAGTGAGTAACCTTTAGCTACCTGTTATTTTTACCCGTACTGTGCCAGATGTTCAGAACCAGTGTTGCCAACTCTTAATAATATTTCCCGCTAGCCGCATGCTCAAAATCCGCTATTTTTAACACTTAACCCGCCAAAATTTTAAAATTTTCATTTGTTTGTACTTTGTAGGGATTAAAAACAAACAAACAAATAGTATATATAAATAGTTATTTTTTTTCTGTTTTTAATATAAAATCAATATCTAAAACTCTAAATTAATTTCGAAATTCAATACCTCCTCATCATATGCTTCTTGTGTACCTATTTTGCGAAGCACTTCTTCAGGTAAAACAATTTTTACAACACTTTTCAACTCTTTTGAGCCCGTATCGTACTGATAAGATTGCATTAACCATGCCAACACTCATTCTGTTGCGTGTTTTGTTTTTTACTAGATTTAAGTTGCTGAATATTCTTTCCACATCTGCATTGGATAATGGCAAAATTAAAATACCCAATGCAAATCGGCTAATTTCTTTAAATGGATTTTTACCGCTTGCATCTCGATATTTCGAAACTTCTGACCAAAACTTCATTGTATTGTTGATGTTTTCCCATTTAACAAGAGTAATGTTTATATACTGTTGATCAATTTTTTCAATTTCTACTTCAGACAATTTTAAATTTTTGTAATAAATTTATCAGTGGTTCTTTTTGTTGCTTTAATATATTGTTAACTGAGTAATAATGTAGGATCAGCAGTATTTGATTCAAAAAATTTGTTTACTTTTTGTACTTCAGATAAGATAGGTTTTAAAAATAAAAGATATGCTAAATTACCTTCATCTTTGAACATTGAATAAAGAAGTTCTGCAGTATAACATTTGTCAGTCAAACGAGTTATTTCAAAATGGGCTTTTAATTCAATATACCGTTCTAAAATTCTTGCTATAGCAACTTCAATGGATAACCACCTTGTTTGACACGAATGAACTATCTTTTTCGGATCTGCACCATTGTTTATGGCACTGTATAAATATTTGAATTGATTTTGTCGGCTAGTGGATTTACTGAACCAATTATAAGTTTCAGCGATCATGAATTCTAGACTTCTAGTGAATGTTTCGCGGGTTGCATGAGATACTGCTAATTGCAAAGAATGACATAAGCATTTAATTAATATCAAGTTCGGTACATCGGACTTCAAATGTGTATAAACGCTGTTATTAACTCCAACCATAACGCTAGCATTATCTGTCCCAATGCCTATAAGATTATTTAAAGGAAGTTTAAAATTTTCCAGCGTTATTTTAATTGAATTTGAAATATTTTCAGCGTTACATTGATCTAATTCTACAAGAGCTCAGAATGTAGAAAGTCTTTTATCGAATTGCTCATCATAATACACAGTTGCAATAGCTAATAGTTTTAGTGTATTATTACACTAATAATATTAGTGTAATAATACACTAATATCGTTTGATTCATCTAGTAACAAACTATAATTTGAAAAGCCATTGAGCACTGACTTCAATAAATCTTTCTGAAAGTGGGGGTGTAGGATATATTTTATAATGCTGCTGTATTTTGTTCGATGAATTTTTAAAGTTTTGGCTGTTTGATATTGGAATGCATTCTTACATAATTCACCAAGGTGGTCTATTGCCATTACTGACGAGTGGAGCACAAACAAACAAACAAACTTAACTTTGCTTCAGCTTCCACTGTTTGTAAATTCTTGGTGGGAAAATTTAATTTAGATTGGTTGCCTGATCTATTAGGTGAAAATGGTTCTGCTGACTTAATATGTTTGAAAGTTTTTAAATGACTTTTAATGTCCGAAATTTTAGCAGTAAAATCTCACTTGCAATATTTACATCTTGCTCGAGTTGGATGTCCTGGAATCTCTACTAACCAGTCTTTGAATTGTGGAAAAGCTAACCATTCCTTCTGAAAATTGTGGGTTCAGAACAGGCTCTTAACGTTTTCGCTCGCTCTCTCTCTCTCTCTCTCACACACACACACACACACACACACACACACACACACACACACACACACACACACACACACACACACACACACACACACACACACACACACACACACACAGTTTTAGAGAACTTACTGGCCATTTTTTATTAGTTAAAAATGCTATTTTGCTTATTGCAACAATTGCTATTGAATTCCTACTACAATTACAACTGAAGTGATCGGAGCATATTTATATTTCACAGATTGATATGCAGTTTCTCATAACATTGTTTATTATAATTAAATACACTTAAAATTATAAAATACAATTATGCATGTTATAATAGGGGCAGTTATTCATTTCGCTCCCTCGTGTAAGATTACGTATTAATTTCGTAATTAATTCATATTTTAATTTAATTATTCATTAATATATTTAATTCCCAAATTAGTTTTTCATACAATGATCTCCTCCCTACTCCCCTACACAGATTTTTAGAAACGCTGCTGACTGTAATGTTTATAAATTATTACTTCACAGTTTGCTGTAAAAGGATAACCTACGTAACGGTATATTTTTCCTAAGAAGTTTCGTAACAGTTAATTCACCGTCTCGCCAACTTCTGAGTATTTGTAATGTAGCCTTATTCTTTTGCTTGAAGAAAAGGTCAATATCTTTCTCTTTCTTACCATTACGTAAGTGTGCATGCGATCTTAAAACTTGAAGAATCGTGACTATCTCTCAAGAAAGGCACGCACGTACATGTTTTCTCTATCAACAATTTCGATTGAAATTCTAAGAGATTACAATTGTGAGTCTGCAGCTTGTGGGGTTTTTCTCCCAGTTAGCTTACCTTTTTTAAGCCCAAAAACCTCCAGAACATCATAACTGAAATCGTTTAAATCTAAATACGCAAACCATGTTTTACATAAACTTCTTTAACGTGCGTGGCGCCCTCTAATGATAAATTAACATTTATTTATTTAATTTATTTATTTTAATTATATATATATGTATGTATTCTCCCTGTTGTCTCTATAAACCATCGAAATGTCTCTAAATTACATTACTTCGGCAAACAGTGGCAGAATAAAATCAAGTCAGTAATCATTTCGAAAACGTTCTTCGCACTTTCTTTTTCGTATGATGATATTTTTAATGAGCTTTGTATCCTTAATTCATCACGTTAATTCTTAACGAGAGCCTGCTAGCCGAATAGGACAAGGAAAATATATCTTACAGATCGAAGGTAGTGAATGTACTTATATTTACTGAGAACATTAATATTCCAAATGTACAGAAAGTATGCCAATTCGTCCTCTCTTAGCCATGTACGAACACTGCAATCGAGAAGTATTTTCGTTTTATTGGTGATCGGGGAAAAAAAAAAAAACATCGGATGCCACTGAAATAAAATCACTGTTGATAATTCAAATGAATTACTCGGAGACCTTCCAATGGACGTTTTAGAAAATGATGACAAAGAATTATTACGCAAGCTGAGTTCTTCCAACAAATATGAATGGAAAACTTTCCACCTTCATCAGTGGACGTTTGACAACAATAAAAACATAAATGTCATTTTAATCGATAAGTATTTTTTTGCTGCGTTTTGGTCATCGTATACATGGCGGACGAGACAATCTTTGATTAACAAGGAGTGTTCTTAACTTCTAAAAGCAAATAGGGAAGGACTTGTATTTCGTTATATACGGGAGTGCATTTATAGTTGCTTGGAAGAGAAAAGCTTATCACTCGTGTTAATGTTTATCAGCTCGTTAACTTACGTTATCAGTGTACCTTCTCTGATATAAATTTGTACATTGAACGCAACATTTCGTTTCGGTTGTTGTTTCTTCTCACAACTTTAAGTACTGTATTGGCGACTTCCAAAATTTTATCTATATGGATTATTTGTCCATTATTAGCGTAGTAAACTTTGCATTAAAATCAGAATTGAAGAAAGAGAATATTTGAATGCTGATGTTTAGTTAATAAGCTTTTACACGCATATAATCAGTTACAGAAGGTATTATATAGGTCCCAGGACACTTTCATGTCTATCGATTTAGTGTTTCTGTGAAGTGCATTGCGGCAACACGATACGATTCTTCGCTATGTGCAAGACGACAGAGATATATCAAAACTTTTTTTGCACTGGATGTAAACAAGAAAACGCCACCCCACTGCATGAGGATGACCCGATAATGCTAAATGGATTTCACAATGAATCCTAAATATTCTTCTTGAAGTCTTCGAGAGACAGCATTCGATTTTGGGGTCATGGTTCCACTGATTGTTGTCACGCTAGCATATACTGCTCTTCAGGAGAAAGTCTGTAACTTTAAATCAGGATCGTGCAGTGGTATACAGTAAGGCTTACAATACCGATCAAAATCTTAATACAGGTATTTCGGTATTTTTAATTTATGAAACCGGGATACTGGTTTCTAAAAACAAACGTTTTTCTCAATAAATTTTGATGACAGTTAATAAAGTAAGGAAAAAACAAGTACTGTAATTACTTGAATTCAAGTTTTAAATAAACATTTATTGCAATAATAAATATTCTGAAAAAATCATTAAAAATACAGTTATTCTAAAAACAAAAAAAATACATGTTGTTACTGCAAAGTTTAGTTATGTTTAAGCATCCACACTACCTGTCCGAATAAAGTGAGCTCTTAAGAAACATAAGCAATCAATAGTATGATCGTTTAAAATGGATCTAATTTTGGTACATATTTGATTAGGGGCAGAAAACCCCCTTTCGGATTCTATTCTGGCACTATACTGAGATAATCGTAGACGATCTCAGTCTGTATTTTCTAGGCTTTGAACTTTTTTAGCAAAAATAGTTAAAAGTACAGTATTTCATTAATTTCCGACTGAAGTTCATATTTTAAAATCTCATTGGAGTCAGGCAATTTCTTATTTTGGAAAGAATTTGCGGAACACTGATGTTCTGTTCCATGTTGGTCTTCCATGGTTGAATTATGTTCATCATTTTCTGAAGGAGAAAGACGTTTTATTAAGCGAAGTATAATTTCCACTATAGTATCTTTACTGAGTCTGTGAGAGAGCAAAGAGTTGGGATAAGGAATAAAGAGAGCAAAGAGTACAGTTAAGGAATTCTTCACATATATAAATGCAAAGATGAGAAGGACAAATCAGATCGGACGCATATGTAATTGCGTGGGATAGTATTAGATATCCTAACTGATGTTGCAGATAAACTCGACAGTTACTTTACATCGATATTTACAGAAGAAAAACCCTTCACGTCAATGAGAAATTATGGGAGTGAATTTGAAAAAAATGTAATTAATAATGTTGAAATTTCACATGTTGATTTAATGAGAAAACTTTCGCGCTCACAGGCGAGTAAGGCTCCTGTGGTTGATGGCATATACCCTATAATCTTAAAGGAGTCGGCAAGTGAGTGCATTGAACCATTAAGGCTAGTTATGAGAGCATTAGTGGACTCAGGAGAGATTCCGTTGGATTGGTGTAAATTGGAACATAAAGGCGGTTCTAGACGTAACGGGAAATTACTGACCGGCCAGTCTAACTTCAGTAGTGGGGAAAGTCATGGAGGCAATGATCAAGAGTGGAATTCAGGATCATTTAGATGGAAATTGAATTCTGTAGGATACACGGCATGGTTTTGTAAGGGGAAAATAATGTTTAACAAATCTGGTCACCCATTTTGCCATGTCACTCGTGAGCTAGATTTAGAGAATAATTTCGACATTGTTTATTTAGATATCAGCAAAGCATTTGACTCAGTCCCACATGAGCGGTTACTTTATAAGTTGGAGCAGGCTGGAATCATAGGGAAAATCCTTAGATGGCTAGCACGATGGCTTGAGGGCACCAGGCAGAGGGTTGTGATAAATGGTTATTCCTCAGATTGGGTTGATATAAGAAGCGGGGCTCCTCCAGGATCAGTATTGGGACCACTGTTGTTTTTGATTATCTTAAATGACATCTATGAAGGGATATAGGGTGCGATGTCTAAACTTGCAGATGATGTAAAGATCAGTAGAGTAGTTAATGATCGCCGCCCAGCAGCGCTTCTTCAGAGTGACCTAGATAGACTTCCGGGATGGTCAGAAAAGTGGCAGCTATATGCTTTAATTCAGCAAAATGCAAAGTCTTACACCTGGGGAACAGCAACCCCAAAATAACTTATACACTTGGTGGAGTTGAACTAAAGTCAGTAGTGGAGGAACGAGACTTGGGAGTTACGATACGGTCAGACACGAAGTTGTCCGACATTTGTGGACAGGTTGCAATGTTGCCATATCGATGATTTATCGAACATTTGCTAGTAGAGATAAGGACGTCATAATAACATAAAGGCGATTTTATAACCTTTATGTGATTAAATTATAAACTATTTTTTTAATTAGTACTGAAAAACCGGTATTTTTGTATCAATACCGAAAAAAGTGACCCGGATCCCGGGATCTCGGTATTGTAAGCCCTAGTATATAGGAACCATAGTACATGACTGATTTTGGGTCCTTCCCTTTCTTTTGTATACAGTCGCTATGTTATATCATTTAAGAAACGCATTGGTTCCTCCTTTTGTGAGGTCCCGGGCACAATGCATCCAGCTCACTTTCCTTTTACACGGCCCTGTTTGAAAGGAACAAATATATAAATAAAACATGATCAGTTTTGGGCTTCTTACTAGTCAAAGTAACCATGGTGGGGATCTTCCGATAAAGGAAATCTGATTAAAATTCAAATAGTTACGAACTGCAGTTTCATGATATGCTGAGGATCTATTTTAATGGAAAACGGGGCAAAACATACCACATTTCTTCAGTTGAAGCAAAAACAATGATTCAAAATGAAAATATGCATTACTGACCCTTAAAAAAAATAAATAAATAAATATATATATATATATATCCTAAAAAAGGAGGAAGTATTGAAGGTGGGAGATAGATAGAAAGAATGAAAATATCCTAAATGATATGATGAACATACTTTATATACGTATATATACATTATACTATATATATCATATTAATATATTGTGAGGAGGTTATGCATGATAATCATATTACGATATATACCAAGACGGATCTATGGAAAACGCATAGTATATGTATACACAAAAGGAAAATATGTCTTTATTATTATTATAAACAGAACATAGATAATATGTTAATGCAAGAGCAAGTATCGTACACAACAAATCTAAATGTCTTTTCAAATAAGATAATACAGATGATAAACAATTCGAGGTTTAATACAGAGAGAAAAGTAAATCACTCAGCTTGCAACATAAATTCTAGAAGCAGGATTCTATTTCGTTAGTCATCCAAGAAACCTTGGATGACTAACGAAATAGAATAATTAATGATACAAAGGGATAAATACTTCAGGCAGTATAGAAATTGTCCATCAAAGATAGAACATTATCACAATTATAAAACACTCAGACACAAATTGACAGGTATGATTAGAAAACAAAAAACACTTATTACAATCAGCTTTTTATGGATAAGCAGATAACTCAAAAGAATAAATTGAACATTATAAATAACCTGTTAAGTACAAGGAAGAAATTATCAAGGGGAAATCAAATTAAAACACTATTAGAACAGATTTCTGGTACAAACAAACAATATGAGGCTGCAAATAGGTTTGCCAAAGCTGTATTTGATCTCAATAGATATTATATTCATTATTGCCAAAATTCCTTTAATCAACAAGATAGTCTTCCTCAGATAGTGAACTCTTGTGTAGTCTTAACTCCACAATATATTGAGATTCTTAAGATTATAGAACAGTTAAAGAACAAGAAATCTTACGGACTGGACTGTATTACAGTAGCCGAAGTAAAGAGAAGTAAAGAACAGTTCTCTGTTCTCTTGGTGGAGCTTATAGCACGGATGTTAGAGTCGGGAAGCTTTCCTACAAATTTACTTTAATTTAAGGTAATTCCTATATATAAAAAGGGATCACCAAATGATTTTTGCAATTATAGACCAATAACAATACAGTCAGTTATAAATAAGATAATATAAAAGCTTTGAAAAAACAAAATTTTTGGTAATTAGACCTCCTCATCAAACCTTGGACATTCATCCCTCTATTAAATTACATAAACATGAATGCCTACATGATCAGAATTTCAAGAATTGCAAATGTCTAATGTGGAAGAAGTTTCAAATCATTGTTACGTTGGGTTTTATGGATTGACTACAGTCTAAGTTGGGCAATGCATATAACAAATTTGTACCAAAAAATGAGATTTTATGTGTACTTTTTTTACTACATTAAGAATAAGTTAAATCTTCGAACAAAAGTTACCTTATATTATGCATTAGTGGACTCCCAACTCAATTATTTAGTAAATGTATGGGCACGAGCAAATATAACTGAAATAAGGGTAATAAACAACTTAATTAACAGGATTTTGAGACTTTTAATGGGGACAAACTTTTGGAATGACCTGAATAAGAGAAGGCAATTTTTGTTGAAATATAAAATACTTTATCCAGTTCGAAAACTGAAGTTAAACTTAATCTTGAAAAATCTTAACACTATTTTTGAAGAGTCGAATTTGCAAAGAAATGACTCACATAATTTAAGGAACCCAAAAGCAATTGTTTTGCCTCACCCTAGGATACTAAATAGATTTGGAGATAGGCATACAATGAATATAATAAACAACTTGTTGGCTAGTATAGATTTCAAGCTCAGGAAAAGTTATTTTAGCTCCAAATTAAAATTCTTAATAAGAAAATTTTTGACACTCAATGATACAGTAGATTAGAATTGCTATGCAGATAAATTGCTATCTCTGTTTGCAATGCGGAATGTACTATGTATTGTGATTTCATTATCTTTTCTGTTAGATAACAAATTTGTATGCAAAAACTGTTGTAAATGAAGAATTACAACTTGTCAAGAAATTCACTTTTCTTAACAAGTTCATTCATTGTAAACAAATTCTCTTGATAAAAATAAATTGTATTGTATTATTATTATTATTAGCCATATGTTGCAAGGAAGCCTAAGGCTTATGCTGCACCAGCCAAAAAAAAAAAAAAAAAAAGAAGTAGAAGGGAATCACCAAGAAAGAGAAGAATGATGATATCCAGCTCAGGATCCTGGGTGTGCCAAGCCCATACTCACCAGATGTGAGTCCCCGCGGTCTTATCGCTGTATACCTACAATTTGGGTGACTTTGTCTGTAGGTATACCTTCGAATTGTAGGTATACAGCGATAAGACATGTATATTTTCCTTTTGTATATATACTATTCGTTTTCCATAGATCCGTCTAGGTATATATCGTAATATGATTATCATGCCATAACCTCCTCACAATATATTAATACGATATACAACGCATTATGGACGTAGTGTATCCATTGCCACCGCAATAGCACTAGTCCATAAATTCAGTATATGAATTCTGTACATTAAAATCAATGTATGATCATTATACATTTTATACATACTTTATATATTGGCAGATCAAATAGACTGACATTGCCGCCCAAACTATGACATTAGTTCTTAAAGTACAACTTAATAGGGGCTTATATCATTCCAAAAAACACGTTTTGAGGGAAATAACTAAGATGAACAGCACACTTGTGAGCAGACATAAGCTTGTTCCCTCTCTGGTAGTGTCAAACTGAACAAGCAATACATGACAAGGTGCGACCCTTTTTTCACACCCTGCTCTTATAGTTTCCTAACTACTGTCGTTTTGTGCAATTTCAGCTGAAGGATTTCTTTTTTTATCCTATGTAAGGCTGTATGTTTTATTTCCTACCTCTGAAGATGATTTTCCTTACAGTTTCTTTGGAGGCTGGTTACGGATGCTTTAATCTCCTAGAGAACCATGGACGACGCATGGGTCTACCATTCCGTGTGCCCAGCGACAGTTCCGGGTAGGGACTAAAGGGACTATACCCCCCTCATGATCAAAATGATATCTACTAATATTGTAGATTTTTTTACTGCTAAATGATGATTAAAGCTTAACGATTCCCCGGAACACTGCTTTAGCCTCTCTCCCTTTCCCCTTTTAAAAATCCTTGGACTGCGCCTGCGTCTGTCCTCTTTTACAGTCTCCGTATCAAATGCGTTCTTCTCCCGGAGATGTAAGCTTGATTTTTTTTGGAGCATTTTTTCCAAAAAGTTGTTCATATATACATTGGTGTTCAAAGACGGTACATCACCTAGGAATTTCACATTTCTAACCCTTTTTCGCGATGGTATGTTACATTAATGACTAGCATCACAAATAGAAATATAAACAAAAGATATTTAATAATAGTTAAGGCAAAACTAAGTAATATTTGACAGGTACTCTCAAAATATTCCAAAATGAGCATTGGCAACCTTTATACAGCAGTTTTGGTAAACACGACAATTATAGCTGAAATGTTATCAGAAGCCCTCAATTTGCTTCAGTTTATCATTTTAAATGGAAAGCAAAATGAAAAGTTCACCAGGTGCAAACTAATATTTAGCTGAAACGCCTCTGGCCCTGATGACAGCAGCACACCGTCGAGGCATTGACAAGGTCAATTTCTGAAGATAATCAACTATCAGTTCGTGGTTCCAAACACGAATTATGAAGTTCACGAAGGGTCTTTGGTTTCTTTGTGGCAACTGCAGATTCCACGCGATTCCAACAGTTCTCTATAGGATTCAGGTCCGAGCTGTTTCCTGGCCAGCTATGAGTTGTAATGGACCGTCCTTCCAACCATTTTTACACCTATAACAAATGTAAACACATTACTGTCGAACGTAGAAATGAAGCTAAACTAACTACAGAAGTGCCTACTTGCACTATTCGCCCGATGACAAGGAGAGTCGTCCTGAAAGATGCATTACTTGGCAGGTTGAAATGGTCTCTAATGGTTGGCAGCAATTTGCCTTCCAATATAGCCAGGTATCCATTGGCATTTACGGAACCTTTTATAAACTGCAGATGACCTACTCCGCGATACGAAATGCACGCCCATATCATTTGCTGGTAGGGAATTTCACTGTAGACACCATACAGTGTGGATGGTATTCTTCACCACGTCTACGGCAAATCGTTTGTCTCCCATCAGAGCCATGCAGGTTGAATTTCTTCTCATCCGAGAAAATAACTGATTTCCACTGCTCGGGGGTCCATTTGACATGCTACAACATACCACCTCGATTATCAGTAAACAGTAAACAAATTCCTCTTGTTTCCCAGGTAAAATATTTAGGGGTTATCTTAGATGATAAGTTATTGTTTTCAGAACATTTGAATTATTTAAGTAGGAAAATAAAAAAATTACACTGCTTCTATAGTTAGGGTTGCCAGAAAAGATTGGGGATTAGGTAAACGCATTTTGTATCTATATTATAAAGCTATTTTTATTCCGATTGTGTCGTATGCTGCATCAATTTGGTACGTTCGTACTGTCAATGTAAAATTTAAACAAAAACTATTATCAATACAAAGAATAATGTTGTTAACTATTTTGCGCGTTTGTAAGACCGTTTCGACTAATACTCTACAGGTGATTGCGGGGGTATTGCCTTTGGATTTAGCAGTCGTGTATAGAGCTTTTTGTTATTTTATACGTAATGGAAAACAAATTACATTTATGGGGATTACTAATGAAGTTTCTTCTGCAATTAGCAAACAGAAGAAAGAAATTTTGGTAAAATTAATTAAATTATGGCAGGACCGTTGGGATTCCACTAGTACTGGTAGGGTAACTTATTTATTTATACATAGTGTCGAATTTAATTTTAATAACAAATTGCATCGCTGGTTTTATCCAAGTATGGAATGCTCATATTTGATTACGGGGCATGGTTCCTTAAAAAGTAAGTTGCATCAATTTGGTTTAGTGGAAGATCCTTACTGTGTTTGTGGAAGGTTGGAAACATGGGATCATATCTTATATGAATGCAATTTGTATGACGAATTTAGATTACACTTATTTAATTTGATACCTAATTTTATTAGGGGTTCTGAATTAATTTGGCTGTCTAATGAAAGAAATTTTGTAGAATTTCAACGGTTTTTCAGGTTGACATTTAATAAAAGAAGGAGTATACCTGTGGTTACTAATACTGACTAAAGACCTGTACCCTTTTTTTTTTTTTTTTCTCCTTCTCTGGATGGATAGGCGGGGATAAAACTTTTTTTTTTTTTTTTTGCAGGCTTTGTGGAATGACCATGAGGCGGGATTGTTGCACTCACTAGTAAGAAGTATTCTCCTAGTTGGTGCATGTTTTTTTTTTTTTTTTTTGCTGGCTCTTGGGTGTGGGTACCCCAGGAGCGGGACTGCTGGCACCCACCAGTCTTGCACACTTAGTGGTGGGTGTGGGATCTAGGTGCAATATGCACTGCCAGAGTTAGTAGACCCAGGCTTAACTCCTCGTGCCAGGGATGGGCACCAGGTGGTAATTGCCCAATGGACTATCACCCGGTGGCAGAGTAGCCTGTGTCACTTTACAACACATTACACACACTTACACTAATAGGCCATTATGAGAACATGGTATTATATGCTAAATTGGTGGAGATGGATGTATGTCCGGGTGCCACGCTTCGACAGTTAAATACATACATTTGACGTACTCCTTACACCAAATTAATGGGCGGTTTTCATTTTTTGTGTGAGGAGGGGCTTCTTCTTAGGACGACGGGCTACAAGTCCATTTTTGAAGAGGCGTCTTTTGACTGTTACTGCACTTGCTACCACTCCTGTATATTCTTCCCATTGTCTTTTCAGCTCAGACGAAGAAGCTTTACGGTTTTTAAGGCATAAGCGCTTCAAAACGCGCTCCTGTTTTGGCGTAGAGACTCGTTTTCGGCCGGTTCCTTTTTTCCTATCAGCAGAACCAGTATTCTTGATAGTCCATTGGGCAACTCACTGTCGACTGATTACAAGACACTCTATAAGCAATATGACGGGAAGAACATCCTTCCTCACGTAAAGCAACAATAGCACTCTTTCTTCGTGGCGTCAACTGCACGTAACTCACCATTCTGACACAAGCAAGGAATGACTGCAACTCTTGCAGAGCGTGCTTATATAGCTGAAAGTAACAGCTGATGCAATCTTACGTCATCACCTACAAGTGTCAATCTTATCTGACGTAATCTGTAAGAAATATTGCCATATACTTACGTTATTTGGACGACAATTACAATTTTAAGGGGTGATGCACTTTCTTTGAACACCAGTGTATATGTGGTTTAAAAATGAAATCAATATTTCGTGAAGATGTTTCTCACGAAAATACAAACAAAAGTCTAGCGGAATTTTTGGATTTAAACCACCATTATCGAGTGTTATACGACCTCGAACTTTTTTAACATCCTTTCCATTCAGGTAAATGGTGGCCGATAAACGTAAAGTTAAGCAATAAGCGAATTAATTATTGGTCAAAATATCGAAGTTAATGAGGTATGTAAATGTCTTATCCTGTACAATTGGAAATACTGTATACCATATTAAATGCGATCCATTAATGGGTTTTCGAAGTGGTTATTATCAGTCCAGAGATGCTTCGTTGCGTCACGAGAGATACATGTGTTCTGCTAAATTGTTCAGAGGACTGAAAGACAACTTTAGAAGCAGCGTGAATGCGGTTTAAAAGTCATCCCAGGTTGTATACGAGATGTGTACCAGATGTTTCATGTACAGTACTTCTACAGAAAAAAAAAAAAAAAATCGATGACCAGATTTGATAAACGAGGTGGCCATATGCTGTTTCCTCCACGACCAGTCTTGCACGTTGGTAGTGTTCTTTTGGTCCGTACGATACAACGCTGTCTATCACTCCAAGAGGCCTGAGTTCGATTTCCGGGAATGACTGGAAGAATTTATAAAGTCTTCTCCAGTCGAGGTGTAGTTATTCGATTTTAGTTGGAGGGAGTGAGGATTAGCCCCATGCGTTATGACTGTTTTTCAGCCCGCACAACATGCTAGTCGACCCATAAACGTGCACTTCTACAGACAAATAAAACTACACGGATATGCCGGTAAAATAATAATCTGAATTTGTGATGGAAGAATATTGTATCTTGGACACTTAAATGAATCTTCACAAGCAATGTAAGTAACACTTTGCACATCGTTTTCTTTCAAATGCTCAAACTTTGCAGTCCAATCAAGCAATCTCCTATAATGTTAGCTCACACTTAACACTGAACTTGCAAATGGAATTGGATTCTCTGCTGATCAAAAAGTTTGATCTAGCGTGTCAAAATGCACTCGTTAGTATACAGTACACTAAAGAGAACGTCCAAATGATCAACACAGTAGTATAGAATCCAAAAACAAAACTCCAGTCGTGTTTATCTATCTTCTGTCTGAAGTTGTTGGAGCGGCTGTACAGGGTAGAGATGAAAACGCATGAGGAAAATATTTTCATCGTATGACCATCGTAAAATATTTCCATCGACACGTTTTATAAATTGGTGGAAAGTGATCTACGAAGACTGCATTTTCGGAAAAAGGTGGCCTTACATCGAATTGGGAACCTACATCCTGATCTACAACCTGATCGTTCTAATTTAATCTCAAAGTGTAGTCTCATAAATTCAGTTCCAAAATATCTATCCACCCAATGTACATCGTTTTTGCAATTAGTAGCAAATTGACCTACTGATTTCGAAATTTTATTACTGTAACCAGAGATCACTAGGTCAGGGTTATTATAGGTCAATACGTAGCACAACTTTGCCGATTACTATTCTACGCAGTATTAAAATATGTTTTGTTTACTGCCCCTGTACTTTCGGTAACAAAACTGCATATTAAGTTTGTCAATTTAAAAATGTATTCATAATTATTTTCTGGAGTATAATCACAAGTGTCTGGAATAAAAGTATAGCATGCTGGAATCTGGAAGAAAAGAAAGGAAAGATAACATTTACAGCATATGTTATTTTTTTCCAATCTAAATAAATAAACCATTCTGGCTGTCCGAACATCGCTAAGGTCGCATTTCAAAACAAATTCAAAACAAAACCGTTGAACCACAATATCAGAATGCAGATGACGTCTATAGCATCATATTTCGGCGACTAATGAATTTGTTACTGTTAAACAATTTTTACCGATAATATATATATATATATATATATATATATATAAGCGATTTTTGTTTTGTTCTTTTTCCATTGACATAAGATGTTTCGTCAGGATGATTTTTTGATAAGTTTTGTTACTCAACCAGCCACATATCTTTCATTATTGGTTGATTGCTCCATGCTTCGTTGCATAACACTAGATAATAAATGGTTATTAATAGGCTGACAGGTTTAAATGATATTGAAACCATTTTCAGTCAATCCACTGTTGTATGTACTTGGTCAATCCACTGTTGTATGAAAGCTTCTATAGATAATATCCATATTTTTCTGTACCATCCGTACTGTCTGCGCGGATAACACAGTAGTTATAATCACCGTCCTCCCACACAGGGTAGAAAAGGCCCGGGTTCGAATCCATCCCGTGAATGACGCGAGGAACTTTTATGGGCTTTCTTCGCTGCGTGGCTGAGTTAGTCGGTCTCGGGTGTGGACAGGAAAGTTTTTCCATCGGGAAACTCGGGTTTTTAATCCAGCGAAAGAAGCAAATCGACCAGAGAACATACACGCAATTTATGGACATAATATACATGGACAAATAAGATAGCCCTTGGGTGGTCCTGATATGACAGATTTTTTTTTTTTTTTTTTTGTACCATCCGTCGTTACTCATTACGATCATTTTTGAGATTTGATTTCATCATTAGTCCATCTCTTATTATTTTTGAGTGACCATTCTACTCCTCGACCCTACTTCTACTGCTTCTAATCCAGCTATTTATTTTTACGCTTATAATTCTAAGAACGTTTCTTGCCATTTGAGCTATTCTTAACTTTTGTTTCTTTTGCTCTGCTTCTATGCATCGCGACAAGCAAATTGCATTGATTCGTTATTTTACAATTTAAACAGTGCAGAATACCGATCTTATCCTTTTTCGTCTTCCCCTACACTCCTCATTGTAGTTCATTATTTAGCTAACTGACCTTTACAATTTCTTTGCTGATTGCGTAGAATTCCTGAATCTCGATTTATTTCGTTTTAGTTTTCAGAACCAAAGCAAATGTAAGAAGTTGAAGTGTTCGTCTGATAACTGTAAAAGATAAGAAGTAAAGTTAAAAGTGATACCAAATATTCAAGGGGGACATACACGTCCACCCTAATGACCCCATGGCGGTATTCTGGATGAAGTGTTATTAATCCACCATTCTAACGTGATAAGACTTTTCGAATTGTCTCAAAAGGCTACAATAAGGAAATTTGATAAGACAGCAACTGTCACCCGATTCACAATGGCGCCTTTGATTTCAACAGGTTTTTCTACCAATCAATTCATAAATTACATACGAGTATGTGAATGTCATTCACATACTGAATTTTTTGACTACTACATTATAATTATTTGCACTAAGAATAAGCTTGAAGTGAATGTATACAATTACGAACATCCTAAAAGCCACACAATCAGTGATCAATCTTTCCAAATGTTCTACTGTGACAGGTGACAAGCAGAAATGGTAGCCAATTTTACTTCACTGTCTGTTTCAAATCCAGTGTTACTTGTGCAACGGTTTTGGTGAATATGAGCATGTAGTAATTATGTACTGCTATGTCTAGTCCCAAACTGTGCGTACTTGGTGTGTGTTTGTGTTGAGGGCCAAAGAAACTAAGGTTATGAGGCGCCGGTGTATTTTGTCAACTCGAACGTCCAAAAAAATCGATGCACCCCTTACTCGAGACAGACTAACTCGGCCATATGAAGAAGAAGAAGAAGGAGAAGAAGAAGAAAAAAAAACCAGCCCATAAAAGTTTCTTCGTCGAGACCATTTCGAACTCGCCTCCTTTCATAAAAAAAAAAAAACAAGAGTTATTTGCTTTTCTTATACATGAATATTTTTTTAGAAATCATCTCCATTCTTCCTCCACTCTCACCATAATAAAAAATACATTTTCGATTCGGGGAAGGTTACAAAAGGTCAAAGAAGTTAAAAGACACAAGAATATTGCTGCATTTTGTTGTTTCACGTGGATTGGAACACACAGCACGTACAACTCTACTTTCATTCTCTTGCCCTCCACTCTAATATAGAGTGGACAGCTAATTGTGAGATACCAGGAGTTTAGTACATTGTGTATGAATCAGTTAAACTCGTAGTGCTTCACAGTTAGTTATATATCCGTTTTGGTAAAAATCACCAATTTAAAGCCTCTGACATTTGCTAACAAACTACCATTGTAAAATCCTTAAGTTTCAACAGGAACTTTGTTGATATCTAAAAGGAGGACTTTGTTCTTTTTCTGAACGCCTAGCTGACGTGAGCTGGACCTTACGGGGGAGTGGACTATAGGGGTACGATATCTGCGAGGCTACCAAACACTTGGTTGCTTACAAAATTTAAATATGAGCATTTATTCATTAAAAAATGGCCTTTATCGAGGTTTTAAGATATTTTATTGTAAAAGCAGCAAATGGAAGACAAGTGAATAATGTCTCCTAAGAAAATTAAGGAGATCGACATTTGTTTACTTCAACCTTTTCTTGCATTTAATGTTTTCAGACTCAGTTGTACCGATGTAATGTCTCCCAAGGATCGGATTTCCATTATTTTTCGAGGACTCGTAGTTCCGATATGTGAATGAGTTGAAAAAGTTACAAACAATCTGAAATTATATTCGCTGAATTCCATGAATATTTTTGGAAAACTCTAAATGTAATATGAAAACTTTGGGCCTGATTGTGAAAAGCAAATTTTACAGTATTCATGAAAAGGTAATTTCAATGCCCATTCGAATCAGATTTACTCAAACTAGAAGCGGTGAAAATATTCAATCGTCTTTAACAAACAAGAATATTTAAAGATAGTCAAAGTGTAACCACTACAGTGCTACAAGGTGAGCCTATTATTTATATACAATGTCTGTAATCAATATTTGATTACTTTAGTAATAAGGTCATTCCATTTAAATTAAAACAGAAACTAAGGCATGAACGTAGCTGGAGTAGCCAGGTAAAAGTACAGTGTTTTAAATGGAGGTGGCATTCTACAAAAGAACTTGCATTTTTCGATTATGTCTATGTCCCTCTTTCATGGACACTATTAGTTACGATACTTACATGAGCCAAGCACCTTACATTTCTTAGCAGATAACGGTACTAAAGTATTTTGTTCCAAATTAACACCAGTATAGTGTAAATTTATTGATCGGATATTTAACGGTTGAGATAAGGAAGCTACAACTCAAAGTTCGCTGCCTCTGGTATTTCGGTTGTAGACGAATTCAGATTACTACTTTACACTATGAGTTTTTCCAGAAACAAAACTTTGATCACAAACGCGGCCTCTGGTTTCAGCTGTAACCAAATTCAAAATGGCACTTTACAGTTTAGTGGGATTGATGGTTGGCGCAAGGGCATTCGGTGAACTACACAATTCCTTAGATGTGCAACCCTAGTAAGTTTTGATAAGCTCATGTAGGAGCGAAATATTGCTTTAAAACACTTAATATCTATCAATACACTCATATCTATTAATAATTTTGAGGCCCTTCGAACTTTCTGCAATGTGGCTTTTAATCATAGGAAGACTTTCAACTGTTAATGTTAATGGAAGCAATCAAATTGAAAACACATCATAAATGAAAATACAACCCGTTGCCTCGTTTGTCGTCTTAATGACGTCATGTACAAATTTTTACTAGTTTTTCAAGAACTCGCAAAGGCTTTAACAGATGTTGCATTTTTCTGGCTCATCCTTTACTCTCCGCAACTCAATTCTTCCTCTGTACAGTGATACCATCATTAACTAGCGACTTCTGATAACACTTCAGATTAAAAGATTTACATCTGGAACTTGGTCCTGCCTTGCTGATCTTGATTTTGGATAACTTTAATGCTGCTGTTTGACTGAAGCCTTTTTCTCTTTGTGGATTACTTTGGGCAGAACTGGATAAAGACGTGGTCGGGCAGCATCCTTTATCGTACTCCACTTTTTTTCCCCTTTTATGCTATTTTCTTCTTTATTATTTCGTCTTCTGTTGTCCTGTCTCCTGGGTGAAAGGAAATTATTGTGTGTGTGTGTGTGTGTGGCGCGCGCTGATCCCGGCTTGCTAGCACGGGGTTCTTTTGAATGGTTCCAAACTTGCTTTGGACATTCAGTGCTTGATTGTTGAGGTTGGTCACGGTACATGCGCAGTTTTGGCCTACCTCCCCGTGATGTACGAATAGACGGACAGGGTGTTAGTGTGTTAGTTGTCTGATGGCACCGGGGATTTCCTCCATCTCCGCCTAGACGGACTACTATATTTACGTGTACAAACTGAAATGACAAGTTAACATAATAGTATTATGTACTGTAAAGCA
The DNA here is from genome assembly GCF_048544385.1 of Mastigoproctus giganteus. Classification (NCBI taxonomy): domain Eukaryota; kingdom Metazoa; phylum Arthropoda; class Arachnida; order Uropygi; family Thelyphonidae; genus Mastigoproctus; species Mastigoproctus giganteus. The sequence goes on along the minus strand of NC_143581.1, from coordinate 45,884,367 downwards.
GCAAAATAAGTCCTCAATATTTTGTTGTTTCTCCTCGAGCTACAATTACAGCCTTGCAACGATCTGGCATAGAGTTCAACTTCTAGATATACGGTTGTACCACACCCTTACAATACTGTCATGCAGCTGAATCTTACTTGTTGGCTTCTTCTGAGCAATTTTAGACGACATTATGTACAGCAATTTTCAGTACGGTTTACATCTGCACTGTTGCCGGGTCAGTCCAACACTGTAATGCCAGCATTTCTGAGGTATGACTGCACCTTAAGGGAGAAAAACGAGAGAAAACATTGGTGTAAGTATGTTTTAAACCTTGGGAGACAAGAAGAAAAACTCATCATTAAATCTAAATAGCATTAAACTTACCAATTTTGTTGTGTGGCAAGGTGCTGAGGCCTGTTGAAAAATGCAGTTTGGGATATCTGTGTGGTGATCTCTAATAACGGGTTTTAGGCACTCCTCCAAGATAGTGCAGATTCTACATTCACCGTTCCGTTAATAAACTTGATTCGCCCCACCCCTTTGCTTGTTATGCATCCCCAGACCACCTGACCGGCGGGGACTTTTACAGTCGGTGTTATGCAGTCGGGATGGTATACCTCCGATTTTCGTCTTCTGACATATCGCTTCCCATCCGAGCCATGCAGGTTGAATTTCGATTCGTCAGAAAAGATGACGATGTCCCATTGCTCTTTTGTCCATAAAACATGCGTTTTAGTCCAAGCAAGTCGCTTCTTCCTCATTTGTTGGGTCAACAAAAGGCTTCTTCTTGGGCCGATAGGCATGTAGACCACATTCCTAAAGCCGCCTCTGGATAGTTCGTACACTTTTTTTCTACACCAGAGGCCATCTCAAAGTTCAGTTTAAATCAGGAGCACTAGCATGGCGATTACGAAAGCATAGCCGTTTCAAACGATCTTGGGAAAGCATAGTCACTCTCTTACGGCCTAATCCAGGTCTTCTCTTCACATAACTGGTTTCACGCTTTAATTTCAGCACCCGGGATACTGTTGACTGGTGGGAGCCTATTTTATCAGTGAGAGCATGTGTAGAAAGCCCTTCCTGGGACAGAGCAACGGCTACACTTTTTTTTCTTGGTGTCAACTGAACATATGGAGCCATGCTTACACCTCTGCAAAACAGGATACTAATAAGCGTGTATACCCTTCCAACGCGGTATTTACAGGAACGACTGATGCAATACCTTGCAATTACTGTCTGATGCAATAGGAGCGTTATCTGACGCAATACCTTTGCTTTGCGACAAACAAAATGACCGTAATCAAACGATATCTTATCGTTTCACTACAAATGTTACTTTTTTTTAAGGTGATGCAGGTTTTTTGTCTGCCACCGTATGTATTAATACTGTAATCTATATAAAAATAAATAAATATATATACACTGAGTGATCACTGAATTATGACCACCTACCTAAGACTTCGTAGGTCCTCCTTTTGCCCTAAGTACAGCAACTATCCGACGTGGCATTGATTCAACAAGATGTCGGAAGCGTTCGGGAGGTATGGCCAACCAAGCTGTGTGTAATGCGGTCAGCAATGCAGGTATGGAGGTGATTGGTGCATCCAGACGCCTCATATGCCTTTCCATAGTGTCCCACAAGTGCTCTATGGGATTGATATCGGAGGAGTTCGGAGGCCAATCGATATGTTAGAAGACAGAACTGTGTTCCTCAAACCATTCCTGCACAACAAGTACCGGATGGCTCGGCGCATTGTTATCTTGGAAGACACCATCGCCATTCGGGAAAAAGTGTAACATAGCGGGGTGTACACAGTCAGCAAGCAGTTGACGATAGAGGAGACCAGCCAGTGAAACATGCCCCACACCATACAACCGCCTCCACCGGCCTGCACTTTTGATACCATGCATGATGGATGAAGAGCCTCATGTTGTTGACGCCAAATCCGTACACGACCATCCATAGTGTGGAGTAAATAACGTGACTCGTCCGACCAGCACACCTTCTTCCAGTCTTCTAACGTCCAACTTGCATGCCCTTTGCACCAGGCGAGTCATTTACGCCGATGAATCTTGATTAGGAGAGGATGCCATAGGGGTCGTCTGCTGGTATAGCCCATACGTGCGACGCATGGTCATGCCAGATGTTCCGGGTTGGCCCATGTTGTATCTGGTAGTCAACTCTTGAACAGTGCTGCGTCTGTTCGCCTGTATGAGTCGTCGGACCCGGTGCTCACCTCTAACATCAACCTTTCGCTGACCTTTGCAGTTTTACCGCCGGGTCGTTGTTTGACCATTTTGACGCCAGTCCTGGTACTCTTTAACTACGGCGGCTCTCGAACACCCTACCAGTTCAGCGGTTTGGGAAATCGAAGCACCAGCTCGTAGAGCACCCACAATCTGTCCTTTATCAAAGTCCGATAAATCCTTCCTTTTACCTATCACGCTCGGAATTTTACTACCTACTGAACCACTGACACCTTATTTATGCTACGTAGGTCGACTAATTCCGCATTCTCGTACCTCACGTGGTCAACGGGTCGCATTCAGTGTTCATAGCGGTGGTAATAATTCAGTGATAACTCAGTGTATATCAGCGGCCAAAAAAAAAAAAAAAATTAAAAAAAATACAAATACGAACCTTTAAACAGTTTCGAATAGGGTGGCATGAATTCTGTAAGGTGTTTCAGTGCATTTTGGTCTAATTGTAACCATTATTCCAGCAAAATATCGCGTAGCTGCCACAGAGTTGAAGGAAGAGGACTTCGTTGCCAAATAACTCTCTCCAGCATATCCCACACATTCTCAACAGGATCAAGATCAGGCGCATGTGGGGAACAGGGGAGATGTTGGAAATCCGTGACATGTGTTTCCGAACCATTCTTGCACGATTATGGCGCGATGCTGTTGCACTGTCATCCATAAAGTGGCCATCACCTTCAGGATAAAAATTTAACATTGCAGGGTGCAGTAGATCTAATACAAAATTCAGATACTCCCTGGATGACATTCGACCATCCATGGTATCAACAGACTCAGTCCGTACCAACAAGACATTCCCCATACCATGATATCACCTCCAGATGCTTGGGTCGTCTTAACAAGGCAAGCAGGGTCCATCGCTTCGTGACGTTATCGCCACATTCTCTGCATACCATCAGTGCAAAACAACGTGTATCGAGATTCGTCTGACCATATGACTTTCTTCCATTGTTACACTGTCCAATTAAGACGTTCTCGGCACCACTGCAAGCGAATTTTTCTGTGTTTTTCTCTGAAAAAGTGACTTTCGAATAGGCAAGCAACTGCCAATTCCTCATTTCTTCAATTCCCTGCGCATGATACATGAATAGGGCAGTTTTGTGCTTGGTTGTTATTTGCTGCACACGGAATGTCTTATTTTTCGGTACAGTCCACCTTAGAGTATTGACGGCTTCGCTCTTGAACTATTATATTTCTGCTACATTTACGCTTTTCAGCTGTGGAAGAACCGCTTGCTTTCCAGGTAATTAAAAATCTTTAAGATGGTTACTTTTGAGAAACCAATTATGCTTTCGTTCTTGAATCGTGGCTCCTGCTAAACGTGCACACATGATAAGACCGTTTTCAAAGTCTGGCGGATCACGTGTTTTCCCCATTCTGTCTTCAGATTGCTGCAGCCGAACAGTCTGTGCAGTCAACGAGGCAACATGTCAACGCCCCATCTCAGTTTTATTTGCGTTTCTTCTGTTTGCGACTGTCTTAATATAAAGGTTCGTATTTTTGGCCAATGTGTATAATATAATAAAATATATTTTTAAACACACAGACGCACACATATATACACTGGCGTGCAAAACTTAAGGACCAACACTATTTTTAAAGGTTACAACCACAAAATCTTTACTTAGAGTACTCTTTACTGATGAGAGTAGATTCAGTCTCAGCAGCGATTCTGGACGTCAGCTAATCTGGTGAGAGGTTGGCACATGGTATCACCCCGCAAACATCACTGAAAGGGATCCATATGGCGGTCAAGGTGTTCTCGTCTGGGGAGGCGTTATCTTGGATGGACGTACACAACTCCAGATACTGGAAGGCGGTACTGTAACCGGTGCACGCTACTGTACTGAGGTAATCCTTCCCCATGTGCGTCTGTTCCGAGGAGCCATTGGCCCCGAGTTCGTGTTTATGGATGCTAACGCTACACCCCATCCCACTGCAGCTGTGAGGACATTGTTCGTATGGATTGTCCTGCCCGTCCATCGATCTAAATCCCATCGAACACATATGGGACGCTCTGGGGAGACGCCTAGCGGCACGTCCACACCCACCAGAAAATGTTCTGCAGCTGAAGATGGCGCTGATAGAGGAATGGACGATGTTACAGCAAGAACTTATCAACAACATTGTTCTAAGTATGGACAAGCGGTGCAAAGTCTGGATCGACATTAGGGGTGACCATATTTCCTACTGAGGACTACCTCTTCCCTTTGTTCCATCTTTGGCAGTGATGCATCTGTATCATGGCAGCCAGTGCTATATTGCCATTTTTGAATAAAGTCCCTCTGTACCGTGTTGTTTCCTTCATCATTTCTGTACCTCACCAGGTTCCTTTAGTATGCTTTTCTCATATCCAGGCTACTCCTATGAGAAGCTACAGGTGAAAACCTGACTGGTCCTTAAATTTTGCACACCAGTGTACGAGTATATACAGTGCTCCTGGTTCCAGCGTATACATCTGCCTACAGCCTTATAATGCAATAGAGGTCACACTCCGTGCCCGAAGTACAATATCGAAAGCTAGTTCTTCTAAAAGTAACTCCTTTCACCATAGGCCATCACCACAGGCCGCAGCACGAAATCAAGATGGCGGCGATAGTAGGCTCCACTTGAAAGGCTCGTCTGTGTTAAGGAATATTAAGACAATACGATTTCGATGTTTACAATTAAGAAAGGATGCTCTTTTACAGATCTACTAAAGAATATAAAATGCAAATACATAAAGTTGTTTTTCTTTATAAAGGAAAAAAAATTATTTCAATCAACGAAGTCCCTAATAGGTAAATGTCGACTTCCACTATCACGATATTTCTTCTAAAATCATAAACTTCGAATTAAGTAACGCAGAATGAAATAATATGAAATCTGAACTAAATAGACAGCGTTGATCAAATCTTTATTTATGGCATACGTGTTCAGAACTTATATTAATTTCAGCAAGTACTGTGTATTTTAATTTATAAGCTATTATGTCGTATCTTAATATTTGATTCATAGCCCAGAAGGCAACTGGTTTTGTGAACTCTCAATTCGTGCTGCCAATGTAAAGCTGCGATACTCTAATAATTTTTTTGCGCTGTATAGATGGTACAGAAGAAGTTTAAGAATTTTGAAAACAACTTTAGCGTTATATATTTTTTAAAAATAATCAAACAGTTGTAGATCTAGAAAATGGCAATACAGATTTACGAATCTGGCTCTTTTGAAATTTTGAAAATGTGAAGCACAGTATGGCGTGGAGGAGGTGGGGGATGGGGTGGATTGTTCTCTAATTTATCAGGTGCCTTGTGCGAAAATTCATTAAGTGAAACTGTGACGGTGTACGAGAAATCCGATTTGCAGAGTGGTTGTTCTTGAAGTTTATTTATAAATCGGCTTTTCAAAACTTAGGACATATTTTCCCATTGAAAAAAAAAAAAAAAAAAAAATCGGATAGCATTGTAATTTACAAGCATCAAGAGAAATAAACAAAAACATTATTATAAAATTTAATAATAAAAAAATAAAATAAAAAAATTCTGTAACTTACATTGATTTCTATCGCATCCTATCTGAGTCAATTTGCATGTTTTCCGAAATTGTATGGATGGCTGAAGTGATCAAACAAAACTCGCTGTGAACAGCAAACCTCTTTTTGTTTTCCCAATTTTGCATATCACTGTGTTTTTTTAACACTTAATTAAAAACTGTTTTCAACTCGCCCACTGCACTATGATAACAACAAATATTCTACCGTTTTATCCTTTACTCGTTGCACCTGGTGAAGATTTTGCCTCAAAGTCATAAAATTATTTAGCGTGTACCATTTTGGGCGGTTGTAATGGATTCATCGCATTACAACTAGGGGAGAAAAGATTTTCAGGTTATGGGGCTATCTGTTGCAGCTGGGAGCGAAATTAATGTGTCACTGATATTTAGCAATGAACAGTTTCTCAGCCCAGTTGTACTTACATAAACACTTATGAGTCAAAACGTTATGACCACCTACCAAATAGCCTGTTGGAGCGCCTTTGATAACCGTTTGCAACCGGCGTGGCTTCACGAGACCGCGAAAGGTGTCCTCAGGTATCCCGGACCAGCTGGACAGAAGGACATCTTGGAGTTCGGCAAAGTGGCAAGGTACTGGCGTGGAATGGCGAATTCTACGTTCTACCGCATCCCACAAATGTTCGACGGGTTTGATGTCGGTGAAATTTTGCAGCCAGGAGAGCACATTAAATGCTTGGACATGGTCCTCGAAACATTCCTGCATAGTGTGAGCCTTGTTCCACGGAGCGGTGTCTTGTTGAAAGAGTCCGGTGCAATCTGGATACACGGTCACCGCATAGGGCAAAACTTAGTCGGAAACAATGCAGTAGAGTGTGTTCAATGGGGATGACGGAACCCAGTGATGTCCATGAAAACATCCCCCAAACCATACCACCACCTACCCGTTGTCTTCCAACAGTGTGGTCTGGTTGCAGTTGTTAACTTTCTCGTCGGCGAATACACATAGTCCATTGGCATGATGGAGCAGGAATCTTGATTCATTAGATCAGGCGACTCTTTTCCAGTCGTCCAATGTACAGGAACGGTGTTTCCGTGCACACTGTAAGCAGAGGTGTCGATGATGGCCGCTCAACTTGGGCACATGAATAGATCGCCTACTCTGTTGGTCTATCTGCAAGAGCATCCGCTGGATGGCGTGCTCGGAAACATTTCTTTTGGGCAACCTGGCCCGCCTTCCTAGCGCTGCAAATCATCCTCCTTCAAACTCTGTTAGGTCCTTCCCTTTCTCCATTGCAGACTTCCTACTGATGAACTGGTAGACACTATATATGCTGTCCCGATCGGTAATGTCATTCCTAAGTGCTGTGTGATGCGTCCACTCGTGGAGACAGGGGTGGCTGCAATGCTTTGCCTCCCGGGTGTAATTAGCAACGAATAGTTTCTCAGCTTAGCGGTCCTTGCATGAAACAATGTTGACCTAATGCATATGTGTTAGATTGTCCTGTGGGTTGCATAGTAATTATAATCCCCATCCTCCCACACTCGGGGGAAAAGGCTCGAGATCAAATCCCGTTAATGATGCGATGAATATTTCTGGAATATTTCTTCACGTGACTGAATTAGTTTGTCTCAGACGAGGTTTGCATGGTTTTCCCCTCCAAAATTCGGGTCTTTTGTCAAATAACATGCAAACTTACTGAAAGATGCACACAATTACAAACACAATATACTGTACTGATATCTCATATTTGTTTTTAACTTAATACACACACACACCCTAATCATGTTTGAAACAACACTGATTTGGCTTTTATCCATTTGTATTCGACAAGGAAAAAAAAATCAAAAGCAGTAATTTAATAAAAGAATGTCTTATGAAGTCTTGTCTGTATTCGCAATGTTTCTCACTCAGGAAGCATATCTATTTCTACTACATAACGAAGAGAAAGTTGATAAATTAAATTAATAAAATTTTCTTTTATATACAAGGGCGGTTACATAGGGTCAGAGGAGTTTATAAAATAGAGAGAATAGAACATCAACGTAGTCAGCAATGTATGACCTGTAACTACGAGCAACTGAAACGCGTGTACTACTGTACCCCAGCATTTGATCATTCGGATAGTGAGGCTGCACCTCTTGCACATGAGTAACGCCGGCGCCAGTTCTGTCATGACAAGTATCATGACTATAGACTGATCGATAAATATACTAAACTATTACCCTTCAGTTCAGTTAATATACTGTATTAATTACATCAGTTGAAATGGAGCTCTTCTCTGCAATGAGATGAAACGAACATTGTATTGTATTGTATGCTCATGTCGCTAGGTGGCTCCCAAACATAAGTTTATCTCCACCTGTGTACTCTGTTAGCAAAAGAAACTCAGTATTCAAACCCAAACAGTGTAAATGTGTATGTGTTGTAATGTGAAGTCAGGTCACTTTTCCACCAGGGGGAGAAGGGCAGCCACCACGTGAGCAAATGCAACTCGGAGCTCATCCCTGGCACGTAAAGCCAGACCTGGGTATAATAAATCTGTCAGTGCAATCCAGCACTGTAATCCCGCACCCAACAGTAGTAGTGCAAGGCTGATGGGTGCCAGCAATCCCGCCCCCAGGCTGCCCAGACCTGGGAGCGGGATTGCTGATTTTATTATTTTTATTTATTTTTTAAATAAATAAAAATAATAAAATAAAATTAATAAACAATTTAAAAAATAAAATAAATAAATAAACAATTTAAAAAACTAAAATAAATAAATAACAATAAGAAAAAAAAATATCCCACGCAGGGAAATATAATCCCACATCAGCAAACTTAGCTGGTACTAGCAAAAAAAACAAAAAAAAAAAAAAAACTCAGTACTGTACTGCTATCGAACAAACTTTAAACATCAGTTTTTATTGACAATGAGTCATAAAAACAGACTTAATGAATATTACAGTCAATGAAGACAATCGCCTTCTTTTCATGAACACCAATCTGGCAAACTCCTGTAAAGCCATGAACTTAACTGATTTTAAACAAACATATTCACAACCTCTTTCCAAATTTGGAATTACCTCCTTCAATTTTTGTCTACTGTATATTCCTCATACAAGGAACAATCATACAACACATGGTCTCAAGACTCAGTCAAAATACACCTGCAATATGGCTGATCTGCCAAATCAAATTTAAACAGTTTGAAGTTAAAGGATCCATGATCCGTTAATAAATAAAACCACTTGTTCAGTTTATTATCAATATTGAATAAATAATCTAGTTACTTCACCTGTGGTACTTAAATTCCAACGTTCTTACCATAAGTCAAGTAATCTCTTAAATATATTACTCTTTTCCTTTTTAATATCTCCAGTACAATCATAAGATAAACCCATAAACGATATTTGTCTACCTTTCCTTATAAAATAACAAATGACCGAAATACAGTACAACATACAGATCCAAGGGCAAAGCCCCGGCAATAACCTGAATAGCATTGGTTGATACCGTTTTACAAACTCTTAATATTGTCATTAACATAACTCTTTGAAGAGAAATTAATTTTTGACGAAACTTAACATTTTCTGTGCATTTATACCAGATAGACGCAGCATAAGGAACAATAGGTAAAAAGATAGCTTTATAATATACACTGAGAACACGCTTTCCAAGCCCCCAATCCGACCTAGTAATACGAATTATAGAGGCAGTAAACTTTTTTACATTGGAACTTAAGTAATCCAAGTGTGCAAAAAAAAAAAAAAAAAAAAAAAAATTTGTCATCTAAAATATTCTAAATACTTCACCCTAGAAACCAAAGGTATCTGTTTATTGTTAATTAACAATCGCGGCGGTCTGTCAAAATTCAACTTCCCCTTCATTAGCATCATGACTGTTTTATTTTCAGAAATTTTGAGCTTATGAAAAGCAGCCCATGTTTCACGGTTATTCACTATAACTTGAAATCAGTCTTCTAGAACCTGCCTGCCTGGATTTTGTGGTTAACCAGACACCTCACTTTGTGGTTAACCAGACACCTCACTTTGTGGAAGTGTCTGGTCAACCACTGCTTTAGAACCAGATTCCAGAACACAGGCCCTAGTACTGATGCTTGTGGGCAACCCCTGTTAATAACTGAGTAATTTGCTTTTACAAATTTATTCCATTTAATTTTCTTATAATTGAATCTCTTAACTTGACACAAGTTAACCTTAATATTAAATCTAATAGCTCGGTGATCACTATTAGTACAGTCCGTTAAAACATCCCAATTATAAACTCTTCTAGCAAACCGCTGAGAAGCAATAGTTACATCTATATTTGAACAGCCATGTATATTATCAAATGTACAAACTCTACCTGGCAAGTTCAGTACATTTAACTTATAACCTAACTGAAATTCTTCAAAACAGAGACCCCTACTATCCACAGTAGAACTATACCATAATTTAGATTTAGCATTAGTATCTATAGCTATAATCAGATTACTGTTACCAATACTGGCCATCAAGTTCACCAAATATATTGAAGTGACTCATCAATATCATGATTTGGAGGATAATAAACTGAAGCCAAATAAAAGGATATAACTCCCATATTAATATAAACACAAGTAGCACATTGAGTACATATGCCAGTTAACACAGTCACCTCTAAATCTCTCCATCACAGCTCTTGACCTATGTCCATTTAATTGTAACATAGAGATCATAACATTACTACTATTAGAAACACCAGATTGATTAACATTGTGTCCACTAGCCATTAACAACCCTCGTACTTGCTAACTCCAACGCTCTGACATATTTAGGACAATTAGGATCTCTTACTGAATGCTGACACTCTCTACCTCTCCGTTTACAGTTTATAGAATTTGGAGGCAAATCCTTGTGTTGGCAATCAACAAAGACATGACCCCCTTGTCCACAATGTGCACAGGTCACAGATTTATGTGTACAGTAATTAGCAGAATGACCGTAATCAAGACATTTGAAACACCTATTTAAAACAGTAAATTTTCTAAATTTATGTGAGGAATATCCAATGTAAATTCTGTCGTTCTCTAACAGGTGTCTATATAAATTTCGTTCAAAACCGATCACCCAATTAGTAAATTTAACCTTAGCTCCGGAATTGAATCTGAAAGTAACTCCGTTGTTAACCTCTTCCTCAGTGAAACCAAAATCCTTTAAATTCTTATAGAACAAATCATTAACAATGTCTTCCTTTGAAATATCCTTGGGCACATCATACACAAGCAACGTATTGGTAAGCTTCAGCTTATCACACTTTATACTCTTTCCCGAAATAATTTCAGATTCAATAATTCTGTTTAAATCATTAGAATTGGTAGTTTCAGTTAAAACACCTTTATTTCTTACTTTAATATCTTTCAGATCCTCTTTCAAAGTACAGTATTCACCACTACATTTTTTACCTCTTGACTTGTAGCAAAATTAGCATCATTCTCAGGTCTCAAAATTATGGCATTGTCTTGTTTCACACCAGTCTTCTTTCCCCCCTTCTTACTTCCTTAGCCTTAGAACCTTGTACAAAGTTTTGTTCTACCGGTTCCTCATGTACGCCATGCACTTTAACCTTATCTGCATACGACATTTGTTGATTGAACTGCAGGTTCTGCTCACCCCCAAACACAAATGGCTGCGCGTAATGCTCACCGTAATGATACTCACTTACTCTACCCCTGACCTTATCTGCGTAAGTTCCATGCTGCTCCACTGCATTAGATAAAAACAGGTTGCCATCAAAATGTGTAACACGTACTTCCATTTCTTCTACTTTTGTTTTCAACCTTTCATTGTCAATAAATAGTGCAGTTGATATTATCTCCATATCCACCCATACATCCAGTAAAAAGTTGGTCGCCGCCTTAGTAACCTTATTATTTTCACCAGTCATGTAATCTATTAATTTTTTCTCCAATTTTTTCTTGGTCATAAACTCATATATTGTAGATACATCAGAATAACTCTCTCTCTCTCTCTCTCTCTCTCGCTCATTAGTGCCTGTACTTCTCCCTGATTCCAAGAAAAAAACTGTCAATATCAGTCATGATATCTTCTGACTGAATATCCGCAAAATCCGTAATCCTAACATTAAACACTTGACAGATCAGAAACCACGTCGACATCCTATTCCTCAAACTGCACCCTTTGTTCAGTATTGCGAATTACATTAAGTGAGTCTGTGTAAGAGAGCCAGCATTTCCAGCAACTGCAGAATGCGTATTCTCACTAGAAGCACTCTTTCCACCATCACTACTTGCTGTATTACTTGTCTTGACATTTTTACCCTTGACTGTTTTATCAATAACCTTCTTTACAGGATTAATGTTATACAGCCTAGAAACACTTGAAGGAAGGGGATGGGAAGTACCAAATATGAAACTCTGATGACCACTGGTTTATATACAAACAATTTACAAAAATATATAGTGCAATAGGGTCTTAGCCGCCGATCTGCCTAAAACCATACGATAAACAGTTCATAATACTCAGGAATCATTTTACATCAGTAAACAGTCACATGTCTGTTTCTTTTACTTAATTCCTTAACCTCACTGGTCACCCACTTGAGTTTCTTTTGCGAAACGTTTCCACTGGAACAAATGTATTGGTAGCTTCCAGAATAAATCCCTTAAATACTTCTCATAATGAACTTGTATCCAGGTCGACTGGAGGCTGGAATTACCCTTTGTAGTATTGAGAACAAAGTCCATTGTTAAGTTGAAAATGTCATGAAACGTTTTCTTTTATTTGAAACTTAACTAGTTTATTTGAAAAATAAACCAGTGGTCATGTTTTGGCGAATATCGATATAGCAACGTTCGAAGAGGATAATGCCCATTCACATACTCCAACATTAGCCGATTGGCTCTTCAAAATGTAAATGTTCTCTATGGCCTGGTCCTAGCATGTAGCACAGTGGTTATAATTACTGTCCTCCCAAAACAGGGTGGAAAGATGCCCACTTGGAATCCCGTTAATGACGCGAGGAAATTTTATGGGCTTTTGTCACTCCGTTGCGGAGTTAGTCGGTCTCAGCTGAGGACCAGAGGTTTTTCCCTTCAGGAACCTCAGGTTTTTTCCCAGTAAGACAGGGACACTGCGCAGAGAACACACAGTTTTTGGGTGGATGAAGTTGTTCTAGGATAACCCTAATGCGACTTCTTTTTGTGCTGTTAAGATCACCAGATCAGTCACCAATCAGACGTGCCTGGGACAAACTGTAAACCACTTGATCTCCAATTCGTTTCCTCAGTTATGAGATAAAGTTAAACAGGTAGAATGATATACCACAATCTGATATTCAATACTTCTTCGATCGAATGCACGCCATCATCATTTGTATTCAACCATGTATAGTTCACACTCACTATTAATTTCAACGATGTAAACTTTTTCAATGATTTTTCAAATAAACTTATTTTAATCATATATTCCCTCTGTCAAAACTGGCCAAGATTGATCACTCTTTCATGATGTTTCAGTTTCTATTTCCTTTTGCGCATACACAATTTAAAGTTTACAATAAATTATCAATACAAATGTTAATCGTATTTAGCAGTCACGGGATTGAACCTCGGCCTCGCAAAGAGCGCGTGCTACTGCATTCACGCTCCTGATCACTCGGCTACTAACGTCAGGTCTATAATTCATAATCTAAGCTTAAAAAGTTGGATGAATTTGTTTGTAGTGATTTATTAGAAGATAGACCACAAAAAAAAAAAAAACCAAAAAAAAAAAAAAAAAAACAATGAAACACACATTTATAACAACTGTACTTGGATTTCAGTGAAGTTTTTGATACTGTTCTATGCGAATGGTTGCTCTACTAATTGAAGCAGTGTGGTACCAGAGACAAGTTACTGCTGTAGATAAAGGGACGCTGAGCAGCAGGAGTGGTTATTAATAGTCACTGCTCTTCATGGACAAAATTATGAGTAGGGCACTTAGGGTTAGGCCCGTTACTATTAATATTTATTAATGACACTGATGTAGGCATATTAAGTTTAATTCCGAATACAAAGGTAGTCGCGGAGGGGGGGGGGGGGTTAATGACAGTAATTTGAGTATGTGTGGTAAGTGTCAAAGTGTTATTCTGTTAATGGCATGCACATTGGTCTATTTGCTGGAGGAAAAACTGGAACTTCTGGGAGATAAAACTGCCTGAGATCGACTAACTTATCGAAGTTGTGAAAAAAGGCATATTGTCGATGTATTTGACCCTAGGCTTTTTCCGCCCGGTGTTGGATGATTTATATCCATTTGCTACCCGCTAGGATAATCTGAATATGCCACCAAAAATACCGAAATAAGATATGCAAATAAACTGGAAAATCGGCATTTAAAAATGAAGTTTTCGCATTATAAATGCAATGTACTGCATTTTGGTGACAGTAAAGCCAGAATAACAAGCTATTTGGTTGGTACCAAACTCAAAGTAGTGGAGAATGAAACACAGCTAGCGGTAATTACAATGACACGAAGTTCTCTGCACGGTGCAGACAAGCTGCTAGGACAGCTTGTGCATTTTTGTCAATGATATACAGTAATTTTACAGCAAGATCGTCAGAGGCGATTAGGTAATTATGTAAGACAATGGTTAGGCTGCATCTTGAGTACTGCATTAGAAGTTTGGACGCCTCAATTTAGAAAGGATGTAAATCTTTTGGAATTGTTACCAAATAAGTACTCTAACATCATGGAATATTGCATGCAGCATATGGAAACCAGTGAGCGAGGCTATTGCCTTGCTCCCTGTTTTCGGCATTTGAGAAGGTCATCGCTGGACGTGTTTTGATTGCCTACACTAATAAAGGACTTTCGTCTCCTGTGCAATATGGATTTACATCAGGCAAAGGTGCAATTGCTTCTCTTCTAACATCACAGATGGAGACAATTAAATACTTGTTTGGCCTCTTTGTGTACTTCAAAGGGCCTTTGACACCTTTTGGTGGCAAAGTGCCCTGGAAAGGTTCTGTAGGCCGAAGCGTCAAGCCCAATATACAGTCTTTTGTCAAGTTATTTCTCATATCATTCCATAAACATCAAGAGTAGATCTGTACAGGTCTCCAGAAATGTTTCGCGAGGATGTCCACAGGGGTCAATTTTGGAATCTTGTATTTGACTTTTGGCTTAACATATTTGAAGCGATCACCATGATCGCATATGCAGATGACCTTACTATTCTTGTGCAGGGAAACTAAAGGACATCTTTGGAGGTTACAGCCAATCACATACTGCAGGAACTTTCCACTTGGTCTGAAATACATGAATTTCAGGTTTATCCTACAACAACATCTAAAATATTTTAGATGTTGTTGTAGGATAAACTAAACAGGGGCATTCTCTATTGGTCAAGTATCGGGGACGGTCCATTAAGTATAATTCTACAGCTAAGTATTTAGGCATCTATCTTGATACCTTAGGCCAGAGCTGCATTAACACAATGGCCAAACAGAGGACCTCATTTCCAGTGTAAACATTTTCCAAAGTAGTGATAAAAATTTCTAATAATAATAAACCAATTAAAAGTGTAATAAAAGCATTCTTAAACTTTAGCATTAGCAAAGGCACATGATGCAAGAAAGCAAGCTTACATAGCATCAGCCAAAAAAAAAAAAAAAAAAAAAAACCATTATTTCACCCATCCATTCACTCCAAATGTTTGTCAAGTTCTGCCTTGATTCTGTTTAAGCTATCAACTTCTACAACGACAGATGGAAGTTGGTTCCAGCAATGAGCCACCCGCTGGCTAAAGGCAAACTTCCACACATCTATGCTACAACTGTTTTTCCTCAATTTAAATTTATGCCCTCTCAGGCGATTATTCTGAGCAAGAGAAAGAATCCTATCAGCATTAAACATGTTCAAACCATTCAAGGCTTTATACACCTCAATCAGATCACCTTGCAGGTGCCTAGTCTCCAGACACTGTAATTTGCAAAACTTAAGCCTTTCTTCGTAAGAGCAACCCTTTGTTCCATTCACCAATCTTCTTGACCTTCTCTGTACTTGTTCCAACAGCTATACATCCTTCTTAAAATGAGGCCTCCAGACCTGTATACAGTACTCAAGGTGTGGCCTGACCATTGCCTTATACAAGGGGATAATCACCTCCTTATCCCTGCTAGAAACATTTCTATATATCATCAGAAAACTTCATATCTGCTTGCACAATTACCCCCAGGTCCTTTTCATTCTCTACCACTGTCACCGTAGTACCACAGAGTTGATACGTTACTCTGGGGTTACTGCTTCCCATATGTAGTACTTTACATTTGTCAATGTTAAACTTCATTTGCCACCTCTCAGCTCATCTGCTCAACTTTTCTAGATCCTGTTGCAGCAGCGTACTGTCATTAACACCCCTGTCAACCTTCGTATCATCTGCAAACTTGAATATTAAGTCTGATATACCATCATCTATATCATTTATAAATACAGAAAACAACAGTGGACCCAACACTGAACCCTGAGGGACTCCACTAATAACATTAGTCCACGAGGAGCTGTCTCCATTGATTACCACTCTCTGTCTTCTCCCACTCAACTATCCCTTTATCCACAGAAGCATTTTGCCTCCAATGCCACACTGCTCCAATTTGTGCAGTGGTCTTCCATGTGCAACTGTATCAAAAGCCTTTCTAAGATCCAAATATATGATATCAAAGTTATTCTTTGCATACAGTTCCTTTATGACTACATTATAGTATCCAATCAAATTGGTCAGACAAGACTTCTCCTTAAGAAACCCATGCTGTGTCCGAGCTATAACTGAAGTCTTGTCTAGATGATCCTGCAACGCTTCTTTGACCACTGCCTCCATTAATTTCCCTGGAACAGAAGTTAAACTAACAGGTCTGTAATTACCTGTCTCCCTTTGATCCTCCTTTATGGATTGGGGTGACATTTGCACATCTCCAGTCCACGGGTACCTACCCTGAGTTCAGGGAAGCTCTCATAATTATGGCTAAGGATTTGCTTACTTCCTTTACAACCTCCTTTAATATAACTGGATAGATTCCATCCACCCCAGATGCGTTTCTTATGTTTATCTTCAACAATTTCTCCTCCACTTTACTCTCCGTTATTACAAGATTATCTAGCTTTCTGCCAGAGTTTAATACACCTCTGGCATTCCCCTTCCTGAATAACTCATGTGTGAATGTAGATGCAAAATATTCATTTAGTTTGTTAGCCACCTGAGCAGGATCATCAACAGTTGAACCATCGATATCAAGTGGACCAATCTAATTCATCCCCTTCCTTCTAGAGTTTACATAAGTAAAGAACTCTTTGCTGTTTTTTTGTATCCTTTGCCAAAGATTTCTCGTAATCTGCTTTCGCCTGCCTAACTTCCTTTGTAACTTGGTTACAAACCAGCTTATATCTATCATAGGCTTTTGTGAACCTGTAATTTTATATGTATCCCATGCATTTTTCTTCTGTTGCATGTCTAATTAGTTCATCTGACATCCACTTAGGCCTAAATGTTGAACAATATTTCTTAGTTTGTAGGAAAAGCCTAGTAGCTTCCACAATTAATTCTTTGAATGCTTCCCATTTTGAATTTGCTGTTAGTAACATCATCAGTTGGTCCCACCGTATAAAATTTAAGTACCGTCTCAGAGCACTGTAGTCATCTTTCCGAAAGCAAAAATCCATCCCTTTACCCTTGATGGTAGTTACCTCTTTAAGTAAATCCCACTCAAGCACACTGTGATCACTGCCATCCAGTGGTTCCTTTATTTGCAGACTCTTAATGCATGAAGAATCACTACTGATAATCAGATCGAGTATTATTCCCTCTGGTTGCCTCCCAAACATGCTGCTGTAGAAAACAATCATCCAATAAATCCACAAAAGCCTTGCTAGTGTGTGAGTGACCAACCCACAAATTCCAGTCCATCTCTGGGAAATTAAAATCCCCCATTATGACACTCTGATTTACTGGCCCACTCTATTTCTCTGCACAATTGCTCATTATACTCATCAGATTCATTAGGCCTAACACACACCTACTCTAATTTTTCTTTTCCCAGTGCTTATGTCACACCAAACAGATTCAACATTGCATTGTCCATCAACATCAATTGGATGCCCTTCCTTAGATTCTGTTTCTTAACTAACAGCATTACCCCTCCTGTCCTATCCTTTCTGTACAGATTGTACTCCCCAAATTCCAATTCTGCACTGCTTTTTTGTGACACCACATCTCTGATGTCCCAAAAATATCTGCCTTTGATGTCTTGACTAGCACTTCAAGCTCATCGAATTAATTAACTATACTCCTAGCACTGGTGTACATGAATCTGTGTTAGGGTAACTAAGCCCATGTATTTACTCGTTCCACTACGACTTCCAGCAATCCTGAAAATCCCCATTGCCTTGCTTTCCAGGCTGCTGCTCAATTGCATTTCAATAGCAGTGCAAGAATCACGTCCAACTCTGCCAGCGGCTACCGTTAATCTATTAGTCCGTGTATTCCCCCAAGCTAGCAGTTTTTCCTACCCACCTAACTCTGCCTCGATAGCATCAGCAAATATTCTTGCACCCTATTTAAGTGTATCCCATCCCTGTAGAAGCAGTCTCTCCTGTTAACAAGCACAGACCAGGCTGAGAAAAAATCTACTCCTTGAGCCTTGCACAATCTCTCCAGGGCCGATTTTTTGTTTGTTTTTTTAGGAGCATTAGCAATTAAGGCCATATTGCTCTGGGGATATGCGGTGGTCATTTCCTGACCTTTCCGCATCCTCTGTATTTGGTGGTCACTGGCTCGAACCCCAGTCTAATCTACGCACTGCTGCTTCTGCCCACCTGGCTATGGAGGTGCCTTGAGCACCGAATTGATCGACAAGGCTCTCATCAGATACTCTCTCCTATCGTGTCTGGGCAGAACTGCACACTTTGAAATTCAACACTAACTCACAGCTTTTTTTCAGCATTGACTTGTACTTGTTAAATAATTCCGCGTCTCCGACTCTTAATATCATTAGTGCCAACGTGTACAATATCACTCTTTGTGCCCTTAAAAGATATCTGCTCAATGTCATCAACCTTTGCCGCTGGTCCTGTTCCACCTATCCTTTTTGCAATATGTTCCCTGTTTCCCTTACAATAGTGACCGACAACTACTATATTCTGCGGGACCAGCACACGGTTTGCTATACACTGCTGCTTCTGCCCACGGAGGCGCCTCCAGCACCGAATTGATCGAGAAGGCTCTCATCAGATACTCCCTCCTCTTTTTTTTTTTTGTAGTTGTTGGCGCATCGGCTTCTGTGGCCATAATGCACCTCCAAGGTTTTTGCAGTACTTTAATCCAAGCCTGAGGCGGGATTCGAACCCGCAACCTTTGGGTTGCCAGGCAGGCACTTTACCCACCCAGCTAGTCCCGTCGGCCTCCCTCCTATCGTGTCTGGGCAGAACTGCAGACACTTTGAAATTCAACCCTAACTCATGGTTTTTTTTCAGCAGTGATTTGTACTTGTTAAGTAATTCCGCCGGTCTCCTACTCTTAATATCATTAGTGCCAATGTGTACAATATCACCCCTTGTGCCCTTAAAAGATATCTACTCTACGTCATCAACCTATGCCCCCGGTCCTATTCCACCTATCCTTTTTGCACAATATGTTCCCCGTTTCCCTGACAATAGTCGCCGACAACTACTATATCCTGTGGGACCAGCACATGTGGGCAGCTGAGAGCTTGATGGGCCCCTCAATTTAAATCTTTCGAGGGCATCCACTGTCCTTCAAGCTCTCATATAAGCACATAACAATGCTGAGTTAGTGCTCCACACTCCTTACATCGCACGCACACAAAGACATTCCCCTTGGCAATATCATGTCCCGTTTCTGATTGCTCCACAAACATAACTTTGAAGGGTTTAAATATTATTTTTGTACCTTTTTATTGTATAATAAATAAAAAAGTTTCAATTAAAATTGGTTTTATTAAAAAACAAAACATTTTTGACTTCTTAGTTTACTTTTTATCAAGGAGTTATTTACAACAAATATAAAAACTTATGTAGTATTTGTATTTATAGGTATGTGTGTAAAGGGGCCTCAAATTTAAATATGGCTTTTTTCCTCATGTAATAATAGTTTTAATCAATTCTAGGAAGATTGCCACTAGTAACCAGAAAGGAGTGGGATCTGAGAGATCTATTATTACTTGGTGTGCTGGTGCTTGGAACTATAGCACTACTAAGTCTGCTGTGATTAAATAGTTGTTACAGGGCAAACATGCTGCCCTCCAGATGATGTCTAGAGCATGTAGGTCTACATCTACTGTGGCCTTACAGTTTCTGTCAGAAAACTTCTGGTACATTATGAGATTCAGTATAGATACATGAATTATCACATGAAAAAAGCAGACCATTTCCTCGGAAGATGTGCAGCTTAATTTGAGTGTTTCTTTGGCTCCTGAAAGGAAAAGACCGCGTTCCATCCAGGGTTGTAGTGGAGGGCATACCTTCTGGATTTTTTTAAGTTGATCAGCATATACCTTCTGGTTTTTGAAAAACTTAGAAAAAACAAATATTAAAATATTTACCGAAAATTAAAAATTAAATTTATTAGAATTTGATTACTAGGCAATACTTAGTTTTATTTTTAATATATGTGCTGTATATATACACTGTGCTGCCACTTTATTACAGCCTTCAAAACAGCCTGACTTTGCCTAGGCATGGATTGAACAAGATGCTGAAAACGTGCAGGAATGGAGTACCATGCAGACATGATGTCACGTAGTTCCTTGAGATTCGACGGAGGTGTAGGCTTGCAGCAAACAGCCCTTTCCAGCTCATCCCAAAGATGTTCAATAGGATTGAGATCCATGGTAGGAGTATTGCAGCAAAGAAAAGTCATTGTCATGTTCCTGGAACCATTCCATAGTGATTCGGGCTTTGTGCACTGGGGCATTATCCTGCTGAAAGTAACCATCTGACTGATAAACTGTCGACACGAATGGATGCACTTGGTCAGCAATAATGTGGCATTCAGATGTGAATCTATGGGCATCAATTGACCCAACGTGTGCCAAGAAAACATTCCCCACACCATAACACTGCCCCCACCACCTTGCACAGTAGTCCTCAGACATGACGGGTCCATGGATTCATGTTGTTTTCGCGAAATTCTGAGCCTTTCGTCAACATGATGCACCCGGAACTTCGACTCGTTAGACCAAGCAACTGTTTTCCAATCCTCGATGGTTGGTTTAGTGTTTAACGGCGCATTGGCAACTAAGGCCATAATGCGCCAAGTTTAAATTAAAGCTGATACAAATAAGGTATGGCTTTTATATTTGAACATGCTTCACACTTAAAAAGATTTGAAGGGTGATGCGTCAGCAATGACAAACCTTTTCTGGTACAAAGTGACAAAGATAAACTAAAATAAAGAGTAACTTTCAAATGCCATGGGAAAAACATTACTAAAATCATTAGATAGTTTTTATTAATATTATAAATAGCTAACATTACTTGGAAGTTTCTAATGAGAACTTTGTTACTGTATAATCTTGCACAATTACACTTAAGTGTTCACTGCTAGATGTGAACCATAAAACAAATTTGTCTTCAAATAAAAAATGAATGAGTGGATAACACTGACTTGTGTCTGTGTGCTGGCACAATTTCTTAAGTGGGCCTCTCATGGCATACATGTCATTGGTTTACCATCTTTGATTTAGGAATTTGTACACTCTAAAAGACTACAGAACACTGAGCTAAATGGATATCTTTCATATTCCAGCAAGCCAATGGCAATTAAATAATAATAATCCTTCAAAACACCTATTTATAAATTACATGTGAAGGGAGAGGGAATATCCCTTGTCTGTATCATGTGTTATATTATATTTGCAAGGTAATCAATCAGAAAACTTGCTCATATGGTTGCATGTAGAAATATAGATATAAGGTTTGCAATTAAGTTCCAGAACTGAATCCAGATGTTAGAATAAATTAGCTTTTAATGTTTTTCAAAGTAACTGATTTTGAGCAGCAGCCACACACTTGTGAAATCATTTGCAGAACCACTGAAAAGATTTTTAAACACATTTGAAATGCCTGTCAAATCATCAGGATTTCAGAATGGACTTGTTTCAATGGTAACAAGTTGTTTTTTTTTTTTAGTGGGGGGGGGGATAAAGCCCTACAATATCATGCTTTGGCAAACACTCCTTGATAATCAGTGCTGAATGCAGACTACACATTATTATGCAACAGGAACCATCTCCTCTTTTCTCAAAACCTTTCAAAAATTGGTCACAGTACTCCTTATTCAATATCTAACCTAGTGGAACAAATTCTTTGTGAATGGTCAATTCCTTTGCTACTGAAGAAAGTGTTCAATGTTGCTTTTGGTTTCTGATTTTTTAAAATTAAATTTTCTGTGTTGTGGAGAGCATGCTGATATCCATTCAATGCTTTGTTTTGTTGTTTGTGGATTGCATTTGAAATACTACAACTTCTCTTTCAACTGAATTGAACAAAAGAGAATCTTCTGTTAATGCAAAGTTGCTCTTTATTTAAAGTCTTTTGATGATTAGGCACAACCAAGGCACAGACTTTTTTAATTGTTTCCAGAGTTTGAATATCCACAGTGCTCATCATCTTCCATACCCTAGCAACCATCTTGAAATGTTGCAAACCAGTGAACAACACTCATGGAAGATAATAATATCGTTACTATACAGCACTAATAATTCATAGGTTTCAGCCACACAACTTGAAACAAAATTTAATGCTAGTTTTTTGTCCCATCAATTAACATAACTAAAATGCCTTGAATGCGGCATCTCTAACATGACTGTGTGTGAACAACTTATAATACCCAAATTACCTTGAAGATGGAAGCAGTCACATAAGGCCAAATAATGCAGGGAAGCAGACTTTTTCTGTATCTGACAAAAAATAAAATAATATTTGTACTATTCCCATTTCTCTCAAGGTAACCATCCAATTCTACTGTGAATTCAGTCAGGCTCACTGCCTGTCATGTTAGGAGGCAATTATTTTAGTATTTGACAGCCCACTGGTGAACCTGCATCACCTATAAGTGAGCTTCATGGGAACTAGTCTTCTGTTATTCTCTGAGATTTTATATTGGTGTCCCTTGGTTTCCATCTGACCTACGAGGAAGAACAGACCTTCCTTGTTAATTTTACTTGACCATTACAAACCTCAATCAGATCTCCACTTAGATATCTATTTGGTTTTAGTATTAGTAGTGGCAAATGATGCAAAGCAAGCAAGCTTATACAGGGTGTTTCAAAAGTGATGCTCAATAATTTAAAGGTGAACTGTACAGACTACAATATGCAAAAAAAAAAAAAAAAAGCCTAGTAAACATGGATCCTTAAGTGAATTGTTTTCGAGATATTGCACATTTCTAGTTGGGATCCACCACTGACAAGGTGAACTGTACAGAGTTGGGATCTACCACTGACTTGTTTGTGTAGGTTAGGTTAAGCTCATTCTCTCCCTTTCCCCTCTCTCAATGCTCTGAGACGTAGCAGGCATACAACTACTTGTCAAAGGATAGTCACATGGAAAGAGGTTACAGCAACGAAGGGTAGGCGGACATGCACTTCATGTATGGTAAAGTCAACGGCAGTGCAATCGAGGCTGCACGTTTGTACCAAGAAGCATTTCCCAAGCCGAAGGCAACCCAACAGGTGCACATTCATCAG
Source organism: Mastigoproctus giganteus (assembly GCF_048544385.1). Lineage (NCBI taxonomy): Eukaryota > Metazoa > Arthropoda > Arachnida > Uropygi > Thelyphonidae > Mastigoproctus > Mastigoproctus giganteus. The sequence continues at coordinate 45,860,911 of NC_143581.1, read as the reverse complement.
AGTACATCAACGCCTTAGAGAACATGGTCGCTTTGCACATGGAGTACGAGCAGATAGGATCAGAAGCATCACACCTGACATTGAGGAAAGGGTGTTAGAAAGAATATCCTGTAACATGTAACATCTGTAAAATCCTGTGGTGTTGTAACCAAAAATTAAAAATGTAATGTATTATCTTATGTTTAATAAAACCACCCTCAGCAAAGGATTCACAGCTTTTTGCTAAACTAGTGCTCCCATAGTCAGTGGCGGATGTTAACAGAAAATGTGCATTATCTCGAAAATAGTTCATTTGAAGCCAGATGTTCACTGGGACCTTTTTGCTTATTTTAGTTTGTACTTTTCACTTTTAAATTATTGACAACGATTTTTGAAACACCCTGTATAGCATCATCAAAAAAAAAAAAATCACTTATCCATTCCCTCTAATGGTTTGTCTAGTTCTTCCTCAAATTTATTTAAGTTGGAATAAATGATTCCAACAAAAGATGGAAGTTGGTTCCAGAAATCAACCACACCTATATCTATTCTGCAATCATCCTTCCTCAATTTGAATTTATATCCCCTCATGTGCTTAGTCTGAGCAAAGAATCCCATCAGCATTGAGCTTGCTCAATCCATTCAAAGCCTTAAACATCTCAATCAGATCACCTCACAGGTACTTAGTCTAGAGATGCTGCAATTTACCAAACTGAAGCCTTTCTAGGTAAGAGCACACTTTTGTTACATTCACCAATCTTGTTGCCATTCTCTGTACCTGTTCTAGTAGCTCTACATCCTTCCTAAAATGAGGTCTCCAGACCTATATGCAGTACTCAAGATGTGGCCTAACCATTGCCTTATACAATGTAATAATCATCTCCTTATTCCTGATAGCAAAATTCCTGTATATCATTAACAAAATCCCATGGGCTGTCCTGGCAGCCTGTCAGCACTGCTTACAGAACTTCATCTGACTACAATTACCCCACATCTTTTTCCTTTTCCAATACCCTGAGTGTAACACCACAAAGTTGGTATGTTACTCTTGGGTTACCACTGCCCATATGCAGTACTTTGCATTTGTCAATGTTAAACTTCAACTGCCATTTCTCAGCCCATCTGCCTAATTTTCTAGCTCCTGTTGCAGTAGCATGATGTCATTAAATACCTGCCGACCTTTTTTGTATCATCTACAAACTTGACCATTAAGCTTGATATGCCTTCATCAATATCATTTATATAGAGAACAATGATAGATCCAACAGCGAATCCTGGGGGACTCAACTAATAACATTAGTCCATGAAGAGCAGTGTCCACTGATTACCAATCCATCTTCTAACGCTCAGCCATCCCTTTATCCATAGCAGTAAACTTGCCCTTAATGCCAACACTGCCAATTTATACAGCAGTGTTATGTGCAACAGTATCAAAGGGTTCCCCAAAACCCAAGTATAGGATATCATAATTACTTTTTTGCATCCAGTTCCTTTGTGACTGCATCATAGTATCCAATCAAATTGGCCAGACAAGATTTTCTCTTCACAACCCCATGTTGTGTGTGAAGTATAACTGCACTCCTGTCTAGATGGTTCTGCATTATTTCTTTAACCAGAGACTCCATTATTTTCCCTGAAACACAAGTTAAGCTACCAGGTTTTTAATTGCTCATGTCACCCTTTGATCCTCCTTTGTGAATTGAGGATACATTCATGTATCTCCAGTTCACAGGGACTTGCCCTGAATGCAAAGATGCTCTCTTAATAATGACTAATGGTTTGTTTACCTCCTTAGCTGCCTCCCTTAATATAACTGGATAGATTCCATCCTTTTGTCAAACCTTGTATTTGTAAAAAGTAAACAGTTCTTGGAATTACTAATTTAAAATTACTTGTATATTAAAAAATCAAAATTTTATTCTTTATACGTGCATTGATTTTTCCTCACCACCAATCTAGTCACCCTTTTTTGAACACTCTCCAGAAGTTCTGTCATTTTACCGGTGCACCCTCCAGACCTGAATACAATATTCCAGGGGCTACGTGCTGGCATTGAATGCCATCATGGGGTTCCTGGGCAACACCAGGCCTGCCTTTCCCCTCCAATTCCTTTTCCACCCTGTCAGTCCTCTTTCTTGATGCCTCTGATGGCATGTTGGACCCTATCACGTGTTTTGATTTGTGCGCAAGGACCAAGTCCTGGAATTTAATTGTCAAACCTTGTATTCGAAAAATGAAAATGTAATGTAGTGAGATACAAAATAAATAGTTCGTGGAATTGCTAATTTAACATTACTGGTATATTTAAAAATCAAAATTTTATTCTTATTACACAAAGGTACATTTTTCTAACTGAAACTATGTACTAAAAATTATACTGATTGCATTCAGTTATACCAACAAAAACATGTGTAATTTAGATCTAAAACCTACACATTTATGAACTGTACAAACTTTAATGGGTACCAGTACAAACAATCATGAGATGTTCTCATGTTCGCACTTCATGCTTCTGATGATGAGTCGGTGAACTTTGTATATTCAGGGCCAGTGCAGAAGCCATACAATATAATCATAATGGAGAATGATACATACAAATTCAATGAAACTGATAACAATGGAAAATGGCAGAATCAAGCCTGTGTAATAATGAAATTAAACAAGACACATGGAAATTGGTCTACCCAACAGGGGCTTCATATTGAGTTCTTTGAGGGCTTTTTGTGCATCTTCTGGTGTCTTAAATGCAGCTCTAGCCTCACCAGTTGGCTGTCCTTTTTCATTATATTTCCTAATAAGATTTTCTTTGGTAAGTCCAAACATTGAGAAAAAGTCCAGTAACTCTTCTAGTCCTGCATTAAAATGAACATTATTTAAAGCGATAACACAACCTGGCTTACCAAATTTTTCTGGTCCTATATCTAGTTGCATGACACGTGCTCGGTCAGGAGGTGGTGCTCGGAATCGTGGTTGGAAAGGTCCTCTTGGTTGACGTTCATTAGAATTAGGACGCATGGGCCTCATACCTGGTCCCAAAGGAGGCCTCATAAACCCGCGAGGTCCATTGCCTCTTGGCGGTAAATGGCGATTACTCATGGGAAGATCAAGCATGTCATCTGATAACCTCTCAGACCTACGATCAGTATCCATTAAAGACCTACCAGCATCATGAAGAGATGGATCACGTAGCATTCTGGCATCATCTGTATCCATGGGCTCAAGCATTCTGTCTGGTAGATCAATCAAACCTCTTCCTTTATCAGGAGGCTCCATTAATGGGCGTCTTAAGCTACGATCATCATCTGGAGGATTATCTAAAAGTGGCTGCACCCCAGGTGCATTCTGTGGACCTCCTAAGATGTCTACCATTTCCCAATAAGAGATTGGGGAAACAATGATTGGTACATCTCCTAAAAATTGACCATTTTTCTTAAGAGCACATTCAAATTCTTGAGGATTGGAAAACTCTGCAAAGGCATCACCTGATGGCATCTTGTTTGGACCCAGCATAACATGAATGGCACGAGGAACAACACCTCCATCAGCAAAAAAATCAGCAATATCTCTATCGTGAACTGCTAAAGGTAAATCTCGAAGTGACACACACAAGGGTGGCCGACCGCTACCAGGCATACGTGACGGTGAGGGCAATATGTCAAGTGGTGCACGACCACTGACTGGGGGTGGAAGAAATTCCTTTTGAGATAAACGATCACGTGGGCCATCTGGTGGAGTTGGGGCTAAATTTCTGCGAGCTGCCATTAACATATCTTTACTTGCAACTGATATTTCGATATACCTATGGCCAATCATATTTCCATTCATGCCCATTGCAGAATGAAAATCTTCCGGGCTTCCAAACTCAACAAAACCTGTTCCAAGTGCTCTACCAGTGTGATCATAATCAATGAATACATCCAAGATACCTAATCCATCAAAAAAGTGTATGACATCTTCTTCCTTGCAGGAGTATGGTAAACCTTTCAGAAGAATACACAGATCTTCCTCACGAGGTTTGAACATTCGTGTATAATGAGGAAGTGGTGGTGGTGGTTTCCTAGAGGCTGTCATTGAAACATTATCAAATGCACTTTCTGGGCACCAAAGCACCTCGACACAGTTGTTTCCCATGTACTGCAAGTTCCTCTTATGGGCACTCATTACATCCCTTTCATTAGTAAATTTGACATATCCAATGCCTGTTGGCTGACCATGCTCATCATAAACAAATTTTACCCCATCAGGTGCAATGCTAAAACCACGGAAAAACTGCCTAATACTGTTTGTATTACAATCATAGGGAAGGCCTCTAACCTCAACACAAAGACTAGGTGGTGCTCTAGGGGTTGGCCCAGGAAGTTCTTCTCTATCTAAAAGTGGGCCGGATCTCCGTGGTCCTCCAATCAATGGCTCTCTTCCTCTTGGCGGCAAATCATCCATGCCATAGCCATGGCTCCTCATATCTGTCCTCTGAGTGGAAGGAAAAGCTCTATCAAAATTATCTGGGCCACCAGATCTGCTAGATGATAACATTCTTCGTTTTTCAGGAATTGGAGCATCAAAAGAAGGTCCAAACTGATCTCTTTCATCAATTCCAAATGGAACTTTTCCAGGTGGAATATTCCTCTCTGGAGGTATCTTTGGAATATCTCTCATACGTTCTTCTGGGATTGATTGAGCATAACGATCTGGGACATCACTAAGTGGAGGAGCTAAGAGAGTTCTTCTGCCTTCATCCCATGGTCCTCTTTCACTCTGTGAAGGAGGCATGTCTCTTGGCCATGGTGGGTTGTTTCCTATTGCTGACATTCGTGAATCCCTTCCAGATTTGGGTATATCTTCTGGAATAAAAGGATCAACTGGCATACCCATAGGCCTTTTGCTGTACTGTGATTGTGAACCTATAGTCTGACTAGAAGAAATATGTCCCTTATCAAATGATGTTGGAGAGCTCCTTAACTGACTTGCTGATTGTCCTCTCTTGTCATATGGTCCACCTAAACTCATAGGCTGGCTTGCCATCTGAGTTCTTTTGTCATATGGTGTAGACATGCTACCACTTTGAAAATTCTGAGAAATTGATGACTTATCATACTGAGAAGACAGGCCAGCAGGCTGAGAACTTGGTGTTGCTCTTTTATCAAAGAGATGTGGCAATGGTGGAAGCATATTCTGTTGTCCACTTGGTTTGGAACGATTTCCAAATGGACTCACAGGGCTATCAGCTTGTCCTGTATCCATTGATCTCTTGTCAAAACTTGACAGTGAGGTAACGCTTTCTGTATTCATAACTCTTTTTTCAAATGGGCGCAAATGTTCAGTAGCTTGACTGGTTGGGCCATGTTTATTCTCAAAACTGGATGGTGGATGGCCCATTTGAGAGGCTGGCATCTGCCTATCATCAAAGGGACCAGGAAAGCCACTATCAGCAGACATTCCTCTAGATTCATAGGGAGGTTGCTGAAAGTTGCTTTGAGCAGGAAATCCTCTAGGATCAAAGTGGCTTGTTGATAAGCTATCTTGAGGTGGCATTACTCTGGATCCAAATTGTGACTGTCCAGGTTGATTAGGAGGCAATGGATCTAAGTATGGTGGCTGTCCACTGCTCTGGCTTTGCACTGTGTGACTTGATTCAAAACCCACACTTTGACCAGAAGGTGCTGTTCGTGAATCAAAATGACTTACAGGAGTACTTGTGTTGTGTACTGATCTAGGATCAGGATGTGGACCTTGGGTAGGACCTCTAGAATTAAATGGTAAATTCATATCACCATTCGGTACTGCCTGTCGTCTCTGATCTTGTCCACTACTACGGGGTGTAGATTCCTTTGAATTTTTGTTACGTTCATCTCTAGAGCGAGAAGACTCGTCAGTTCGACGTTCATCTCGCTTTGAACGTTCACTGCGCCTGTCTGTATCTCTGTCACGATCACGATCACGGTCCCTGGATCGACGTGTTGGGCTTCTACTTCGACTTCTGCTACGATCCCACTTGGATCTTCTGCTTCTTTCCCTACTGCTACTATTGGTACCAGATGGGGACTTCTCCTTTTCCCTACGTCTTGAGGGACTTGTACCCTTTTCAGGAACTTTGCGCCTATCACTATCAGTTGCAGCAGCTTTAACAGTTGGAGAAGAACTGGCAGAAGCTTGTACCACTGGATTCTGATTTCGAGCTTGTTCAATTACCCGTTGCATTTCTGTTCTGCTGCTTAGCAGCAGCTTAATGCGAACTTCTTTGATTTTACCCCCATCTCTTTCCATAGCTTGTCTAGCATCTTCATCAGAACTGAAAGCAATGAAAGCATCTCCCTTTTCTCCACCTACAATATGAACACCACCTTCAGGAATACCAAGTCCTGAGAAATATCTTCTAATATCTACAGAATTTGCAATCCATGGGAGATTCTGGAGCCGAATAATAATGGACATATTGCCTATTAATAGAATATCCCTGAAACAAGATGTAAAAATTTAGTAAAACTCCCAATTTTACAAAATGCATTTACAGTGAACAAATTCTTTACATTAAAGATTTTAAATATATATACATATAAAAAAAAAAAAACTGACTAAGTAAGCTGCCCTTTTCAAATTTGCAGTGTTGAAAACAGGATGTTACTTTGTAACCAAAGCAGAGAATACATGTGTTGGAAGAAGCAATTTGATTTGCAAATAAGTAACATCCATTAATCTGGCCTTGAAAAATCTCACTTTTTGAAAATTTTACAAAAAAAAAAAAAAAAAAAATATATATATATATATATATAAAACGAACCAAAAAATAAAATAATAATCCCTAGAAATCACTAGCACAAGTATTGTGCTTCACTGAGTATTATATACAACCATGGGAAACATGGTCAGTTTTGTGAAACAATGTTTGCTGATATTAATTGTGAAATTCTGATATATGCAAATTGCTGTTTTCAAAACATAAAATGCTTGGTTTTTGATTTTATAATTGAAATAATGCTATAATTCTGGTAGTGACAATGTTGCTTTGAAGCCATTGGAATATTGTGCAACTATTACATTTCAATGTCAGTGGAGCAACATAGAATAGGTTTCAAAAATCCAGCAAACATTAATTATAATACTGTGAGATTTAAGTAATGCCAAAACGTGAAAGGCAAAACTGTTAGTGTTTATGTTCCAGAAATCGGTCTGACTGTTTTGTAATGTAAAAGCAGCAAAATTCACAATGGGAATGTCTACAATTGTTACTGCTGAATGTACCAAAATATGCACAAAGCTTTCAAGTAATAACAAAATAAGATTTCACATTAGTCAAGTTGTCTATTTGTATTTGGAGTTTAATAAACTATCAAAAAGCTTAGCACCCATCTTGGATAGTGAAGATATTGTGCCATAACCTTTTGCAAGGACTCAATCATTACCAGATCATGCTAACTTTCACCAGTATTACTGCACTTTGAAAATCAACATTCATCCTAAGAGCAAGTTTATGCTATTTGTATCCAAGTAAGCACCTCTAGCCTCAGCTTTACAGAGTAGATTTGCATGGAATATTTAATTTTTATTTTTGAGATTAATAAATGGATATTTATTTATTAAAAGGGGGTTTTCTACCTTTGCAGTATGATTTCCTATACTATCAAGTCATCTCTATACTCCCATATTCCTGTGAAGTGAAATTTTGAGAAATGGGGTAGCATACACTAAGATGCAGGCATATCTTCCCTGCATCTTAGTGTATGCTATCATATTTCCCAAAATTTAATTTAATTATTTATGTTAAGAATTAAATGTGGTACTAGTTTAGATATAAAGTACTACACAGAACTGGAGTAAACACAGCTAAATTGCAAGTTGAACTTAAGAGTCATTTCTATTAAGAATTTAAGAGTAATTTCTATAAAAAGTTGTAGCTCTTCAATTTAAAATATATAGATCTGTCTTTTCAGATGTGTTAAAAGAATATTTAATATAAACAGACAGCTCTCTGGCAAATCAATAACCAACAGAAGTCTGATTTTTAATGTGCAGTCCTAAATATTCTTTAACTCTCTGTAACTCATGCACTAAAATGAACAAATATGTGCACATTAGCATTAGTTGAAGCATATGATGCAAGAAAGCAAGCTTATGCAGTATTAGCCAAAAATATAAGAACCGCAACACTCCAAATGACTGTCTAGCCCAGCCTTAAATTTATTTAAGCTATCAACTTCCACAACAAGAGATGGGAGTCGGTTCCAGCAATCAACTATCCACTGACTAAAGGCAAATTCCCACACATCTATTCTACAACTGTCTTTCCTCAATTTGAATCTATGTCGCCTCAGGTTCGCAATCCAAGCACAAGGAAGGATCCCATCAGCACCGAGTTTGCTGAACTCATTCAAGGCCTTATACACCTCAATCAGATCACCTCGCAGGTGCCTAGTCTTGATGCACTGCAACTTGCAGAACTTAAGCCTTTCTTGGTAAGAGCACCTCTTTGTTCCCCTCACCAATCATGTTGCCCTTTTTTGTAATCGTTCTAGCAACTACATCCTTCCTAAAATGAGGCCTCCAGACTTGTACCCAGTACTCAAGGTGTGGTCTGACCACTGCCTTGTACAATGGGATATTCACCTCTTGTCCCTGTTAGCAAAATTCCTATATATCATTGACAAGACTCCATGATCTGCTCTGGCAGTCCACGTTTGCACTGTTCAATGAACTTCATATCTGACTGCACAATTACCTCAGGCTTTTTTCATTCTCCACTTCCCTCAGTGTAGTGCCATGCAGTTGGTACTTTTCTCTTGGGTTACTATTACCCATATGCAGCACTTTGCATTTGTCAATGTTAAACTTGAGTTGCTACTTCTCAGCCAATTTGCCCAACTTACCTAGATCCTGTTGCAGTAGCATACTGTCTTTACTATCATTAACAACCCTGTCAACCTTTGTATCATCTGCAAACTTGGACATTAAGCCTGATATACCTTCATCAATATCATTGATGAATATACAAAACAACAATAGGCCCAGCACCGACCTCTGGGGAACTCCACTAATAACATTAGTCCACAAAGAACAGTGTCCATTGATTACCACTCTCTGTTCTCTCCCACTCAACCATTCCTTTTATCCATTGTAGCAACTTGGCCTTAATGCCATACTACTCCAATTTGTACAGCAGTCTTCCATGTGCAACTATATCAAAAGCTTTCCTGAAATCCAAGTATATGATATCAAAATTATTTTTTGGATCCAGTTCCTTTGTGACCACATCATAGTATCCAATTAAATTGGTGAGACAAGACCTCCCTTTAATAAACCTATGCTGTGTCTCAACTATTACTGCAGTTTTGTCTAGATGATCCTGCAAAGCTTCTTTAACCAGTGACTCCATTATTTTCCCCAGAACACAAGTTAAACTAACAGGTCTATAGTTACTTGTGTCACCTTTTTGAACCTCCTTTGTGAATTGGGGACACATTTGCACATCTCCAGTATGTGGGGAGCTCCCCTGAGCCCAAGGATGCCCTCATAATCATGGCTAAACGCCTGCTTACTTCCTTTGCTGCCTCCTTTAATATAACTGGATAGATCCCATCCACCCCAGGTGCCTTCCTTATGTTTAACTTCAACAATTTCTCCTCCACTTTGCTCTCAGTTATTACAAAATCACTTAGCTCCCTGTTAGAGTTTGATAAACTTCTTGCATTCCCCTCCTTGAATAACAATGCACCTATGCGATCCAGTTTATTATAAAAAATAAATTTTTATTTGAACTGAAACTGTTTAATTATGATTTCCAAAACAACAAAATTTTTAACCTTTTAGTACTCTTCATAATTTTCAATGTCACTCATTCTTAGAATTGAAACTCAAATGCTCATGCAGTGTCTGACAGATGCCACTTCATGTTTTGTTTGGCAAAGGATGCAAAGAATTCTTTACTTAAGTAAACTCTAGAAGTAAGGGATGTTGTTTGTTTTTTAGGAGCATTAGCAACTAAAGCCATATTGCTCCGGGGATATGCAGTGGCCATTCCCTGACCTCTGCATCCTCCGTATTTGGAGAAGTAAGGGAATGAATAAGATTTGTCCACTTGATATCAATGGTTCGACAGTCGAGAACTGATGTATTTTGCAACTACATTCACACACGAGAAGTTATTCAGAGAGGGGAATGGCAGAAGTTTATCAAACTCTGGCAGGGAGTTAAATCAAAAGTGGTAGATGACTTTCATCAACCGGTGAAATACCACAAGGTTTCCCCCCCCCCCCATACTTCTTCTTGTTGTTTGTTTGTTATTTGATTTTTAGGAGCATTAGCAACTAAGGCCATATTGCTCCGGGAAATGCGGTGGTCATTCACTGACCTTTCCGCATCCTCCGTATTTGGTGGTGACGGGCTCGAACCCCGGTCTAATCAAGAAGAGTGTGCTACGCACTGCTGCTCCTTCCGACCTGGCTACGGAGGCGCCGCACTTCTTCTTCAACCCATGCACGGTACTAAGTACTATAGGTTTTGATACCTTTCGTGTATGGGGTTTTCATAAAAAAAAAAAAAAAAAAGATTTTGTAATAACTGAGAGTAAAGTGAAGGAGAAATTGTTGAAGATAAACATAAGAAAGGCACCTGTGGTGGATGGGATCTATCCAGTTATATTGAAGGAGGCAGCAAAGGAAGTAAACAAACCATTAGCCATAATTATGAGAGCTTGTTTTGACTCAGGGGAGGTTCTCATGGACCGGAGATGTGCACATGTGACACAGATTCATAAAGGGGGAATCAACGGGTGACTCAAGTAATTATAGACCTGTGAGTTTAACTTCTGTTCTGGGGAAATTAATGGAGGCACTGGTTAAAGAAGCACTGCAGGATCATTTAGACAAGACTGCAGTTATAGTTCAGACACAGCATGAGTTTGTTAAGGGAAAGTCTTGTCTGACCAATCTGATCGGATACGAGGTTACAAAGGAACTGCATGCAAAAAATAATTTTGATATCATATACTTGGATTTCAGGAAAGCTTTTGGTACTGTTGCACATGGAAAACGACTGTACAGTGTGGAGCAATATAGCATTATGGGTAAGTTGCTGGTATGGATAAAGGGATGGTTGAGTGGGAGGGGAGAGAGAGAGAGAGAGAGAGAGAGAGAGAGGGATAATCAATGGACACTGCTCTTCGTGGACTAATGTTATTAGTGGTGCCCCCAGGGGTCTGTGTTGGGTCCACTGTTATTTTCTGTATTTATCAATGATATTGATGAAGGTATATCAGGCTTAATGTCCAAGTTTGCAAATGATACTGTACGAATGTTGGCAGGGTTGTTAATGACACTAATGATAGTATGCTACTGCAACAGGATCTAGAAAGGTTGAGCAGATTGGCTGAGAGGCGGCAACTGAAGTTTAACATTGACAAATGTAAAGTACTGCATATGGGTAGCAGTAACCCCAGAGTAACGTATCGACTGTGTTGTACTAAACTCAGGGTGGTAGAAAACAAAAAAGACCTGGGGGTAATTGTGCAGTCAGATATGAAGTTTTCTGAGCAGTGCAGACAGTTTGCAAGAGTAGCTCATGGTGTCTTGTCAATGATATACAGGATTTTTTCTAGCAGGAATAAGGAGGTGATTATCCCCTTGTATAAGGCAATGATCAGGCCACACCTTGAGTCCTGCATACGTGTTAAAGAAGCACTGCAGGATCATTTAGACAAGACTGCAGTTATACAGGTCTGGAGGCCTTATTTTAGGAAGGATGTAGAGCTGCTTGAACGAGTATAGAGAATGAACAAAGGGTTGCTCTCAGAAAGAAAGACTAAGTTCTGCAAATTGCAATGTCTGGAGACTAGGCATTTGCTAGGTGATCTGATTGAGGTGTATAAGGTGTTGAATGGTTTGAGCAAGCTCAATGCTGATGGGATGCTTCCTCTTGCACAGATTACTCATCTGAGGGAACATAAATTCAGATTGGCGAAGGGCAGATGTAGAAAAGACGTGCAGAAATTTGCCTTTAGCCATCGGGTGGTTCATTGCTGGAACAAACTTACAACTGTCGTTGTAGAAGTTGACAGCTTAAATAAATTCAAGGCCGAACTAGATGAACATTTGGAGTTAGTGGATGGATGAAATGGCAATGTGTGTGTTTTTTTTTGACCGATTCTATATAAGCTTGCTTTCTTGCATCATATGCCTCTACTAATGCTAACGCGCCTCCGTAGCCAGGTGGGAAGGAGCAGCAGTGCGTAGCACACGCTTCTTGATTAGACCGGGGTTCGAGCCCGTCACCACCAAATACGGAGGATGCGGAAAGGTTAAGGAATGACCGCCGCATATCCTGGAGCAATATGGCCTTAGTTGCTAATGCTCCTAAAAACCAAACAACAACAACTAATGCTAACTATAGGAAATTTATACCATGGTCCTCTTCCAGCCGACCGGGCTAGCCGAGTGGGTAAAGTACCTGCCCGGCAACCCAAAGGTCGCGGGTTCGATTCCCGCCTCGGGCTTGGATCAAAGTACTGCAAAAACCTTTGGAGGTGCAATATGGCCACAGAAGCCGATGCGCCAACAACTACCAAATCAAAAAAAAAAAAAAAAAAATCCTCTTCCATCCTTAGCAGTAGATCTGAAGTTATATAGTATATTACAGAGGATGCGGAAAGGTCAGGGAATGACCACCGCATAACCCGGAGCAATATGGCCTTAGTTGCTAATGCTCCTAAAAAAAAACCAAATAAACAACAACATGTAGTATATAAATATCAATAATGTGCCTGCAATGCAAACTATGTCAGTGAGGCCAAAAGAAAACTGAAGGCTAATATGGAACCAAGTTCAGATAAGGGAAGGCACATGTACCAACTTCTTGCTGCAGCCAGCAATGACTATGACAGTGAGCAGAAATTCCATCAGTAGCTAGAAGTGGTTCCCTAAACATTAGGAGATCTAACTTTAATAGGGGCAACTGGGTTTAGGATTCACCCAGTATTTTGAAGGATCTCTCAAACTGTGGTATGAATTGCAACAACAAAATATGGAAGTGTGTATGTATAGGGGGGGAGGGGAGAGGAGAATACCAATAATCCAAAAGATCATAACTGGCATACACCATGGAAGGATCATGTATGAGTATGTCACACTGTGCATGCATATGCATACTGCATATCAGCATGTAAGCTGAACACCCCCACACAACATGAGTAGTCACATCTCATTGTGTTCAGTGTGCACAGAATTATCATGAAATAAGTAACATGTTCGTGAACTGCATTACAAAAAATGGAATGGAAGAATATCAGAAAATGTTACGCCTCAAATTTTGCATCAAACTCAATGAAAGGACAATGACAGAAACGTACGAGTATGGCTTACAATACCGGGATCCCGGTCATTTTTTTCCAGTATTGAAATACCAGTATCGATACAAAAAATACCGGTTTTTCGGTACTAATTTTTTAAAAAAACAATTGTTTATAATTTAGTCACACAAAGGTTATAAAATCACCTTTATGATGTGATTATGACGTTGCTATTTCTACTAGCAAATGTTCGATAAATCATCGATAGGACATCATGCAACATTGCAACCTGTCCACAATCTCGGACAACTTCATGCCTGACCATATCATAATTCCCAAGTCCCGTTCCTCCACTACTGACTTTAGTTCAACGCCACCAAGTGTATAAGTTATTTTGGGGTTGCTGTTGCCCAGGTGTAAGACCTTGCATTTTGCTGAATTAAAGTATAGCTGCCACTTTTCTGACCATCTCGGAAGTCTATCTAGGTCACTCTGAAGAAGCTCTGCTTGGCGACGATCATTAACTACTCTACTGATCTTTATATCATCTGCAAGTTTAGACCTCACGCCCTCCATTCCTTCATAGATGTCATTTAAGAAAATGAAAAACAACAGCGGTCCCAATACTGATTCTTGGGGAACCCCACTTCTTACATTAACCAAATCTGAGGAATAACCATTTATCACAACCCTCTGCCTGATGCCCTCAAGCCATCATGCTATCCATCTAAGGATTTTCCCTATGATTCCAGCCTGCTCCAACTTAAGTAACCACTCATGTGGGACTGAGTCAAATGCTTTGCTGAAATCCAAATAATGTTGAAATTACTCTCTAAATCCAGCTCATGAGTGACCTGTCAAAATGGCTAAACATGATTTTTCCTTTATAAAACCACCACCACAGGAGCCTTATTCGCCTGTAGGCACAAAAGTTCTTATTAAATAATCGTTTGAAATTTCAACATCATTAATTTCATTTTTTTTTTTAACTTCACTTCCATAATATCTCATTGATACAAAGGTTTTTTTTATGTACATATCGATGCAAACTAACTGTTGAGTTCATCTGCAACTTCAGCTATGTTATCTGATTCTATCCCATGTCCATTACATAAGGGTCCAATCATCTGATTTGTCTTTCTGTTCTTTGCATTTATATATGTGAAGAATTCCTTAATTGCACTCTTTGCTCTCTTCTTTATTCCTTATATATATATATATTTTTTTTTTTTGTTAGTTGTTGACGCATCGGCTTCTGTGGCCATAATGCACCTCCCAAAGTTTTTGCATTTTACTCTGATCCAATCCCGAGGCGGGATTCGAACCCGTGACCTTTGGGTTGCCAGGCAGGCACTTTACCCACCTGGCTAGCCCGGTCGGCTATTCCTTATCTCCACTCTTTGCTCTCTCCCAGAATCAGTAAAGATACTATAATGAAAATTATACTTCGCTTAATAAAAACGTCTTTCTCCTTCAGAAAATGATGAACATAATTCAACCATGGAAGATCAACATGGAATAGAACATCAGTGTTCTGCAAATTCTTTCCAAAATAAAAAATTGCCTGACTCCAATGAGATTTTAAAGGATGAACTTCAAGTCGGAAATTAATGAGATACTTTTAACTATTTTTGCTAAAAAAGTTCAAAGCCTAGAAAATATGAACTGAGATCGTCTACAATTATCTCAGTACCATAGAATAGAATCCAAAAGGGCGTTTTCTGCTGCTAATCAAATACTGTATGTACCAAAATTAGATCCATTTTAAATGATCATACTATTGATTGCTTATGTTTCTTAAGAGCTCACTTTATTCGGACAGGTAGTGCGGATGCTTAAACATAACTAAACTTTGCAGTAACACTATGTATTTTTTTGTTTTTAGAATAACTGTATTTTAATGATTTTTTTCAGAATATTTATTATTGTAATAAAAGTTTATTTAAAACATGACCAAATTCAAGTAATTACAGTACTTATTTTTTTCCTTACTTTATTGCACCTAATTTTCATCAAAATTTATTCAGAAAAACATTTGTTTTTGGAATACTGGTATCCCGGTTTCATAAATTAAAAATACTGAAATACCAGTATTGTAAGCCCTACGTACGAGGGGAAAAAAAATAAAAAGAAAAAAGAGCTTATGGGGATCCCACACACAGGGAGACCTGCCTTGGCAACAACAGAGGAGAATGTGGAGAGGGTGAGGGCCCTGTGCCTGACTGTGATACTGATGGCAGGTGAACTGGAAACAAGTCACCGAGGCACCCATGACATTTTAACAGAGCATTTGGGTGCATATGCAAAAAATTTGTGTAAAATCTTCAGTTGTAGAAATTATTTTTATAAAATCAGTCTCATTAATTTTGTGACACACCTTGTAGTAAATTCATGTTAAGGTCTGTATTATTAGGCTGCACCATTAAAGAAGTTAGCTGACAAAGTTAAAATCAACGAGCTAGATAACAACATAGAACTTCTCACCAATTATTTTTTAGATTATTCTAAGAAATGCCCGCTTATGCTATTTCAGGAGGTTGAAAAGAAATTTATATATCACACATTGTATGGTGTGAACACCTTTGTGTTCTTAGATATCATTTATTATATTGTCTTCTTTTAAGTGTGTTGTTCACTTTACTTATGTAAGCCCATCTGGCCTACATGGTGTACAGGGCACGTTGAAACATCTACCTCTTTACATGTATACCACTAATTTTAGGGGAGAAATCTGAAGTTTATTTCACACAGAATATAGGGTAGAAATCTGATTTTAAATCAGATTTCTCCCCTATATTCTGTGTGAAATAAACTTTTTTAAAACTAATTTATTATTGTTTTTTTATGGTACATACTACATAAGCTGTGCTTCCTTACACTGTTCTGCAATTTTAATACTAATTTTGGAGCAAGTGAATCAGAACAAGTCACACAATGAACAGGTTGACCGTGTACATCCAATTATTTCGTTTTTTACAGTAAAGGCTAGAAGCACATTAATTTTTGGTACACTTTTCTTCTTAGAAAATGTTGCATAAAATTCCCATGTCTTAGTTCAAAAGCATACTAGGTGCATTTTTTTTTTTTTTTTTTTGATCAGCTTGTATATCATTCTTGTGTAACATGTGTGAGTGAGAATTTAATTATGAAGAATTTCCAAATGATAAGATGTGGCACATCTTATCATCTGGAAGGTAAGCTAATTTAAAACTGTGCACTCTGAGATTCCACCTGTCATTTTAACATAAAAGGATACAATTATGAATAATATTTAATTGCAAAAATGCATTAATAAAGTTATACAAGAGGGGACATGGCATACATTTACCACCACTTAATATATATTTTAAGATTAAAGTGTTTAATAAAACTAGCCATTCCCCAAAAAAAAAGTTATGAGTGGGAGTGTTGATGTACCTTGTACACCAATGAGAGATATGGTTTGTTTGCAGACAACTCTATTACAATCAATGATACAAATTAAAAGTCAAATCTATACTGAAAGAACTTTAACCTTTTTATTTTCTCCTCTCTTTTTCAGTCCTTTTTTTTACTGTCTTCACCATGTCCATCCATCAGTCCATATGTAACAACTTAATTCCCAGTACACAAATTTCATAATTTTTTTTTTAATAATAAAGATTTGCTCTTGATTTTTAAGGAGTTTTAATAAAGATTTGTTGAATGAGCTAAAATTTCATTAAAATCAGACCAACAGAAATTTGCCTTCCCTTCTTTTTTTTTTATTTTGTAAAATTTTGAGAAAACAAACTTTATACAAAAACAGAAGTTTGGGCATTACTGGTGAAGAACATATCAGACCAATGTCAAATTTTTGGCATATGATTTGTAAGTCCTTGAGAAGGTTTAAATGTCCAATTCTGTCTACCCTATATGCAAACAAATTTATATATATTAGCATTAAGAAAAGCATATGATGCAAGAAAGCAAGCTTATTTAGCATCAACCAAACCAAAAAAAAAAAACCCTTCCCGTTTCACCAATCCATTTGCTCCAAATGTTTGTCTAGTTCTAACTTGAATTTATTTAAGCAGTCAATTCTCAGCATTGGGCTTGATCAAACCATTCAAGGCCTTACACACCTCAATCAGATCGCCTCACAGGTGCCTAATCTCCAGATGCTGCAATTTGCAAAACTTACACCTATCTTCATAACAGCAACCCTTTGTTCCACTCACTAATCTCGTTGCCCTTCTCTTACTTATTCTAGTAGCTCAACATCTTTCCTAAAATGATGCCTCCAGAACTGTATGCAGTAGTCAAGGTGTGGCCTGATCATTGCCTTATACAAAGGGATAATCACCTCCTTATCCCTGCTAGAAAAATTCCTGCATATCATTGACAAGACCCCATGAGTTACTCTTGCAGCTTGTCTGCACTGCTCAATTACCCCCAGGTTTTTTCATTCTCCACTACCCTGAGTGTAGTACCACACAAATGGTACATTACTCTGGGGCTACTGCTACCCATATGTTGTACTTGCATTTTCCAATGTTAAACTTCAGTTGCCACCTCTCAGCCCATCTGCTCAACTTTTCTAGATTCTGTTGCAGTAGCATACTGCCATTAGCAACCCTGGCAACCTTTGTATTATCTGCAAACTTGGTCATTAAGCCTGATATACCTTCATCAATATCAGTTATAAATACAGAAAACAACAATGGGACCAACAGGGACCACTGCAGAACTCCACTAATAACATTAGTCCATGAAGAGCAGTGTCAATTGATTACCACTCACTGTCTTCTCCTACTCAAACATCCCTTTATTCATAGTAGCAACTTACCCTTAATGCCATACTGTCCAACTTGTACAGTAGTTTTCCATATGCAACAGTATCAAAAGCTTTTCTAAAATCCAAGTATATGATATCAAAATTATTTTTTGCATCCAGTTCCTTTGTGACCTCATTGTATCCAATCAAATTGGTCAGACAAGACTTCTCCTTAACAAACCCATGCTGTGTCTAAACTATAACTGCAGTCTTGTCTAAATGATCCTGCGGTGCTTCTTTAGCCAGTGTCTCCATTAATTTCCCTAGAACAGAAGTTAAACTAACAGGTCTGTAATAACTTGTGTAACCTTTCAATCCCGCTTTGTGAACTGGGGAAACATTTGGACATCTCCAGTCCGTGGGGACCTCCCCTGAGTCTAAGGATGTCCTCGTAATCATGACTAATGGCCTGCTTACTTCCTTTGCTGCCTCCTTTAATATAATTGGATAGATCCCATCCACCCCAGTTGCCTTCCTTATGTTTAACTTCAGCAATTTATCCTCCACTTTGCTCTCAGTTATTAAAAAATCCTTTAGCTCCCTGCCAGAGTTTGAAACTTCTGGCATTCCCCTCCCTGAATAAATCATCACATCTGAATGTAGATGCAAAATACTCATTGTTTGTCAGCTACCTGAGCAGAATCAACAATTGAACCATCAACATCAAGTGGACCAATCTGATTAATCCTCTTCCTTCTAGAGTTTACATAAGTAAAGAAGTCTTTACTGCTTTTCTTTGTATCCTTTGTTAAAGATTTCTCATCTGCCTTTGCTTGCCTAACCTCCTTTGTCACTTGACTACAGACTACTTATATCTACCATAGGCATATGTGTCTCCTGATAATTTATATGCAAATATTAATGAACATAAGTGTAAGTCAGTGACAGTTTATTGGTATCTGGGATGTTCTCAGATCTGACACCCTCACAGAAACATTGTGATAAATTTGAAACAGTTTGATCACTATCAAAATTTCAGGACTTTGATTTAGAATATTCCCCTAGATATTTATACCAAATATATTACCAAGCTAACCCATATCCTGCGTGCAACTCCCTCCAAAAAAACAAACAAACAATCGGTAAACATTTCTTCAATATAGTATATAAAGTTTTAAATCGCTGTGGCATGTTATTTGGTAATCAAATGCAGCTGAAATATAATGTAATGTAGACATTGCATACATAACATTTAGTTTCTTGAAATAGGCCAATAAATCTATAAATGGAGTGAAATAACAGCTTTCATTAATATAAAACTGATATGTCTGATACTTGTATTTTTTATTTTATTATTTTTTTTTGATTTGCTAGTTGTTGGCGCATCGGCTTCTGTGGCCATATTGCACCTCCCAAGGTTTTTGCAGTACTTTGATCCAAGCCAGAGGCGGGAATCGAACCCGCGACCTTTGGGTTGCCGGGCAGGTACTTTACCCACTGATACTTGTAATATTCACATATATACTGACTGGTTGCAGATCTCAATTGAATTCTGATGACTACAGACTGAATACACTCTCATGGTCCTGCTACCAGTTCTGTACATTTCTGGCCTTGTAACATGACCCACTACAGCCATGAAGGGATGTACTTAGTCAGAAACAAGTTTCAGATAGCTTGAAATATCCAAACTTTACTCCACTGGTATTGAGGATCCCAACATGCACCACAAAAGCAATCTGTACACCAGTACACTGCCACCACCAACCTGCATTGATGATACATGGGAGGATGGGTTCATGCACTCATACTATTTTTTTAATATTTTGTTTTGTCAGTGTGAATCAGCAGCAACCGGGATCTGCCAGCCATGAATTGTTTTTCCTATCCTCCAGTGTCGGTGTTCCCAAGCCCACTGTAACTACATCTTGTTTTTTGTTGACAGGAGTGGGACCCAGTTTGGTGAGCTGCAATACTCCAATCATGGCAAGGTACAATTGAGTTGCACATTCTGAAATGTGCTCTTTGGTTACCACTACTGTGCTGAGTTGTTATTTGATTGACTGTAGCCTTTTTGACTCCTGCACAAGTCTTATCATTTTCTGTTGGCCTCTTGCATCAATGTGCTCTTTCTGCCCACAGGATCACTAAATAGCTAGATGTTATTTGGTCAATGGACCAATCTCAATACATCTAAGACACAATTGTGCATGAAAATCCCAGCAAGACTGAAGTTTCTGAGATGGATATTGATGGACCTGGTGACAAATGTGATGCTGTTAACTGAAAGAGTGCACCACTTAATGAAAAGGATAGACATGCTTAATAAAATATGCCTAAAAAAAAAAAATTAACTCTTCTAGGTATATTATCTGCATAATGGAAAACAGGTTAGTGTGGAGCAATTACGATGGCACTACTCGTGGAGGAAATGTCTGCTAAATAGAATTTTTGCCTCACTGGTGAATCGGGTCAACATTGTTGAACCCTGGGTAAAGGGTTTACACCATTATTTGAAATATGATCACCTAGATATCATAACTGAATCTTTTCCCATAGGATTGTGGGTGCATGCATACATGGAAGAATATAATAGACCTTAGGTAAGAAAAACAATCGCTTCAAAACATTTTGTTGGTGAAATACACTTTATAACACTTATAAGCATTCACATATCTATAAGAATGCCTTAATGAATTAATTCTTAAATATATGCATACTGATATGTAGGCATCTGAAGGTCATATTTTGTAATACTGGTGCCCAACCGACAGCCTGTAGGCTGGGCGTAGCCCAAAAAAAAAATTTGTACAGCCCTCACAGGGAAACTTGAAAAAATACTTGAACATTTTGTCCTTGTTTGAGTTTCTGATATAAGTTACTACAAGAGTGTCTGAAAATCCACCTGAATGGAACCCAAGGTCAAAGTGCATCCCAAAGACAAATGCAGGGACAGTGCAACTAAGTGGATGGAGTGGCTTGTTGTTTTTGGTGTATTGACTACTCTGGACAAAGTTTACTAGGTTTACACAGCCTTTATCATGTATTATGTCTATACAAGTGTGTCCTAAGACTGATTTGTTATGTTATGCAAGCTGAAAAATTTAGAATGTTTAATGGAGAGGGGGATACTTCCTCTGCCTGTGATAAGCTAACCACAGCTGTGATGAAGAATTCTTCAGTTATCAATGGGACTGGAGAAGGGGAATTGAAAAGTTTTTAGTCCAATATAGATTGCAAAGGTTTTCATGAAAGACAATATTGCCAATCTGTGCTGACTTCTTGTGTGTTCACAGAAAATTTCAAGTTTGTAACTATATTCTTCTCCTTTACAGAGGGTGTTGAAGTGTAGAAACTGAATGAAGATGACACCTGTTGAATCAAGCACCATAGTCTTTGATTACCTTCATTTAAAGGGAATGTCGCTGAAAGAAATTCATGAAGCCTTGCAGAAAACATTAGGGGAATCTTGACCTTCATATGTCAGTCAAAAACTGTGGTTGTAGAATTTAAGCGTGGGCAATAGAATGTTGAAGATGCACCCTGCAGTGCAGCATCCACATCTGGAATGCCATTCATGAACCTGATCATGCAAGACTGCAGAAAAACATCTAAGCACATCAAGGCAACATTCAACATCTTTCACAAGCAAGCTCACAATATTATGGTGAATGTTTTAGGAGCAAAGATTACTTCGAGGTGAGTCCCTAAAGCACTGAATGCAGATCAGAAGCAGGAAAGAGTGAGGTGTTGTCATGAGATTGTGCAGCATTTTGAAACTAATGAAGCTGTTTTGGGAGCAGTGTGTCACTGTGGATGAAATATGGGTACAATTCTTCGACCCTGAAACAAAAAAACAATCAAAACAGTGGAAGCAACTCTCTTCACCCTCTCCTAAAAAGTCACGTGCAGAAGTCAGCTGGGAAAGTCATGGCTTCTGTTTTTTGAGATGCAGAAGAAGTGATCATGGTTGATTTCCTTGGAATGAGGTGCTGCTATCAATGCAGAGTATTATTCTAACCTACTGAAACGTTTCTGTGAGGAATTTAAGCTCAAAAGGTACAGGAAATTGGCCAAAAGAATCATCTTGCATAAAGACAATGCACCAGTGCATACAGTATCTAACCCTACTCACCGGATTTGGCTCTTTTTGGACTACTTTCTATTTCTAAATCTCAAAAAGGACTTGAAAGGACAAAAATTTTACATTGAAAATGTTGTAATGGATGCAATCAATAACTGTCTTGAGTAAAAATATGAATTTTTTTGGGGGCCTATTTTGAAAAATAAATGGGTTTTCACAATTTTCCAGCATTCCTTCTATGAGCGGTTAGAAACTTTTCAATATCCCCTTATACAGGGTGTCTCAAAAATATTGGTACAAACGTTTAGGGGAGGTAGGTAACATCTAAAGGAATGTGGATTGCATAACCAGAAACGTCACGGGGAAAGTAGTAGCAGAGGCACAAGAAGCAAAAATGACACAAGACAGTAATTAGTGGCAAACATTTATTTGACATTTATTAACAATGGAGTTCGAGATGGATGCATTTCATGATGTTACAACAGATGCTCGAAGGTTTCACCATGAGATGCAATGCATGCATGACACTGACGCAGAATGGAGTGGCAGACACGGTCGAACACACCTGGAGTTTCTTTGACAGTAGCAGCAACGCAGACGAGTCTCGCCACGAGATCCATTTCTGTCTCCACAAGCGATTCATACACGATAGATTTGAGCCGCCCCACAGAAAGAAATCAAGGCTCGATAAATCAGGTGAGCGTGGGGGCCAGGCAATGGATCCACCACAGCCAATCCATTGACGCCCAAAACGCTTGTTCAAATGGTCACGAACACACCTTCCATAATGGGCAGGAACCCCGTCATGTTGAAACCAAATGTTGCGTGTCACATTTACTGGAACATCGTCAAGTAACTCTGGCAGAACTTGTTCAAGAAAGATCCGATATTTAGTGGAGTTCATGTGGGATGGTACAGGTATGGGCTGACTAAGCAGTCACCAACCATACCTGTCCACACATTTATTGCGAAGCAATGTTGTGCCACATGGGGGCGCACACCGTGTAGGTTGTCGCGAGCCCACACGTGAGCATTGTGCTGATTGAATAAGCCTCATATGTGAATAAAACATAGGCTGGAAAATTCAAGTCTTGAACACTTTCTTGGAGAAACCACTGCGCAAAAGCCACACATGCAGGATGATCTTGGGGGAGCAATAACTGAACCCTTTGGAGATGAAAGGGGTGTAAGGAATCGTCGTGCCAGACACGCTGATTTAATCGGATCTAACAGGTACACTCCTTAGGAGTGTCACTACGAGACTCTCCTAAGGCAGAGGCAACGGCACGTGTGCTGGTAGTAGGATTATTCTGGACGGCATTCAACACACTTTCTTTTATGGCGGGAGTTCGCATCAAACATGGTCTGCCTGCACTACTCCTGTTACCTCTAAATGACCCACAATCACACAAATTTTGATGCACACTCACAAACAAACGGTGGTCCGGTACATGTCTGTCTGGGAAGCGTTCTCCATAAATTCGTTGAGCGGCTCGTCCATTGCCCTCTGCTAATCCATACACTAGGTGCATGTCTGTCAGCTCACAGTTCGTATATCGATGCATGCTCTTTGTGCGGCAACTACCACGTCGTCTACCAACTTACGGTGACGTTTCCGGTTATGGGTTCCTATGCGATTCACATTCCTTTGGATGTTACCTACCTCCCCTAAATGTTTGTACCAATATTTTTGAGACACCCTGTATACCTAATAAATATATGCAAGCAAGCATTTTCACAACTGAAAAACAAATAAAAGGCTGGATCTCAATTAATAGATGTTTCCCTTCATTTGACACTGAACATTCAATATCACAAAATTTGAAATTAATTTTAAAAAAATTTTTTGAAATAAACAGTCCTAATTTTTGAATTAATATCAGCTGTAAGATAAAATATATTCATAACAACTATACAGTTTTTCTAAACTGCACTGGTATCCAAAATTTAAGCTACAATCATACTTTTTGTATTTTTCTGAACATGAGTACATAACCCCAGGGGCTCACATCTGGTGAGTATGGGCTTGGCACACCCAGGGTCCTAAGCTGGATATCATCATTCTTCTTTTTCTTGGCAATTCCCTTCTACCTCTCTCTCAGGGTAATTCAGAATTTTTTTTCCCTTTTTTTTTTTTCCCTGGTGAAGCATAAACCTCGGCTTCCTTGCACCATAAGGCTAATAATAATAATAAATTTTTATACAAAACCTGACATCCTCATTTATTTTAACATAGTAAATCTTGAAGGCAAGTTCAAAGTTGGCCAAGAGTTAATTCCCACAATGGCTACTACCTGGCTCTAACAAAGAGGCATCATAGGGGCCACAGGAATGTTTCCTGCATCCCTCCAAATTCTACACCACGGAATCCATTTAGCTTTATGCAATATTTAGAGGCTAGACCAGTAGTTTTAAACAGGGTGCCGCAACATTTCAGGGGTGCCACATAATTTGGGGCACCCCTGAAAATTGATAATTTGGGGTTTAAGTTACTTGAACTTTTTTTTTTTTTATTTATATATTTATTTCATTATAAAAAGGTGTAAGGTATCTTTTTGATTTTGTGGTTATCTATAATTGATGTTTATTTAATTCCTCTATATAAAGAATAAAATTATTATATATATATAATTTGTATTATTAATCGTAATTTTGTTTATAGTTATATTATTGTAATAACTATTTCTATTGTAATAACTATAATATAACATATTTTTTTAATATTTCTCTCTCTCTCTCTCTCTCTCTCTCTCTCACACACACACACACACACACACACACACACACACACACACACACACATCAGATCTAACAGGTAGAAAATTGAGTAGGGGTGCCACAAAATAAAATAAATTACTTAGGGGTGCTTTTATTAAAAAAAGGTTGAAACCACTGGGCTAGACCAATGGGTCAACATTAATATATATTTGTGGTGTAGTGCAGACCTCAAACTGTGGGATGCACACTGCTGGTGGGGACACATGAAGACATTTAAAGTGAGGCTCAGAATGGCAATACACATTTTTACTTGCACAAGAATCCAAAACACTCCCTCTTAGGATCTATTGTGAAAAGAGAAAATCATGGTTTCCCACAATCCAGGTGATGCCATTTTCAAAAATCTCAAATTTTCTTTTTGAAACTACAAGAATATCTCACTTAATTTCAAGTGTCATATTAACAAAATTTCATTATTACTGTTCACCTTGTAATATCTCTCATAACTTAGCTTATGTTGCTGGTATGAGTGAGAATTGAAATCATTAAAAATGTTCAGGGGACATGACCATTAGCAATAATGTCTGAGTGTAATGTGCTAAAAAGGTTTCTATGCGCTACAAGACAGAGCTTACTGCACAGAAAATTTAATGCACCTTACAACAGGATTTGTTATAACCTTTATAAATAGGACTTTATAGTTGTAACTTAACTTTAGGATATCAGTGAATAATTATGCAACTTCATCATAAAAACTAAAATATAAATAAATGTTTGACATTATATTTGGCTATGAGGCATTCATTACAGTAACTGAGGCATTTTATTGTGATGATTTGTTTGTATTGTAGTTTCGTTATTTTTGTAATGCAATCCAACATATATTTTTTATCCATTAATTCCCATATATGTGTTACTATGATCTGAGCCTATAGGCAGGCTCTATGAGGTCTGCATCCTGTCTCAAAAGTTTTGATATAGTCCTCAGTTCAAATAGTCACTTGAACACTCTTTTAAAAAATGTAGGGGGGGGGGAGAGTCACTGAACACAGAGAGACCGTGAGACAGGGTCAGTGGAAGCGGGCCTGCATTGCAGGCGGGTGCCAGGCAAGGGGGGGGTGCCGCTTCCAAAAAGTTCGGCCATAAAAATGATCATATTTAATAAATAATAAAACATACTAAATTGTGTCCACTAATTATACAATGCACTATAGTTCAATTATGTGCACTTAGGAACATTGGATTCTTATGAATCAATTTATGGTCTTAGCAACTATTGGTAACAGCAGGGCCGTACTTATAAATAGGCACATGAGGTGCTAGCTTCAGGCCTCATGATAGAGGGGGCCTCCGTAAACTCAAATTTTTAAAGTGATTTCTTTTTTTTAATGCCCTGATCTAAACTATGGCCCACTTGTTCCTGCCATGTAAATAGAGACAGTACTTAAACAGTAGACTCTCGATTTACTGGGACTGAAAATTAACCGGGACACTTCACGACTCCAAAGTAAAAAAAAAAAAAAAAAAAAAGTGGGTATTTTGGAATTAATCCCAATTTATTTTTATTACTAAATTTCAGTCTAAAAATTTAATTAAAAAAATGGAATCGAAGAAGTTATCCAGTGCCCAGGTTCATAAACGTAAGATCGCGAAAGATGCTGCCACTCAAAAACAAGCCAGTGCACTAACTCATTTCATTTAAAAAATGAAGAATACTGCAGACTTAGACTGTATCCAACTTTACACATCATCAGAACTAATTGTTGATGAAGAGACATCCAACCCAAGTTCATCAGCCAGATTAAATGAGAATATTACGACTGATCAAGACCATGAGGAATTAATTGGTGATCCAGATCTTGAGGTAATTAAAAATTCTTTAAATCATGACATGGAAAACGTCTTAAGTGAAGAATCGTTTTAAGATAATTTTGAGCAAGACATTGTTATAAATTAAAAATCATTAGTTAATGTAAATTTAGAAGATCCAGCAAAATGGCAAAATATTGACGACAAATTACAAATAGTTTTATCTGAAATGGGACCTATTCAAAAGAAAAATTTAGTATATCTGAGAGATAAGAATGGATGTAAATTTAGCGATACATATTATAATAGAAAAATGGAAAACTGAGAGTTGGTAACACGGACATGGTTTATTTATTTGTTAACCGCAAATTCTGTTTTCTGTTTTTGTTGTAAGCTTTTTACACCTGCAGAGAGTAGTAGCCCCGTAAAAGGATATGATGACTGGGGAAACATATCCAAAACTTTACACAGACACGAGACCAGTATGACTTACATGAAAAATTTTTTAAAATAGAAGGAATTTGAGAAGAATCTGAAAAATAAAATAACTGTTGACTTTCAAACACAAAAACATGTAAGAAATGAGAGAAGGAAAAAAAAAAAAAAAAAAAAAATTGGTTTAATGTTTTAAAAAGATTGATTGAAATAGTAAATTTAGCGATACATATTATAATAGAAAAATGGAAAATGGAGTTGGTAACATGGACATGGCTTATTTATTTGTTAACAGCAAATTCTGTTTTCTGTTTTTGTTGTAAGCTTTTTACACCTGCTGAGAGTAGCAGCCCCGTAAAAGGATATGATGACTGGGGAAACATATCCAAAACTTTACACTTTACATAGACACGAGACAAGTATGACTCACATGAAAAATTTTTTAAAATGGAAGGAACTTGAGAAGAATCTGAAAAATAAAATAACTGTTGACTTTCAAACAAAACATGTATGAAATGGAAAAAAAAAAAACAAACATTGTTTTAGAAAGATCGATTGAAATAGTAAAATTCCTTGGTGGCCAACATTTAGCATTTCGAGGATCATCAGATACATTTTATCAAAAGGATAACGAAAACCTTTTAAAATCAGTCGAACTGTTTTCTAAGTTTGACCCAGTTATGGAAACCCACGAAAAAAGAGCTCTACAGCAAAAAGGTTGCGTTCACTTTTTAAGTAAAGACAGTCAAAATGAAACATGCTTAAAATTTTAAGCAATGGAATAAATGATAAAATTTTATTATCAATTCGAAAGGCTAAATACTGTTCAATGATCTTGGGACTGCATACCTGACACAGGTAAAACAGAACAGATGAGTATTATCATAAGTTTTGTTTGCTACACTGATGGAAAAGTCAAAATCTGGGAAAACTTTTTAGGTTTTGTGGAAGTTGATGACTCTACAGGCTACAGTTTATACAAAACCACAATTAAACTATTGGAAAAAATGGAACATTCCAATTGAGGATATAAGGGGTCAAGATATAAGAGGACTATGGGACTAATATGAAAGGGAAAAGAAATGAGCTTCAAAGTATGCTCTTAAACACAAATCCTCTTGCCTTTTACGTCTCCTGTACCACTCATACTCTAAATTTAATGATAAATGATGCAGCAAAAGCAAATGCACACACAATTTAGTATTTTTGTAACTGTGCAAGAATTATATAATTTCTTTTCAACTTCTCCAAAACGATAGAGAATTCTTTTAAAGAACATCTCACATTTAACATTAAAGCAGTTTCAGATACCCGATGGGGAAGTAGAATTGAAGCAATCCGGCCTTTACGATATCAACTAGGAAAAATTTATGACGGGCTCTATGAAATTATGGACCATGAAAACTTCAATAAACAAATACAGCATGAAGCACAAAGTTTGTGTTAAAATAAAAGATTATAAATTTATTTCCTCCTTGATAATTTGGCATGATACACTTAATAGAATAAAACCTGTCAGCAAACAACTTCAAGATAAAAATATGAACGTTGCACTTATCTTAAAATCCATCGGCAATTTAAAAACATTCCTATTAAAATATCGATCAGATATTTTAATACGAATATTCAAATTACAAGGCTCTTTTCGAAACAGCAAAATAACTTTGTGAAAATGGGAATTGAGAACCAGAATTTACAGCTATAGTTGAAGTTCGCTGAAGGGAAAAAACACTTCAATTTCAGATTCAATGTTTTTTATACAATTTTGGATACTGCTTGGACATCGTTGAATGAACATGAACATTTTGAACAACTGTGGTGACCACCCAGGTATGAACCGACGTAATCAGGGGTCAGGGTGTGGCACCCACACCACATGAAGGAATGCCGCCCCTCAGTGTTACCATGCAATACCACCAATTTGCTTATTGGAGGCTTGAAGTGGTGGAACCCATGTTTAGTCACCAGAACTAAGTTCTGGTTAACCCTTCCCCACCTCTTCCATCATGCAATATGACTGATGACTTTTGAGGTTATGATGAACATCATGGCGAAGACCAATCTTCCTTACATTTCGAGGGTACAGCTCTAAAACGATGTTTGCAGGCCAGCCGCTAGTTAGTACACCAGTTCTAACCTATTGGTAACTCTTTAGGAGGCTTCTAGATCAGCTAGTGTATAATCAGGCTACCTCTACTCTGCCAGATTGTGACTGGGGGGAGTCCGAAAAGTGTGTATGCGGGGGGCATTGTCGAAGCCACATTATGTCAAGGATCTAGGTATATTCTTATCACATGTACACCATATCCAAAAATTTCATTAATTCATACAGCATGTCCCCCCTCACTTTTTCTTACTATTGAATACACCATGAACTGTCAAACTAATAGTGTAAGCTTATCAGCAAAAAGATCTAAACCTCCCAAGCACTTCCTAGTTCAATTCACAAATATACGCGGTCTCAATTCTAATCTCAACGACATCCATTTCCACCTGCAGCCTGCCAAATCCCATGTACTTTTTCTGACAGAATCTCAGTTATTGGTTGATTCAACTACTGCTCATCTCGGTTGCCCAAATTATTCGCTGTGTGATTCCTTTTGCCTCAAAGGTGGTACTTGTGCATATGTCCATTCCGATATTCCCTGTCAGAGATTTGGTAATTTGGAATCTTTTTTTTTTTTTTTTTTTTTATCTTCTCTAGCTTAAAATCTCTCTACCTCATTGTGTCAAATTCATCTGTTGTATCTACCATTCTCCTTACAAGAATACCAGACAATCCTAACCATACAGCCAACATGCTTGATCTTTTTCCTCACAAACAACCCTTCTAAGTACACGGTCGAAATGAGTGGTCCTTTAGGCACCTCAGATCACAACTTGGTAATTGTCTCTTCTCCAATAGAGCCTTTATCGCATGGCTATTCCCAACCTCGTATTGTTTGGCATTACAAGAATGCAAAATAGGATGACCTGCGAGATTTCTTTTCTTCTTTTCCTTAG
The DNA here is from genome assembly GCF_048544385.1 of Mastigoproctus giganteus. NCBI lineage: Eukaryota > Metazoa > Arthropoda > Arachnida > Uropygi > Thelyphonidae > Mastigoproctus > Mastigoproctus giganteus. The sequence goes on along the minus strand of NC_143581.1, from coordinate 45,830,875 downwards.
TCGGATTACTGTTTCAAAACTTCTGATGTCGACGTTTGCGATTGTGTGAGTAAAATTATTCTTGTAGGAATGGAATCCTTTATTCCACACTCCACTTTAAAATCTCTTTTATCTAAACCTTGGTTTTCCAATAAATGTGCTAAGGTGGTTCAAGAGAAGAATGTTGCATACCGTAATTGGCTCGTTTCCAATCCTTCAGTTTCATTTTCTGCCTACACCAAAGCTCGCAACAATTGTAAATCAGTTATTAATCAGTCCAAACTAGATTTTGAACAGACCAAGAGTAGAAAACTTGCTTCTTACCCTAATGGTAGCCGAGCATTCTAGGCTCTTGCCAAAGCTATTGGCCACAACTTTTACCCATCTCTGCTCCCACCTCTGTCAAAATCAGATGGTTCTGTTGTCACTTCAGCCAAGGATAAAACTGACCTGCTAGCATCCCATTTTTCTTCCAACTCATGTATTAATGATCTTGGTAAAACACCTCCCACCATTCCCAACACGCTCCATTCAATGACTCCTGTGGTCTTCCGTCAAAAGGATATCAGAAGAATTTTGATGAATCGATGCTAAGAAAGCTCCAGGTCCTGATGGTATTTCTCCACTTGTTCTCAAAACCTGTGCTCCTGAACTTACTCCTATTCTTTCCCGCCTTTTTTCACTTTCTTATTCCAAAGGTGTTTTTCCTTCTGCTTGGAAATTTGCTCATATCCAGCCAGTTGCTAAAAAGGGTGACAAATCCCTCCCATCCAATTATCGTCCTATTGCAATTACTTCTACTCTTTCTAAAGTAATGGAAAAATCAATTAACCGCCAACTCTTAAACTACCTAGAAACCTTCCGTCTGATCAACGATCGCCAGGATGGATTCTGTCAGTGTCGATCCACTGGCGATATTCTGGATTATGTTACCCATTTATGGACAAATTCAATGAAAAAGTTTGAAAAAACACAAGCAGTTGCTTTTGACATCTCAGAGGTTTTCGATCGTGTTTGGCATAAAGGTCTTCTAAACAAGCTTCCACCCTATGGTTAGCCAACTGTTTTTTGTAATTGGTTATCCAGTTTTCTCTCTGATCACTCACTTAGGGTGATGATAGATGGTTCTCTGTCTTCTAACTTCTCCACTAATGCTGATGTCCCCCAAGGTTCAGTTCTTAACCCCCCCACTCTTTTCCTCTTGTATATTAATGACCTTCTTCCATTGACTGGAAATTCTATCCATAGTTTTGCCGATGATAGCACATTGCATATTACACTTTCCATTTTGAGAAACCATGCCCTGCTCAATCAGCTTCAACTTCTCGAATATTCGCTACCAATTCCTTAAATGCTGATCTCCAGGTAATTCTCCAGTAGGGCAAAGACAACTTAGTTGATTTCAATCTTTCTAAAACTCAGTCTTGTCTTATATCTCGCAAAAAGGATTCTTCTACTCCTATGCTTATCTTTGGTGACACACAGATTTCTAGGCAAAATGATATATCTCTTTTGGGGATTACCCTGATTTCTAATCTCTCTTGGCACAAGCACATTACAAATATTGCTTCCTCTGCATCTAAAAAACTTGGTTTTCTCTTTTGCTCTTGGCATTACTTTTCTTCCAAACAGTTGTTCACTCTGTACAAATTACAAATCCACCCTACAATGGAATACTGTTCCCACATCTGGGGTGGTGCCCCCAAAACCTCTCTCAGGCTTCTAGATTCCATTCAGAAGAGGGCAGCTAGGTTAATTAATGCCTCCTTTCCAACAGGGTCTCTTGCACTCGCTGTCTCATACACGTACTGTTTCTGCTGCATGCCTTTTCTACAGATACTTCCATGGGCACTGTTCTTCTGAATTGGCTTCAATAATTCCCGCTCTCTCTCTATCAAAACAGTCCAAACACATGCTGCCACCAGCCAACATCCATTTACTGGCCAACTTCAAACTCACAGAACCAACTTTTCATCTTCCTCGTTTATTCATTCAACTGCCGTTTTCTGGAGCAAACTTCCTTCATACATATTTCCTGAAAATTACAGTCTATAGAAGTTCAAGTCTAATTTCAACAAATACCTTCTTTCATCTTTTCAATTTACAACCCAAGCACGGTACTAAGTACTATAGGTTCCAATACCTCTCGTGTTTGGGGTTTTCACAAAAAATAAATAGTGGAGCCTTTCAGTTTCTTACATAATTTCTCAGAAATTGATAACGAAAATGTGATAGGTGGAACAGGACCAAGTTACATCTGCCAGGAGCAAAATTTGATGACATTGTTGAGCAGATATCATCTTTTAAGGGCACAAAAGGTGATATTGTTGTACACGTTGGAGCTAATGACATTGAGTACGAGATTTGCAGATTTACTCAACAAGTTCAGCGTTGAAGAAAAGTCGTGAGCTAGGGTTGAATTTGAAAGTGTCTGCAATTTTGCCCAGACACCATAGGAGGGAGTATATGATGACAGCCTTGTCAATCAATTCGTCCCTGGAGAGATTGTGCAAGGCTCATGGAGTATAATTTTTTCAGTGTGGTCTGTGCTTGCTAACAGGAGAGACTGCTTCTACAGGGATGGGATACACTTAAATAGAAAGGTTGCAAGGATATTTGCTGATGCTATCGAGGCAGTGTTAGGTGGGTCGGAAAACTGCTAGCTTGGGGGGGATACACAGACTAAAAGGTTAACAGTGGTCGCAGGCAGAGGCAAAAGTAATTCTTGCACTGCTTCTATTAGAATGAGCAGCAGCCTGGAAAGCAAGGCAATGGAGATTTCCAGACTGCTGGGAGTCATAGTGGAACAAATAAATAATACATGGGCTGTGTTAGGGTAACTAAGAGTAGAACCAGGTGCATGTATACTTGCATGTACACCAATGCTAGGAGTATAGTTAATAAATTTGATGAGCTTGAAGTGCTAGTCAAGACATCAAAGGCAGATATTGTTGGGATATCAGAGATGTGGTATCACAGACATAAGCAGTGGAGAATTGGAATTTGGGGAGTACAATGTGTACAGAAAGAATAGACATGACAGGAAGGGTTATGATGTTAGTTAAGAAACACAAAATCCAAGGCAGTACATCCAATTGATGTTGGTGGACAATGCAATGTTGAGTCTGTTTGGTGTGACATACTGGGAAAGGAAAAATGAGGGTAGGTGTGTGTTATAGGCCTAATGAATGTCATGCGTATAATGAGTAATTGTGCAGAGAAATAAAGTGGGCCAGTAAATTAGAATGTCTTATAATGGGGGATTTTAACTTTCCAGATATCGACTGGAACTTGTGGTTGGTCACTCGCAGACTAGCAAGACTTTTGTGGATTTATTGGATGACTGTTTTCTACAGCAACGTATTCGAGAGGCAACCAGAGGGAGTAATACTTTTAATCTGATTATCTGCAGTGATTATTCATGCATTAAGAATTTGCAGAAAAAATAACCACGGGGCGACAGTGATCACAATGTACTGATGTGGGAATTACTTAAACATGTAACTTAACTATCATCAAGGCTATAGGGAAGGGCTATTGCTTTCGTAAAGGTGACTACAGGGGTCTCAGACAGTTTTTAAATTCTGTACAGTGGGATCAACTGATGATGTTACCAACGTTGAATTCTAAATGGGAAAGAAGCCTCCAGGGACTTAATTTGTAAGCTACTAGACTTTTCATTCCAACTAAGAAATACCGTTCAAGGTTTAGGCCTAAATAGATGTCACATGAATTAATGAGGCTCGTTGCACAGAAGAAAAATGTATGGGATGCATATAAAGTATCAGGTGACACAGAAGCCTATGGCAGATATAAACTAGTCTGTAATCAAGTCACAAAGTTAGGCAGGCGAAGGCAGATTACGAGCAATCTTTGGCAAAGGAAAACAGCAAAGAGTTCTTTACTTATGTAAACTCTAGAAGGAAAGGGATGAATCAGATTGGACCACTTAACATAGATGGGTTGACTGTTGATGATGATGTTCAGGTAGCTGATAAACTGAATGAGTATTTTGCATCTACATTCACACATGAGTTATTCAATGAGGGGAGTGCCAGATGTTTATCAAACTGTAAGAGGGAGCCAAGTGATTTTGTAATAACTGAGAGCAAAGTGGAGAAGAAATTGTTGAAGTTAAATGTAAAAAAGGCACCTGGGGTGGAAGGGATCTATCCAGTTATCATAAAGGATTGAGCAAGGCAAGTAAGCAAACCCTTAGCCATAATTATGAGAATTTCCTTGGACTCAGGGGTGGTCCCCATGGACTGGAGGTGTGCAAATGTATCACCAATTCACAAAGGAGGTTCAAAAAGGTGACACAAGTAACTATAGATCTGTTAATTTAACTTGTGTTCCGGGGAAAATAATGGAATCACTAGTTAAAAAAGCATTGCAGGATCATCTAGACAAGACTGCAGTAATAGTTAAAACACAGCATGGGTTTGTTAAAGGGAGATCTTGTCTGACCAATCTGATTGGATACAATGATGTGGTCATAAAGGAACTGAATGCCAAAAATAATTTTGATATCATATGCTTGGATTTCAGGAAAGATTTTGATACTGTTGCACATGGAAGACTGCTGTACAAATTGGAGAGATATGGCATTAAGGGTAAGTTGCTACAATGGATAAAGGGATGGTTGAGTGGGAGATGACAGACAGTGGCAATCAATGGACAAATGTTATTAGTGGAGTTCCCCAGGGTTTGGTGTTGGGCCCATCGTTGTTTTCTATATTTATCAATGATATTGATGAAGGTATGTGAGGTTTAATGTCCAAGTTTGTAGATGATACAAAGGTTGGCAGGGTTGTTAATGACAGAATGCTACTCCAACTGGATCTAGATAAGTTGGGCAAATGGGCTGAGAAGCAGCAACTGAAGTTTAGAACTGACAAATGCAAAGTACTGCATATGGGTAGCAATAACCGAAGAGAAACGTACCGACTGCGTGGTACTACACTCAGGGAAGTGGAAAAGACCTAGGGGTAATTGTGTAGTCGAATATGAAGTTCGCTGAGCAGTGCAGACGGGCTGCCAGGGCAGGTCATGGAGTCTTGTCAATGATATATAGGAATTTTGCTAGCAGGGACAGGGAGATGATTATCCTGTTATACAAGGCAATGGTCAGGCCACACCTAGAGTACTGTGTACAGGTCTGGAGGCCTAATTTTAGGATGTAGAGTTACTAGAACGAGTACCAAGAAGGGCAACAAGATTGGTGAAGGGAACAAAGGGGTGCTCTTACCAAGAATGGCTTAAGTTCTGCAAATTGCAGTGCCTGGAGAGTAGACACCTGTGAGGTGATCTGATTGAGGTGTATAAGGCCTTGAATGGCTTGAGCAAGCTGAATGCTGATGGGATTCTTCCTCTTGCTCAGATTAAGAACCTAAGGGGCACAGATTCAAATTGAGGAAAGACAGTTGTAGAATAGATGTGCGGAAATTTGCCTTTAGCCAGCAGGTAGTTGATTGGTGAAACAGACTTCCATCTTTTGTTGTGGAAGTTGATAGCCTAAATTCAAGGCTGAGCTGGACATGCATTTGGAACGAATGGAGGGGTGAAATGGGAGGAGGCTTTTTTTTTTTTTTTTGGCTGATGCTACATAAGCTTGCTTTCCTACATCATATGCCTCTACAAATGCTAATGCTAAAATCTAAGAAAAAACTATTTGGAGAATCTTTTAAAACATGGTGACAAAAAGATATAAATGGTATAGAACTCTATGATAAGATATTTGCTTATAGACACTTTCGGTAAAGAAAAATTAAAAATTCAAAACCCTTTTGATGTTCTTCAGTTTATTGTGTCTAATAATTTATCCTTTCCCAACTTAGCAATTGTTTTAAGAATATTATTGACCATTCCTGTTAGTGTAGCATGTAGTGAACGTTCATTTTCTAAATTAAATTTAATTAAGACATATTTACGAACAGTATTTCACAAGAGAGGCTTGTAAACCTCGCATTAATAGCGATTGAAAATGATGTATGTGCTGAATTAGATGTAAAGGAAATTATTTCTAATTTTGTAAATATGAAATCAAGAAAAATAAAAATTTTGTGAATAAACTTGTTTCAAATATAATTACATATTTATTCTAATATTCTGTTCATGTTACACTAAAACGTGCACTGTATTCTTTATCGCCGTTTTTTTTTTTTTTTTTTTGTAAAGGGGTGCTGAACAACCTAGCGCCAGCCCAGCTGTAATACAAGGGTGAATAAAAAATTGAATGTTATGGACAAACCCTAAATTTAATAAAAAAAAAAGGTGTGTTAGTTACTCATTTCAGCACCCGCTAGACTACGTAAAATACTTTTTTATTAAAAGTTTAAAAATCATCTAACTCAAAGTTTAGTCCTTATTCAAATTATTTGAACTCAGAAATACTTGAAGGCCTTGTAAATGGTTGGTTGTTGAGGGTTCCTTGCCTGCTTTGACTAAAACATGACAGTTCACATTAGTACAGGTTTGAGCTTTTTTTTGTGTATTATGTCTGTATAAGCATATGTTCATGAGTCGATTGCATGTTATGCAGACTGATGGAAAAACCTTTTTCTTTTGTAATAGATCAGCTAACTAAAAGTGAAACTGAAGAAAAGCCTTAAAAACATATCCTGTAATCTCCAATGGGATTTGGACCTAGACTTCTCTGAGAGGGATATTATCAAGGAGAAAGTAACTAGTAGCAATTTTCACTATTCAGTGTTCAATTTTATATCTTAAAGCAGGATATATAATTCAGGTATTTCTTGGTCATGATATAATACTGACATCAATTAATATCAATCAAATATACTAGTGAATAATAATACAGTACTTACTGAAGGGTTTGAGGCTATTTTAGTCATTAAAATCTCAACACCCCCCCCCTCATTGGTGCAATTTGTTAGTAGGGAGACAGATATATGTATGGCTCTTTGAATGAATAAGGATAACCCACAAATATTGGACTAAGCTGACCAGATTAGCTAATAATAATAAGATGTTTATCTACTGGGTATAATAAATTTGGATAATGATGACAATATCTGATACTGTAAAAATAATAATACTGATATATCTTTAACAACGCCCCCACCCAATATATACAAAGTATAACCTAGGCTTGGAATAAACATGAATATTCCAATGCAGTAAATAAAATTGTTTCTTCTACATGTTGTGTAGTCATGGTTCCCATCACTGATGATGGTCCGATTTAATTTTCACCAGTCTGCAAAAAAAAAAAATAAAATAAAAGGGTTATATTTGGTAATTTCAACTGCTCATAGGATGATGTTCCCTATGTGTGTGTGTGTGTATATATATATATATATATTTTTTTTTTTTTTTTGGAATTTTACTAGTGACTGAGTCAAAGCATGGGTACCAAAGGTTGTACAGGTATGCTTCTACAAAAGAAAAAGGAGTGGAAGTGACTCAGATGGGAAGGGCCGAACCATTTTTTCAAAGCATTTTCAGAGTACAGAATCTAAAATTTTTGATTTTAACAAGGATTTAAAAACCAGGCCCCATTAACAAAGTCAATACCCATGGTGAAATTATAGCACTGATAGAAAGGCATTTTATATTATGCAAGTGAAAATAAATTTTTACTTTAGCCTGCAGTCACTGTGTTGCTGAACTTTTTTTGCCGATGAGTTTTTGGGCGCATTAATTCACAAACTCTATAATCAGATAACTTCTTGATTTCTACTTAGTGTACACCTGGCAGAATTGATGGCTATTAATATGTAAAAAATATTAATACAGTACTAATATATACCAGATTATATACTTGAAAATTATCTTGCAAACCAAGATGCTAACTCCTTTTTACCATAGATCTTAACCTAAGAGTTTGCAGACATCTTCAGGAATGTAACCTTTAATGAACAAAGTCTTACTATTTATTTTCTGTATTTATTTTTATTAAAATTGTTATATTGACATATGTTTTTAAAACACCTTCTTTAAAATGTCCTTGAAGTCTAACAATTAAACTTGTACCAAAGCCCACTCATTATGAAATGCTACTGATTATAATACAAATAAATAGCACTTCCTTATCTGGAAAGGTATACAGAGGTGTATTACTATTTATTTGTAATGACAAAATTGTTCCTCCACCGGTGGATAACTAGGACCCCATTAGTGCAGGATATGAGAGTCCAGTAATGACATCAACAATATGAGAGATGAAAATGGTGTCTGATGTAAATCCAAAAAATAAAAAGGATCAAAGAATAAAATTTATATGTAGTCATCCCAATTGGCGTTATTATAAAGCAAAAGCATTGTCAATGAGAATCCTTGAAGGAAGAGGCTTCAATGGAAGGAGGGATAGAGATCAAGTGGTGATCTTTGTCTATGAAGTAACTTGGAATGGCAGAACAGTTTGTTTGGAAGGGTTATTGGTGAAGTAAAAGGTTAAGACTGTTGGGCAATGTGTCACCTAAAAAAAAAAGGCTTCTCATCTAGAATATATCCCTATTTTGACTAACACAGCATATGATGTCAACCAACATGCACAAGATGTGTGGTACTTATACTGGATTTAGTAACACCCACAGTACTTTACTGATGGTATAGTAGTTTTCTATATTTATTGTTGATCCATATTAACCTGTAAACTGTAAAAAAAAAAAAAAAAAAAAACCACTGTATAGTTAACATTAACAATCTCAAATACATTGCATACCACTCTCCATATTTTCTGCTTTCTCTTGAATATTAGCTGGCAATAACTTTCTTCAGGCTCCTGTTTCTATACTAACACATGTCCTATAGATACTTTTAACATGGTTTTATATGCATATTAGAATGACCACTGTTAGCAAATTATCTGATACTAGTTCAAGGTTAAGTTACATTCTGTGGAAATGACAATACTTTGTCTGCTTTATTATTAAATGGTATTAAAAGTATCATCAAACTGGAACTTCTTTAACTTGATAAACCTAACATGTTATATTGTGTGGATAAAGTAATCTTTCAAAATTCATTCCCTAAATAATCAAAGGGTATTACTATCTGAATATGTGCTGAAAGGCTTCGTAAATGCACGTATAAATTAATAAAGAGACACTTCACTGCATGGTAACAAAGTAGAAACAAAATCTTTAACATAAGATGGATAATTTTATTGTAGGCTCGGCTTATCTTACAATAAAATTTATACAGGAATAATTTAAATTTTTGGTTATATAGAAAACAATTTTCTATAAATTAATTTAGGTTAAAATTTTGGAGGGAGGGAGGGAGACTGGAAGAAAAAACAGCAACTGGGCCACATGTTGAAATTTGTTTTTCTCATTATCATATTGCAGCAAAAATCAATAAAATTAAACTAGGAGTAAAAGTTATACAGCTTTCTTCCAGGTGGGAGAACTGTGGCCTGTTCCTCTCCACCCCGAAGAGAATC